>NC_092810.1:115172859-115495782 GCF_040954645.1 Diabrotica undecimpunctata
CTTTTCCTGGATCTTCCTTACAGACCATACTTCATCGCCGTACACCCACTTTGGACTCACCACACTCTTTTATATCTTTCTTTTCAGCCCTTCCCTGATTTTTCGATAGCAGAGTACCCCGTTCATTCTTCTTCTTAACATGCCATACACCAAAGTGCGTAGGCGACTATCTCATTACTAGAATTCTGTTCTTGGCGGCGTGACACTGCTCGCCTGTATTGTGTATTCCTGTCCATTCTTTAATATTCCTTAACCAGGATAATTGTTTGCGGCCGGCTCCTCTCCTACCTTCGATCTTCCCTTGTAGGATTAAATGTGGTATTTCATATTTTGCTCCTCTCAATATGTGCCCGTTCATTCGCTGCCAGTTAAACCAACCAGCCTGTATCCTGAAGGAAATTTCTCAATCTAGTATCCCATTTTCCGTTAAGCAATTCTATGTCTTAAACCATTCATGTTCCTCTTGACCACATATATTTCGTTTTCTACCTTCACTTTAAAGTCCCTTCTCCAACTTCTTCTTTAACATTTATTTAATCTGATCTACTAATATGATATCATCAGCAATAAGCATTGAGCAACAAGCTTCTCTGTCAGTACATCTATAAAAAGATTAAACAGATACAGTTCAGTAAAGAGCGTTGATGCAAATCAACCGTCACTTTTGGTCAAATTTTTGGTCAATCTGACACAAATCCTTACTTTGGTGTAAGCTCCTTAATACATATCCTTCACGAGCCTCGCGTACTTCCCAAGAATCCATTTATTTCTCATAGAAATCTGTAGCTCTTGTCTAGAAACTGTATCGTACGCCTTCTCAAGATATATAAATACTAAAATAAATATAGCTTTCTTTTCTTCTCGCCGTATTTCTGTATCAACTGTCTCAAAGGAAACAAGGCATTTATTGTCCTCCTTCGTGGCCCAAACCCAAACTGTTTTTCTCCTATCGATGTACCTCATCTTAACCTTCACTCTACAGTTCTCTCTAAAAATTTTTATTGTGTGTGATATTAACTTTATCCCTTTATGACTCGTACAGTCCGGAATATCCCCTTTATCTTTATACGATGTACCATTACACTATCTCTCCATGTATTGGGCATCCTTTCACATCATCACGACATCAATACCTTCCTCTCCTAGAGCCTTTCAAACCTCCACAGGTATATTAACCCGGAAACGAACTGTTCCCAATCAGATTGTTTTACAAGAGCATAGTTTTCACGTTATTTCTCACGGAACATACCCAGGAGTAACAAATGATAGAAAATTAGTCTGGAAAGAGCACATAGAAAGAATATTAAAAAAAGCCGAGAAAGGATTAAATACAGGGATGAGTGCCTTAAGAACCGGCAAAATAACGCAAAAGATAGAAAACATAATACGTTGTGAAATAAAAAGAGATGCAAGTAGTAGAGGTGAGAAATTATCGATATAAACCTATAATTTACTTTACATTACATTAGATCTATCGAAAGTTTTCCACCTTTAGACGTTAGCTTATGAGCTGGTTGACTTCAGTCATAGTAATACGTATCACGTAAAGTAAAAACAGTTCAAGTACGAGTATGTTTTTATCCAAAATTAAAGTATTGATCAATAATAAACTGTGATTTGAGACGTCGCATACACTCTTCTCAATACAGAATTATCATAGCTTGTTATTCTGTATTTATCAAATTACTACTAATTAAACTGTTTACTTACATTTGCTTTATTGCCTTCAATCAGTTTTTACTTTATGCGAAATTTAAAAAATGTTAATGTTCGACGTCATGTACTTGTAATATTATGACTGAAGTCAACTAGCTCATAAGCTAACGTTTTATCATTTTGCCGGTTCTTAAGGCACTCATCATTGTATATTATAAGAGCTGTAGGTTCTTACAGCTGGGGAATCGATCCAGAAATGTCCCTATTATACAGGTCATCTATTAGATTATTTCTGGATTACAGATGCTTTCTATACTCTCAAGCAGCCTTCAGTAACCTAAAAAAGTTAGATAATTTAGTGAATAAATGTCTAAGATTGTTCCTTGGTTCCCTTAAAAGTACACCAATTCAAATTCTTTATCTAGAATGTTGCCAAATGCCTTTAGAGCTAAGAAGAAAATGTCTTTGTAATAAATTTTTAAGCAAAATTTTATTTTAAAATGGTAGTCTAGTTGGTAAACTTCACAACCTATTTATAATGGATTTACCTGATAAATACTGGAAGAAAAAAGAATCACTGGTTTTATGTAAATCATATCAAGACTGCTTACAATATAAAGACAATATGTATAAAATTGCTTACCAAACCACGATTCTGTAATTTTATACCAAAAAAAAGACGCAATCACAATATTCGATTTTGATTCGATTCAATCATTCCCTAGTACCATCCCACTTATTTAAATTAATAATTCTACATTACCCAAACTGCGAGTGTGGACAATATGGCGCACTAGAACATATGATAATAAATTATAGTAAAAAAATAAAGACCAATATTTTTATGGAAGCCATTATGAAATTAAAATTTTAGTATAACCCTTCAACTTTTATGAGCTAATAGTTTCTAACAATTTAAAAGTTTATAAGTTGCTGTATCAATACATAAGCAGTTTAAAAATAAAAATATAAAACAATAATTTATACAAAGACCAATGTATATCAAAACTTGTACATAAGTGGAAAAAGATAAATAAATAAATAAATAAAAAAAATATTTAAAAAAAAAGAAAAAAAGTTAAAATAACATATATAAAACAAAACATAAAAAAACATTTGATTGTAAAAAATATATTAATAAATATTGAAAATATTAAAAAAAAAGGAAACAACAAAAAATAAATAATAATAAATAAAAAAAAATTAAATAAAAAAAAACACTGCTTGCGGAACTGGAGAATATTGGAAAAACATAACCACAAGATGCTTGGATACGAGAATGGACACTATTAGAAAATTGTATAAAATTGTATAAAAAATATATGATTTGTGTAAGTTCACCAATTGTATAATGTAGAATTTTTTACCCTAGTTATATTGTTTTTAAAATATTATCTAATAATGAAAATTTTAAATATTAATAGATTTTGTTTTCAGACATCCTATCTCTTGTCTAGTGTTCTTCATTTAGCACTATAACAGTAAGTTTCTAAGTACTATACCATCTTTGCTTTATTTCAACATCGGTTTTAAACTCTATTCCATCTGCACTCTTGCGTTAGTCATGTCCTTTGATGACATAAAATTATAAAAATAGACATGTACTAAAGCAAATTAGTTCATAACAATACTGACCAATGAGAACTTGTTTAATTAGGAACTGTTATTAATGCCATTGGATCAAGTGACAACTTGTTGGCAAATAAACAAGTGACGACTCTTTTTAGGAAAAGAAGAGATAAAGCGATATGAGATCACTTCTTGTACATCTTGTACATCTTCAAGGTCAAAGGAAACTCTTTTGGTCCGCAACATCTGAGACTCTGAGGTATCTGTAATTCTATGTTTAAGAATCTCTGTGATGTTAATTATTACCACCCGACCCGAATCCAAGGTGGACATGAAGATATATTTTTGTATTGATATAAGGGTGGAAATTGCTTCCAGTTAAGTAGTTTCATTGCATGATGGATTCTGCGGGAATATGGAAGATTGAAATTTGACGAGGCATTCATCATAGATATGTTTAAAATGTTATTTATTGAAATTATTTTATTTACATGTATGTTAATAGCGTAGTTTAGGGTTAACAGCTATCTACGAAGCTTTAGCGTGGGTTTATCTATTTCGGCTTGTATGCTATTTATTGGAGTTATTCTGTATGCCCCAATTATAATTCTTAGGAAGGTGTTATGTAACGTATCCAAAGGTTTTAATGTTGTTTTGCTGACAGATGTATATGCTACACATCCGTAATCCATCTTGGAACGAATTAAGGATCTATATAACATGACCAGTGTTTTACCATCAGCACTTCAAGTTCTGTGATCTAGGTACTTAAACAAATTAAGGCCATTTCGACATGAAACTGTTGATCAAATATCATTCCTAGGAATTTTATTTCATTTGTATAGGAAAGATTTTGATTCTCAAGAGTGAGGTTTTGTTTATCCTCGATATGTTTCTTTGAAAATAGTACATACATACATACATTTTGTTTTAATGGAACAAAAACTAAAAGAAGACCTTAGGAACCAATTGACTAGTTTATTTAAGTGTTCTTGTAATATTGACGCCATATTATGCAACATTCTTGCCTTTGATGAAAATAATCAAGTCATCAGCATATAGTCTTGCCTGAACAGGTTTTGCAATGATTTTTATTAAATCGTTTATTGCTATTGTAACGAAATTATTTTGCCTGTCATAGGGTATGAATATGGGGTAGAAAATTGGGGACAGAAACTATGGAGGCGAAGATAAGGCAAGCAAAATAAACGCTACTAGTGCGTACGACACTCAGTTGGTTGTTGGAGAGCTGGGGTCGTGGATAAGTTGAAATAAATGGGTCGGATTGGGGTATCTACACAATGAATGAAATAAAAGGGTTACTTACATAAATCTCCTGGACAAAATGAAACAAGATATGGCAGACAAGGTTACCTCTAGCTATTTAAATTTGGACGCCGCTTCGAAGAAAACTTCCTGCTGGAAAAAGAAAGAAAATTTCTTCTTCCCTAAAATCAAAAATACATACAAGGGTTAGGAGATTTTCTAAAATAAAATAAAAAAATGGATCAGAGAAACAAATCAAAACGTTTATTTTTGTATCATACAAACAGTTATCAACACATAAATGGCATAAAAAATATACTATATAAATAGTTGCCAAATACAGAATAAAAAAAAACTTACATGTGTCCGTTTACAAACTCCGTTTACAAAGGGGTTGGAGATACTACAAAAATTACAAATGTTACCGCAACGGAGATTAACCTTTTTTTAAAACAAACAAAACAAATTAATATCGAAACGAATAAAGATAGCTGTCATATGTTAACATTAAATTAAAAAAAAACAATTAAAATGACAGCTAAGTTAAACCATAAAATTTACAATTTATTAAATATTACAATTCCTTTAAATTTTAATGAAAGCAATTATTAATAATTATCAAAAAAAGTCTGTCTTTACTTTAAAATTTAAAATGTTAATTGTTACCTTAATTTCACTTGTTTCACTTAACTTCAAAAAAAACTTGCTACTTTCTCTGGGATTGGAGCTGCAAAGGACAAAACTCTCAACTCGAACAAAAGGAAACCATTTCCATACTTAGGCAAGAACGATTGAAACAGGAACTTGGTGGAGGAAATCAAGCTGACGACGGGGACATCCTATATGCTCATTTTACAAAATTTCTTCAGTGCCGGTGCACAAATCTTATAGTGATTACTCTGTTTTAAACTGCCATATTGCAAAGAGTATTATTATCACCTTAACCGGTCTTAAAACATAACACAAAGAAATTGAATCGACTCGCGATTCTTAATTACTCAAACATCTTTTCTGTCTCAGATCAATTGCTTGACTCTTCGATGCCTTACATTTTACAAATTTCAACGCAAAATAAATTTCCCTTTACGTCTCACAGCTAGTTTTTGCCTACAAACTTAAAACAAACAATCTACCCTTTTTTGACCTCGTTCTTAGCAACGAACCGACAAAAAAACTTCTTGATTATTTACTTTTAAATTGGTTAACTGGAAATTTTTTACCTCACAATACATACAGAGAATAGGGGAATATTAATGTAAACAAAGACAAAAAAAATATTCTCAGTTAATACGTCTTAGAAAAACCGTATACCTGACTTGCAATATTATATTAGGGGACTCGAATGTAAACAAATCGTTGTTCAGCGACAAAAAAAATCTTGAAAACTGAATACAAAACTTGTTATATTATCGATCGTTTTACATTCCCTTTTAAAAGACAAACGCACATTTCCTGGTAATTTTTAATGCGTACTAACGAGATAAACAAAATAGGGACGGGCTACAAAACTTTATACATAATTTATATTATTATATAGATAATATAGACACAAATTTAAAAACGCTACACTATTAAAAATAGAGTAGGACTGATAATCGATCCTTATAGGATTCCATTTTGTTGTTCTCTAATATAACATATAGCACTATTTGCTCGGACTTGAAATGTTTTTTGAGAAATTGCTTATGTAGGCCAAAATATTTCCTTGATATCCCAGCTTTTTTAGAATGTTCAATATACGGTGTTTCCATACTGTGTCAAATGCTTTAGTTATGTCAAAGTTAATTACCATACATTTTTGGTTATTTTTAAAAGCTTCGTCAATAGCGTTTTCCATATCGATAATGTTGTCGTTTGTAGATCTGCCAGGACTAAATCCAGCATGTTCGATGATAAGTTGATCATTGTTTTCCAAAGTCCACATTAGCCTTTTATTAACTATTTTTTCCATGAGTTTACATGAGGAACCTGTTAATGAAATAGGACGATATAAATCTGGCTGTAATGTATCTTTATTTGCTTTGATAATCGGGATAACGATGGCATTTTTCTAGATTTTCGGGAATGATTTTTGTGACCAAATAATATTAAAAATTTTGAACAGATATCCTTTTGCTACTATGGCAAGTTTTTTAATAAATTGTATTGGTATATCATCTGGACCTGGACGTCTTTCATGCTATTAAGTACTTCTTTAAACTCCCCATAACTAAGGGATGTATAGAATGGGTTTAAATCGTCAGAGATTGTAATAGGTACTGCCGCCTCCTCTTGTTTGTAGGTTAGGAATTCGTTACTATAAATTTGGCTGGATGAGAATTTTTGATAGATATCAGCTATTTTATTTACTATATCCTGTGGGTCAGTTAGTAACGTTCTTTATTTCTTCAGACTTACAATTTGTTGGTAGGTGTGCTGTCCCGTTATTTTTTTAACTTTTTTCCAAACGGTTGATATACCTGTACTGCTGTTTATGCTAGATATATATTTCTGCCATGATTATTGTTTGCTTTTTTTATGATTCTTCTGGCTTTAGCTCTACGTTTTTTGTACTCTGTTAATAGATCAATACTTTTGTACTTTTTGTATAGGTTTCAAATTGTCTTACTTAGTTTAATAGCGACCTCACATTGTACATTCCACCAGGGAACTGGTTTGTGTTTTTTCAAAAATTGAGATTTTCCCATGACTATATTAGCAGTATCAAGTATAAGCTGATTGGAGCACGTGAGTTTGTCATCAATGGAGTCTGAAATTTTAATCTGATACAATTTTCTCAAATTCAATCCAATTTGCATTTTTTAGTATCTATTTTTGAGTTGGTATTGTGTTTGTATTTAAATTAGTGATATTTTTTATAAAGATTGCGAAGTGGTCACTACTATATAAATCTTTTAGTGCTACCCAATCGAATTTGGTGAGCAACGAAGATTAAGTAATTCGTATTTAGTTAGAGTTTGATCTGGTGAAATATAGATGCTACAAATATTGAACTTTAGTGGGGCCAGTACTGTTACGGCTACTGCTTCATCGTTATGAGGTTTATTTTTTGGCAGGTATATTTGACTTTACATATAGTGCTACTCATCCATTGGCATAATTCTGATTGGGTCGATTGGTGCAAAATCCAGTGTAACCTTTCAGGTTGTGCATTGTGCTATTTTTACAGTTGGTTTCTTGTAAAGAAATAAGATTTGGTGCATGCTTTGCGAGAAGAAGCTGTAGCGTGGTCTTTTAACTTTTCTTTAATATATTTGATATTATTTATTACAGTTTATTGTAAATAAACATAAAATATTTAAAAATCTGATATCTACCTCACTCCACACCATAGCTAGATAGTCACAAAATATTGTACCTACCTCAAACTGGCAATAAAGCTTTTTAGCCTTTGACAAACTTACATCATAAATCAAATTTAATATTTTTTAATACACTCTAAAATACTTGGGTTAGAATACCTGCCATATACAGGGTTAAAACGGGAAGTATTTTATATAATTGTAATAACTTGTACCCTATTTTTTTATTGAGTTTTATAATATGAACTTCAATTTACTAATATGCTTTACGATCGGTTCTACGGTTATGTGAAATAAACGCAGGATTTTTATTGATGCCCGCAAGTGACGTTAATGTTTTAACGTTTCGTATCCTCCTTTTCGAAGAAGTAATTATCTGAGGGTTGGTTTCTATCGAAATTTAATCAATTTGATTACACCGTCCCCAAGCTTACTGAGATTAGGGTTTATAAAAAGTATACAGAAATTTGGTGTTTAGGAAGAAAAATCTTAATAAGAGGGAGGTTTATAATAAACCGCAAAAATCTTTTGGTATTAAGCGTCTTGTTAAGGAATAAAATATATCGAAGATTATTATTCCTGACACGTTTCATAAAAATGACAATTTTATTTTGTTGTGTAATGATTTTTTTTCCAAGGGGAATATCTGTATAGGACAATAATCAGGTTAACTAAACAAATCCTATCATTTCAGATACTTTTGACATGGTATATTAATGAGATCTTCTGGTAAAGTTGCCATTGACTTTGTTTTTTTTATGAAGATATCTTGTAAATTAATGTTACTTTAGATTTGGCTTAATCTTTTATTGGTATTTTGTAAAAAATACAATATATTTTATCAAACACTGATAATTTTTAGACGTCTATTATTTTAAGAAGACATTCGTCTTCTTTTAACAATTTGAAAGTTAACAGTTTGAATATTAATTTAATGGTAATTTTTATATATTATCAAACACAAAAACAAAAGTTTTGGTAAAAAACAATCCGTTTAAACACTTTTCATCAGCATCAGAAACTTTTAATTAACCATTTGCGTGCCAGCGGTATCACTGTGACACCAACTTTTCAAAGATTTTTATTGAGTGAAAGCAGTTTCTATGTGTCTCTGGTTATTTAATTTTGTTTTGTTATCTTTGTAAACTGAAGGGTACCGGGCAAAAACGGGCTAAGTCGGGTTTCTCACTTCTATTCGTTAGCGTGCCACGTGTCGCTATTGTAATGGTTTTCTAGATGGGGGAGCGAATACTTTTTTAAGAATCGATTATCGGTACTCGAATACATGTAGGAATGGAGTACTTGACCGAGTACCGAGTACTGTATTAGGACAGGACTATATCTAAGACTAGACGTGACGCATACTCGTTTTGTTCTAGTTGGCTTGGTTCTCCAATCTCCATTAGGGTTAGAAATTAGAATCGTTTTTTACGACTTACAATCTAGGTCAGCCTGGCCTTTTTAATTTTGATGGGTCTACTCTATTTTTTTTATGTATTTTTGGATGCCGATTACGAATTTCGACGGTGGATTTCGATCCGGTTGGTTAAACAATTATTATTATAAACAATTTAATTATTTATACGGCTCTAGATCGTAAATTAGGAGATAAAAAAATGTTTTTAAAAAAAAATTTGTTCCTTAAAAAAAAACAATGAAAATGGCGGTTACTAAACTTTAATCAAATTGGCAAATGAGGGTGCTGTTGGTATGTGAGTGTATCTATAAGTCATTAAAATTTCAAAAATTAATCCTTTGTTTTATTGTGTTAACCTGTTTATATTGTTAATCCTTTATGTTGGAAATCTGTTAAATGGAATACCTAAAGTACTCTATTCCAAAATATCTGAAGCATGATATTTGCATGTGCATAAAAATTTATTAAAATTAGATACACCACCTTATACATCTGTAATGAAAATGTCGAATATATTTAATAAATGAGTTATAAAGATATTCTATATCTGATCTGTGATTATTAAACACTTTAAAATTATTTAGTAATTACTTATATTTTAAATTTATTTTTACAAACTTTTGTAATATCTTAAGCTTTAATAAAAATATTCTTTTTAAAATTGATTTGGGTCAAAACATTAATAATCTATATCTGAGTATAAACTTTTACTGGGGATCAATTCAAGTGACTGGCCCATAAAAAATAATCTAAATAAAGAGACTGGTTATATCCTTACAAAACGAAAATATTTTGCTAAACCATCGAAAAAAGGACAGATATTGTAAAAACAGGTGAAGAAGCTGTAACATATGTTTTGCATTTACTTAATAATTGTGCGAGACTGACCGAGAGTTGATCTTTTCACAAATAAAACCTTTTTGAGAATAACGGACATAAAGCAATAAATCAGACAGGTTGAAATGTTTGCGTGAGATTCAAAAACTTTAGCATATCAAATCGCACTATTGCAGTGTTACTGTGTCATGACACTTTATTGTCGCATTTCTTTCGTATTTCTTTTTATTGTTAGTTTTTGTTCTTCTGCTTTGTAAAAGATATCTCGGTCGTGAGTTTATTGATAGTTCAATAGTGAGTTATTTAGTTTTTTGTACTTAAATATACTGTTAAACTTAAATATGAAGCCAGGTGGAATTAAATCCGCAGTATGGGACTTTTTTAGTAAAAGTAACGATAACAAATCAGTTACATGTTCCTCGTGTAAAAAGGAATTTAAGTACCATGGGAATACAACCAATATGAAGAAACATCTTCATAGTATGCATACTCTGCAGTGGAGTGAAAATAATGCAGTACCATTTTCGTCTCTAACAGATGATAAAGAAACTCAAGTACCTAAAGTAATAGTCGGTACAGATGAAATTTCACTTGCCTCTTCACAAGAACCATGTTATTCAAAGAGAAAAGCAGAAAATGAAAATCCAGTACCCAAAAGAAAGAAGGCAAAACAATTAAAATTATTCGGTATCCGAAATACAATGAAGCAAAAAAACGGGGATGGATAATAAACTATTAAAAATGATCACTAATGACTATCAACCTCTGTTTGGGAAAGTATGTACTATTTCTTTCTTATTTTTACATTTAATATTTTTCTGTTACGGTACTGTAATGTTATCTAATTCAATACTATTCTAACGACTTTGGTAAAATATATTGCTTCCTGTAAAAACTGGTTATCTCATCTATTGCGTTTAAGTACGAAGAATTTGACTTCTTTTGTGTCGCCAATATAGAAACAAGTGTACGGTTCGTATTACCAGAACAATTATCGCAACACAATAGAGTGATTTATTGGTGTACCCTCTTGGTATACAGACCACACGCAACGGTTAGGAGGTTCTTTTCTGACCGTCTTAAGTCTCAACTCAAGACACTTCATCCCCAGACATCGAACTAAACAGACCTAGTGCGTGATAGGTTCTTCGCCATCGAGCGTCGGCCCGCGCCCCGACGCGGTACCAACGAGATTTCCTTGGCTACGATTCCAATATTTCAAAGGGTAAGTCGATATTCTTTTTACAAATAGAAAATTTTTATTACCAAATAAAAAAATTATAATAGAAAATATTATTCCAAAACAATATTCAGACTCTGTTTCGAAATTGAAGCAAATGTTACTTACAGTAAAGTATGTATCAATAACGACAGACATTTGGACCTCTGATAGTTGTAAAGCTTATATATTGGTTACAATTCATTTTATACAATGAGAAAACATGTTGTTATAATATTGCAACCAGAAAAACAGTAGGATCTCATACAGGAGAAAATATAGGACATGTTTTAATCGAAGTGTTAGAGGAATGGCAATTATTAGAAAAAGTTTTGACTGTTGTTTCTGATAACGGCGCTAATATCAAAAAAGCAATTCATGAGTTTGTAAAAAAATACCATCATCCATGCGTAGCACATACTCTAAATCTAAGTGTAACAGATACTATAAAGTCAAATGAAATTTTTAATACAATTTAAAAAAAATGCAGATCTCTAGTGAGTCACTTTAAACATAGCGTTCTGGCAACAGAAAAATTAAAAAATACACAAATTCAAATGAATGCTCATATTTTAAAAATAAAGCAAGATGTGGTAACAAGATGGAATTCTTGTCTAGTTATGATTGAAAGACTGCTAAAAATTAAAGATTCAGTGGCAGCGTGTATAGCAAATCTCCCAAGTGCACCATAAGGTTTGGATGCTTCTGAATGGTTAATTCTTGAAGACTGTGCAAATATACTAAAAGCACCTGAAAAATTAACCACAGTTCTTTGTGGAGAGCAGTATCCCACACTGTCATTAATAATTCACTAGTATGGGGACTTCAACATTCCTTATAAAATATTGTTCCTAAAACTGAGTGTGGTAAAATGTTAAAAACTAACCTCATAGAAGTAATTTTTAGACGTCTTGGATATTTGGAACAAAATAAGATAGTTGCCAAAGCTACTTTTCTAGATCCCCGATTTTAGAAACTTGGATTTGGTGTAGAGCAAAACGCAAAAAATGCAAAGCAATGGATTTCAGAAGAACTTTCCCATTTAATAAATTTAAAACAAATTGCAGAAGCAGGTAATTTTTTTTATCTTTTCTGATATATTAATTTGATTTTATTGTGTATTTGCTTTTAGCTTCTACCAGTTCAACAAAATTGGAAACTACAGCGCACTCTCCGCAACATAAAGCGATTCCGATGATATTCGGGCATTTTTCGATTCTAAAATGGAAAACGTACAAAATAGTACTTCTAAAACTAGTTCAGCTTTAGTTACTATGAAGCAGTATCTACAGCTGCCATACTTAAAAAGATTGGATAATCCACTGGACTTTAGGAAAAAAACATAAAATCATGTTTCCAGAAATGTACAACCTAGCTTTAATATATCTTTGTATACCAGCTACTTCAGTTCCATCAGAAAGAGTATTTTCAAAGGCTGGTCAGCTCACTAATGTTATGATATGATAATTTTCACCAGAGGTGTTGGTGGTTCATTATCAAAAGATCCTTCCTACTGATCAAAAGATCAGTAGAAAGACGCCAGAACTCGTGGCTGAAAGCCCCGAGGAGATGGTTCGACCGCTCATCCGCAAAAATCTTTCGCGCAGCAGTTTTCAAAACTACAATTATTGTCATTTGGATCGCCAACCTTCGAAAGGAGACAACGCCATGAGAAGAAGAACACCAGAGATGACGACAAACGAAGAAATTAATATTGAGGAGAAAGAGGTCAAGGGAGCATTAAGGAAATTATAAAATAGAAAATCACCAGGAGAGGACAGAATACCGAACGAACTCCTAAAGTACGTAGGACCAGATCTGACCAAACAACTATTAAAAGTTATCCAAAAAATGATAGACCAAAACAGAAATTTCTCAAGAATGCAGATCAAGCATCCTAATACCTCTCTTCAAAAAAGGAAACAAATCGGCCCCTGAAAATTACAGAGGAATTAATTTATTAAACACAACACTAAAATTGATACACCAAAGTGATAACAAATAAACTGAATAAAATTATAACACTAGCAGAAGAACAACAAGGTTTTAGCTCGGGAAGATCACGCACCGACGCTATATTTATAATGAGGCAAGTGCAAGAGAAATCATTAGAATACAACAAACCGTCATATTGATGTTTCGTGAACCTAACAAAGGCATTTGACCGATTCAAATTAAAAGACGTTATGCACTTACTGTGCGCAAGAGAGATACCTCTAGGAATAATCAAAACGATCGAAAATATGTACCGAAACAACACAATAAAAGTAAAAGTAGAAGAAGAACTAAGCGACCCTATTGAATCTGGCAATGGGATAAGACAGGGAGATTCCCTTAGTCCTCTATTGTTCAACCTGATTATGAATATAATCATATTGACTATTATTTAACTAAAAAAGGATACCAAATGGAAGAAAAACAACTTAAAATAATCTACTATGCAGACGATGTAATACTACTCTCTCAAAGTGAAGATGATTTACAATGTATGCTACACCAATTTAATATAACCGTCAGAAAATTTAACATGTTAATTTCCCCAAAAAAAACAAAATGCATGGTTACAAAAGCAAACTTAATAAGATGTAAATTGGAGCTGGAAGGTCAGATGATAGAACAACTGATGGAGCTAAATATCTAGGCATCACATTATCTAGCTACGCAAAGCTCGAAACTGAAATGAAAGATGAAGTGGATGGAGCAAGCAGAGCCGCAGGTTACCTAAATGAAACAATATGGAGAAATAAAAATATCGGGAAAGAAATGAAAGGCAGAATTTACAAAACAGTCATCAGACTTATAATGACATACGCGGCAGAAACAAGACCTCACACAGAGAAGAAAAAAGGGTGTTAGAAACAGCCGAGATGAAAACATTTAGAAAAATTTATGGTAAGACACTATGGGACAGAACTAGAAGTATAGATATACGACGTAGATGCCAGGTGGAACATTAAGGACTGTGTAAGAAATAGAAGAGTAGAATGGAACGATCATATAAGCCAAATGACAGCAAATAGAGTATTAAAGACGGCAAGAGACGGTTTCCCAATAGGAAGACGATCTGTAGGAAGACCACGAAAACGATGGAATGACAACTTACTGTTGTCATGTTTATATAAAAAGAAAAAGAGCCCTTTGTTAGTTCTAATCCTATATTGTCCTGCTGCTTTGTCATGCACAGGCTTAAAGATATTTCTTCTCCAGATACGTATTCTATCTTCGTTTGCCTTTGTTATCGTTCACGTTTTGCTACCATACATGACTACAGGTCGTATGAATGTTTTATGTACTTGTATTTTTGTACATCTTGTTATGTTCTGATTGTATAAAAGGGCATAAAGACATTTGTTGCTGGCTTGTGTCCGATTGTTTATGTTTGGTAAACCATTATGATCTTCAGTTATTGTTGTTCCGAGATAATTAAGTTTTATTTAATTAAGTTTTCCGTGATGTTCTGTCTTATTTTATCTCTGTTTCGGCTATCTTATTGCAGTTCATGTGCATATATTTAGTTTTTTTTTTCATTTATTAGGAGCCCCATCTTCTCTGTTTCTGTTTCAAACCTGACGAAAGTCTCCTTCATCATCATTCATTTTAATGTGGTGTTTACTATTAAAGGATATTGTCTGCAAATGCCAACAATAAGTTTGGTCATTATCGATGGAATGGTGGAGTCGATCTTTTAATACTGGCACTTCAGATTATGTGTTCCAGAGCTAAGTTAAAGAGTTGTAGTAAAAGTGGATCTCTCTATTTTGGTCCGTTGTTTATTTCAACTGTATCTGAGTATTGTTGTCCAACTCTGACCTTACATCATAACCCTACTATACTCATCCGTATCAAATTGACTAGTTTTTTGGAAAGCTCAAACGATCAAACTTCCAGAATTCTTTCATTATCTGTTTTATTGTGAATATATTGTCAATAGTTGAGCGGCCTGGTCTAAATCTACATTTATAATCCCCAACCATTTTATCTGTATATGTTTTGGTTTTGTCTAGCAGAACATTTGCAAGGACTGTGTAGGTGGTATTTAGGAGCTATATTCCTTGCTAATACTTTGCTAATACAATGATAATACATCGCTTTTTGTTTCCTTTTTTGTTAATAATTGGTACAATAACCCCTTCTTACCGTTCATCTGGCATTGTTTTTTCACGCCACACACAATGTAGGTAGGCTACAATGCTACAAGTTTTAAATACTACTGTGAATATCAGTCAAAGGAAACCGACAGCACACACATACTTTGAATATGAACAAGTAAAGGTAGCCATTTTTCAGTAATTGCATAAAAATTTGTCTTACTATTACAGCGTCTTTATGTATTTAGTTAAATTAATATTTTTGCAGTATGAAAAAATACTAAAATACGTTTTATTAACAATTTCGGTTTCCATTTTAAAGCTTTTAATCGTTTGAAGTTTGAAATTTATGACTTCTACAACAGGTTACGGAAATATTTATAATTTCTATCGATTTTAAAACACCTACTAATAATAAAATAACATTAAAACATAAACAAATATCTCGAATAGACTAATTTCACCGCCGTCCCACACTGTATTCTATTTTCAGTCGCAAATGTTTGTGCATAATTTAAATAAGTGTTTACTATCAATCATTTTCCAGTCGAAGTTTCATTAATAATAGTTATAAAATGTGCGTGATGTTATTGTGCACTTTTCAACAAACAAAATTTATACTAATCTGTGGAATTTTAATTTGCAGTATTCTTTGGAAATCCTAGTGCAGTATTTGATAAACGAAACACCTACAGAGGCATTTTTCCTCATTGATGTAGGTGTACGTAGAATCTTTTTTTATGTAAAGAGTCGCATTCACCTAATGGTTATTAGTGAAGGATCTGTACAATAAACAGATTTTGCAAGTATATATAGTTACAATAGTAATTATTACAAAATATTACTTTAAGCCTTACCTGGGGAGGTGGTCTCATATTGACCCAGGTAGGTAAACAAAATTGTGCTGATAAGTTATTTATTCATACACCGCTTCGATGGTATACTTACTACTGGTCAGTGGATCTTTGTTTCTTAGTAACTTTAGTAAATTTATAATAGTTGGGATCAGTGTGACCCCACATCCCTCATAGCAGTTTTCTTACCAGACAATGTGTGACAATAATGACTAGTTTTTGAGGTACCTTGAGCTAGCGGGGACAAATGAGCGGAATCCAATTTAACCTACGTAATATTTTTTCACCCATTTTTTACTAATTTATTACCACCCTAATAATTTTTCACCACCAAACCACCCTTAAGGGGAGCGATTTTGCTGGCTTACGGTTAAAATTAGTATATATATATATATATATATATATATATATATATATATATATATATATATATATTGTGACAATTAGGGTTTATAGAAAATAATTTATAAGTTATATACTACATAATATTAGATATAAAAAAGTATTTGATTATTTTAAATAAGTTATATACTAGAGAATTTTATAAAAATATATTTATGTGAGGGCATTTTAAGAAATTATCATATAATAGTTGTAAAAAGTTGTATTTTAGTAGTTATGATTTTGTAGATTTATTTAAGTGAGCCATGTGACTAGGCAACACACTATACGTTCTCTCCAAGTGACATTTTAGGAATATAAGTGGGGTTATAGTTGTTTAAATTGTGTATTTTATTAAATTAGAGTGTTAGTTACTAATTTAAATGTTTATTCTGATCTGAAAAGCCTAAATGTCAACAAAATTATCAATGGAACATTAACGAATTCTCCAGAGTGCAGAATTTGACCTGTGTTTATGTTGGAACATTCTGGAATAATGATTATGGCGGTGGATCGAACAGATATTTTTTTCGAGAACATCTATATAGAAGTTAATAGAACGAATGGAACATGATCTCTTACGAGATGGTTCTGGAGTGTCCAAAAGATATAAATACCCGTGATTTGGATTCAAGATGGCAGTTTTGGAAGTTTTTAGTCAGAAGTCAGGCCAGTTCATTATGAAAGTTAATAGACACATTTAGTTAGTGAATAGTGAAGTAAATTGTTCAGAATTTTCAAGAAGTCAGTCAGAAAAGTTTAGTAAGAAATATGAAAGTTAGTTGGAGTCAGTGAATCAGGTACAAATAGTAGAATTGTTTAATATAGTGAGTTAAATGAAGATTAAAAATTATGCATATAATTAATGCACATTTATAATTATACACAAATAATTATTGAAGATTATAAAAGTATATTGGAAGAAATTAAATTATATTATGGTTGGAGATTAGTATAAATCAACTTATAATAATTGGATATTGGTATATTGAAAAGAAGAATAAATATAAATGCTGTTTGCTGGTTTGGTTGGTGGTGTATAAATGCTGGTGAAGAAAACTATATCTTAAATTGGTAGAAGCTGATAAGTGGAAAAAGTTATTTCACAAAAACAAGGATAACCGAAGTACGAAGACATTCAGTGGTGATTAGTATATATATAGTGGAAAACAGTTCATTTAGGCATTCAGTGAAAGAAAGGTAAAAAATTTTGTTAATATAATTTAGTTAGTGTTATAACAATTTCAATTTTGAAGATAGTTTGTTTAAATTTAACATTGTCTATAGAATTTAATTAGTTTTATAAGAACATCAATTTAAAGATAGTTTATTTTAAATTTACATTGGCTAGGTTAGATATATATGTGTGTTTCATAATAGTTATAATAAAGATAATTTAAAAAAGTACTTACAAACTAATTCTTTGAGAACCGCGATAAAAACCCTATATTATTAAAAATACTCATTGCTCATCATTCAAACAAAAAACACATCATAACAATATATACATATACATATACATATACATATATATATATACCATATTAACTGTCTAGTTTCTATTCTTTCAGAAGTTGTATGTACTCTATCTGTTTTTCTTCTAATTTCAGAATTAGGTATACGTTCTACTCTTGATATACGGCAAGCTCTTCTCAGGTAGTCCATTTCAACCGTGTCAACTTTTTTCTTTCCTTTTACTGTCATTTGCCAACATTCTGCTCCATATGTAAGAATGGGCTCTACAATTACTTTGTAGATAGTCATTTTAGTTCTCATAGTAGCTTTGTTGGACCAAAGTATCGAATTCAGAATTTGAACACTCTTTCTACCTTGTTGCACTCTATAGTCTATATCTCGTTCCCTTGTTCCTTTACTGCAGAAAATACTTCCCAAATATTTGTATTCGTAGCACCTTTTCATTTGTCTAATTTCCAAATCCGGGTCTTCGTCTTCACTGCCTATTCGCATATATTCTGTTTTAGACATATTCATACTCATCCCCCATTTTTCGTATTCATCTTTGAGCTTTCTAAGCATATAATCTGCATCTTCTTCACAGCTTGCAATTAGTACTTAATCATCTGCAAAGAACAGCGTTGTCAGATAATGGTTGTTAAGCTTCAACCCCATTCCCGCACATTTTTGTCTCCACTGGTGCAGTGCTTCTTGGATATATATTTTGAATAGGGTGGGGGAAAGAAAACATCCTTGTCTCAAGCCTTTGGTTACTGTTAATACCCTTGATAAAGTATTTCCTGTTTTTACAGTGCTTTGAGGACATTTATAGATATTCAGTATTGCTTTTAGATATGTTTTACTAAGGTTCGTTTTCGTCAAGACACTAAATAAGAGTTTTAAAGGAACTGTATCATAAGCCTTCTCCAGATCTATAAATACCAGATGCGTAGGGAGGTTTCGAGCTGTTCGTTTTTCAATTACTTGTTGAAGGGTAAATGTGTTGTCCACGCACGATCTTCCTTCTCTGAAGCCGCTTTGTTCTTCAATTTCTTTATACTCCTCTTCTATTCTTCTTTTCAATATACGACCATATAACCTTCCCAGCGAGCTAGTTACGCTAATGCCTCTATTATTTTCCGCATTCTTTTCTGTCTCCCTTTTTATAAATGGGGCTAATGTGGGCCAAATTCCAATCATCTGGAATCGTTTGGCCTTCAATTAAGCATTTATTAAAAATATTCACTAAGCTTTCCAAAAGAGCATCCGGTCCATGTTTCACCAACTTGATGGGAATGTCTCCAGGCCCGGGTGTTTTTCCATGTTTCATTTGTTTCAATTCTTTTTTCAGTTCTTCTTTGTTTATCTGTTAAAATTATTACAATTCCAAAAATAATATTTATGATATACCACAGTGCTAGATTTTTATGAATTTATTACCACACTAGTAATTATTCACCCCTCAACTACTCCTTATGAGAAGTCAATAATTCTGTTGGAATAATATTTAAGATGATAAAAAATCTATTTTTACAATTTTACTGTAATCCTCTTGTAACTGAAAGTATAAATTGCTTGCCAGGTTTTTACTGAATTTTATCCACCCTCATAATTTTTGAACCATAAGCCACAGTTAATGGGAAAGATTTAACAAGCTACGCATTCACGCTAGCTAAATGCAAAATATTTTTGGAAATACAAAAGTTATCTGCTAGATTTTTATTATATTCAGCCTAGTCATTGTTTTCGTAACTACCCTAATTAAAAACATTCTGAAATGTTACTCTCTGCTAACTAATATTTATTTTTTAAATGTTTAAATATTGAAAATATGAAAATACTTTATTACAAAAATTATAAATTTTAACTATTTTAAAAAATTGAGTCTGAATATAGTAGTGAGTACATGGCTAAGAGAAATCGAATCGTGAACCCCTTTTATGAATATAGAATATCTATAGAATTGTTATATTTCACAGAATAATTACCAGGTAAGAAATATTCAAATTGAAATAATGTTATTAAAATACTCCGCGAAGGCGGAGTCAAATTCACGTAAAGGCAGAAAGATTCTATTGTAAGTGGAATTATACAGTGCTTAGTACAAAGCGTTTCGCACGGAAGTGGGGACTAAACCAAATTTCGTCTACTGCGCCGTGGTCAGGAGTGCTTGCACGATCTCTACGTCTACTACATTAATTACCTAATTGTAAAGGAGGGCCAGTACACCTTGCGTACCTATTGTTAAAAGGTTAAAAGATTTGTATTTATTGGGTACATCCATAGACCTGGAAAAAGTGTACCGCCATTTAAGGAGTGGGGGCTGCAGTCTTAATCGGATTTTAGATTGATACCGCCCTCTTCACTATCATGTAACTTTGGCAATAAATTACAAATATAGCTCCTATTTACTGTCCCTGAGTGTGTTTAAAAGGCATTTGAGCGGGCCAAATTAAAAGACGTTATCCACTTACTGAATGCAAGAGACATACCTCTAGGAATAATCAAAACGACCGAAAATATCTACCAAAACAACACAATAAAAGTAAAAGTAGAAGAAGAACTAACCGACCCTGTTGAAGCTGGCAATGAGATAAGACAGGGAGATTCGCTGAGTCCTCTATTGTTCAACCTGATTATGGATGAAATAATAAAAAAAGTAAGAACTAAAAAAGGATACCAAATGGGAGAAAAACAACTTAAAATAACCTGCTATGCAGATGACGCAATACTACTCTCTCAAAGTGAAGATGATTTACAACGTATGCTGCACCAATTTAATATAACCGCCAGAAAATTTAACATGTTAATTTCCCCAACAAAGACAAAATGCATGATACAACAGCAAATTTACTAAGATGTAAATTGGACCAAGAAGGTCCGATAATAGAACAAGTGATGGAGTTTAAATATCTTGTCATCACATTATTTAGCGACGGAAAGCTCGAAACTAAAGTAGAAGATCAAGTAAACAGAGCAAACAGAGCCGCAGGCTGCCTAAATGAAACAATATGGAGAAATAAAAATATTGGGAAAGAAACAAAAGGCAGAATTTACAAACAGTCATCAGAACAATAATGACATATGCAGCAGAAACAAGACCTGACACAGAGAGGACAAAAAGGACGTTAGAAACAGCACAGATGAAATTACTTAGAAAAATTGATGGTAAGACACTATGGAACAGAGCTAGAAGTACAGATATACGACGTAGATGCAAGGTGGAGAACATCAAGAACTGGGTAAGAAATAGAAGAGTAGAATGGAATGATCATAAAAGCCGAATGACAACAAATAGAGTGGTAAAGACGGCAAGGGACGGTTCCCCAATAGAAATACGATCAGTAGGAAGACCACGAAAACAATGGAACGACAACTTACTGAAGATACATTGAAAAACAGACAGAGTAATTTATAAAAAGAAGAAGAAGAAAAAGACATTAAAAATTTCAAACGAGGCTCTGAAAGAATAAACAAATAATTAATTAAATGCCTATTACGTTGTATATCGTCCAAGAAAAAGTGTGACTTGTAACATGGTATTTTCAGGTTCATTCGATACGCGAAGTAATTAATTTATTTATTGTTGTCTTTGAAACTAGACCCTGACCAAGTATTACAACAGTTAAAAATGCCATTAAACATTTTCTAACTTCGCGATGTGTAAACAGTTGTAAAAAGTGTCATGAAGGTAATGAACCACGTGTTAGACCTGTCGATGACGAGCGTCAAAACAGGGATATTGATATTTGTGCTTTTGTTCAAGCTAGTGCACCTGCAATAGTTGCTAAGGAAGTTAAAGGTCGGTACACATATACGAGCCAAACGGTGTGCATACGGTATGCGAACGCTATATTCGCTAATGTGTACGGCATAAAAAACCGCTTGCGTACTGTTTCATCGTGACTCGTCGCGAACCAAATTGTTGCGGTTTATGTCACGACTTCAAAGGAAGCTCGTCTTTCAGTTTGGACGGCGCTTACTAGACGCAGCGAACATTTTTATTATGTCATCAAATCGACATTGTGTGAATGACGTGTTCCTTCCTAGAGAGACGTGAGAAAACAGTAAACTTATTATTGTACATATTTTTATTTTTGTTAAACAAGCAAAAACAGGAACATAAATCAGTACCCAAATTATAAATAAAATGAATCATTACGCACATGTGTGCTCGTTGTTGGTTTGTCGCTTTCCATGGATCGAGATAAGTATTTTTCAAGGATCTGTACGCGTACGGTACGTATATCGTTCGGCTCGCATATGTGTACCCACCTTAACGTGAATGCTCGGATAGACTTCCGGAAGATAACTTTAGGCGGATGGAGTTTTGTGAATTTATATTAGATAAACAGAATGAAAATGTACATTTTTTAAAAATAATAATTAATTTTCTGACGAATATTCATTTTCATTACATAAAAAACACAATACATGCGTTGCGAGGTATTATTCTCAAAAAAATAAGCACCTCTGTGTTGCAGAGCGAACGCAGCATCCGCAAAAATTAAATGTTTGTACTGGGATGTTAAGTGACTATATTATCGGTGCATTTTTTATCGATCTAAACCTAAACGGGCCCAAATATTTACAACTTTTACAAAATGAGATCATTTCGTCAGTTCGACGCCTTCCCATTAATTTTCAGGAGGTTTATTTGCAACAGGATGGGTGTTCGCCTCACAAGTCTAGAGCAACTATTGACTTCCTCAATCAAACGTGTTCTGATCGACTGATAAGTACACGTGGTACAATTAAATGACCCGCTAGGTCCTGTGACTTAGCGCCTAACGATTTCTTTTTTTGGGGTTTTGTCAAAGATTTATAGGCATCAGTTTGAAAGGGCCACAAACCTAGCTTACACCGGCCCTACTCCAAAATATTAGGAAAAATCTATATGACAGATTTGGTTACTGTTTAGCACAAGGTGGTGGAATATTTGAGCCCTTTGTTCATTAATCTGCTTTGCTAATTTTGTTTTTTTGTTAGGAAGTTTGTAGGTTCTTAATTAGGTAGTATTTTTTATGTTTAAGTTTGGAAGAATTTTATTGTTTTTTTTTTATTTAAAATACAAACGATTCTCATTCTGATTTTCTTTCTTCTTTCTTGTCTTATTTTTATAAGCTTTGTCCATAAAATGTGTACAATTTTTAGTGACAATAAAGCATATTACTTACTTACTTACTTATTTATTTTTATTGCTATTAAGGCTAAAAAATAACCAAAAAATTAGTTTTAGAGCAATATAATAAATATTCATATATCAGAAATTCGCTCAATAATAAAGCAATCAACATCAGCCTTTTTGAAAATAAGGAAATTTCTGAGTAATCAACGACTCAATCTGCAAATCCGATATCGGATGGTAAAATGTTATATTGACTCTATTCTTCGTTATAGTGTCGAAGCTTGGACTGTTAATGTTGACTTGATGAGAAAACTGAAAACTTTAGAGATGTGGGTTTTTAGGAGAATTTTGAAGATACCATGGACCGATCATACTACAAACGAAATAGTGTTGCACAGAATGTGAAGAGAACTTTTGACCACCATTAAAAGGCGAACTACAGCATATTTGGGGCACATACTTAGAAATGATAAGCACGAGTTGTTGCAGCTAATTATGAAGAGTAAAATCGAAGGAAAAAGGGGTCCTGGTAGACGACAAATATCCTGGCTGAAAAACATTCGCTACTGGACCGGATTGAATACACAGACACTTTTAAGTAAAGCAGCAGATAGAGACGAATTTGCAATCGTTATAGCCAACCTTCATTAGCGTAGACGGCACTAGAAGAAGAAGAATAATAAATATACTCTAGAGATGAGATTACAATTAATCTTAATTTCTATGGTCAACACAACAATGTCGTTATCTGTATTATCCACCTAATGGTACTGTAGATCAATATTTGAATAGTGTAAATGAGCGTAATCCCTGAGCACAACCTCTGGTTCATCAAGGAATTTCTTCTTTGTTATTTGCTAACAACTATTTGTTGGTTTACAATATTTAACTATTATATTGGAACGTTGTTTAATATTATATATTAGGAAGTAAATAAACATTATTATGATTATTATACCCCAACTTCGTATTTCATCATTCTGGACGTTCCCCGTATTAACTTAAATTTCAATTTGAACATAAGCATTACCAAAATAAACTTGTATTCTCATAACGTAAAACACATTTGTCCTACGTAAACGAGGTAGAAAAAAATATAAACGTTTTTTTCATCCACCATTTGTAATCACTGTGAAACACTTGAAAGGGTAAATAAAGGGATAAGCACGCAACCAATTCTGGGTTTACAAGAGGTCCTTTGAATTTAAGACGATCGGCATTTACGTAATCGTTATGGATTTCTTGGAAAAGGAGATTATATGGATTTTGTTTACCCGTGTTGTTATAGGTTTAAAAAAATATAAACATCTCTAAAAATCTTGTAAAGCAGACGTTTGTATTTTTACGTTAAAAGGATTCTGCGAATTCATTAACTATAAAATATTTATAAAGAAAGTTAACTATCAAATGAAGCGCCTATACGGCAAAAACGATAAAGGACACTTTTATTCATTTTGTATAAAAATTAAGTTTAAAGTTTTACACTAATTTTAAACTGTTCTAATATAAGTTTTAAGTCAAACTGTGTCAAAGGTCAAACCAATAGCTGTGTTGAGGTCTTTCTATACCATGCTCTCAGGTTAGCAAGCCAGGATATTCTTCTTCGTCCTGGAGCCCTTTTTTCTTCAATTTTACCTTGCAAAATGCATTGAAGTAGCTCGTATCTGCCTTGATTTCTAATTATATGTTCCAAGTACTGCAGCTTACGGCTTTTCACGATGTTGACCAAATCCGCAGTTGTGTTCATCCTCCGCAGTACTTCTTCATTGGTGACTTTGTTTGTCCATGGTATCTTTAAGATCCTTCTGTATGACCATAGCTCAAAAGCCTGAAGTTTTGCTAGACCATATGCGTTTTGATAATTTTCAATAAAAGAAACTGATGCTACTGGATCATGTTTTTTTCTTTCTTCTCGATCATCTGGATTATCAAAACGAAGAGCTGATAAAGTGACTGCAAAATGCTTTTGATTCGTGACAGTTCTAAAAATTTACCTGCTAGTTCCATCTGTTGCAAAAAGCGTTTTTATATTCTCATGGTTCGATTTGAATACCGCAGAATATACGAGGAGTCCTATCAAAGCTTTTATCTCCGTTATGTCAATATCCTTGAGGTCATGTTTATTTGGATCATTATACTTTATTTTCATTAAATTTAATTTATGATTGGTGCACTGAATAACACATAATAACATATTTTCGTCAAACAATAACTGCCATACATTTAGAGGATAAGCTTCTTCTCCAAGACTTCGTGCTTTTGTTTTTAGGACGGGAATTTTTGTTACTAAATTATGTTTCCTTGTTCGAGATACTGGTTGAACTTTAAATTTACACCACCTGAATCGGTTTTTTTCCGTAGAAATATGATTATTGGTCTAAACTATATTTTTTTCCGAAATATTTCCTTTATCATTTTTCGTAGAAATGTCTGAATCCGTCTGGCTATCAGATTCCAAATAAACATCATCTTGTACTTGATCAACATCACCAGCGTCACTATCTAGTTCGTCAAACCACTTCAAAGCTGTATCTTCAAAATCAGCATCGGTGAAACGGATTTGACCTGAACCGAACGTGCTGTCTAACAGACTAACTAAAACTGATTTTCGGTTATAACTTTTCCAAATACGCGTATTTCTTTACTTAAGTCGGGTCACTAATAGTCAACGAATAATATAAAAAATAGATGAAGTGATGTGCCGATGGGCGGAGTTATTTGTATAGGGTATTAAAAATTCTTTATGCTGTAGTTTGTCAGACGGCACGTCTCCGGGAACGTACAATTTTTCAGCTCAAAAAGAGGACCTTATGCCCTGAGAGGTGACACCTAACTGCGTTGATTTGATGTTTAAAACCTTAAAATAAATGTTACCTCTCAGGGCAGCATTTGGAAAAAAAATATACCATTTTACAAAAACAAGTTTTTACTTTATTGTAAGTTTTTTTAAACTATGATATACCGTCAATCACTGGGAATTTTACTTTTAAATTGTAATCAAGGTATAGTTTGTATTGTTTTTAGTTTTTTCTGAAAATCAATAATATCGTTGCTCTCAAAAAGCATTTTATCTGAAATATCCGTGATAAAGATCTAAAAGTTTAAAAAGTACGTAGTTCTTGATAAAATATTCAGAAGTTTTTCTCTGACGATAATAGGATCCGACATTCTCGATTATTTTGTTAAATGCTCATTAGTCTACAACTTCACTCCATATTTTGTTTTTGTGATCATAATCAATATGGCCTCGTATAACTAGTTGAGTCGCCTTTTTACACATATTATTTTTCACAAAAAAAATGTCGAACAGTAGACGGTACTGTATGGGTTGATTGATATAAAACTAGCCTTTGATGGAAAAAACAAGTTTTTTGGAATTAAATCGATTTATTTCTCAATATAGTTCCCTTTTAGCTCGATACACTCAGTAAGACGATGTTCTAATTTTTTTATTCATAGCCCAATTCGTGTAATTTTGCTATGACGACGGCCGATTGGTGAGCCGGTGCATTGTCTTGGTGAAAGAACACTTTTTTGAGTTCCAAACCGGGACGCTTTCGACGCAATTCGGCATTAAATCGATTCATTATTGCTGCGTAGTACTCACCACTGATCGTTTTTTCTTTTTCCAAGTAGTCTATGTGGATGATGCCCTTCGCATCCCAGAAAACAGTCGCCATCACTTTGCCGGCCGAATGTGCACTCTTTGCCTTCTTTGGCGGCCCTTCCAAACGTTTGCGCCACTGTTTCGACTGTTCTTTGGTTTCCGGTGTGTAATAATGCACCCAGGTTTCATCAACGGTGATAAATCAGCGAAAAAAATCCTTTGGATCGCGCCGTATCATCGCCAAAAGCGTCTCCGAAGTGGTCTCACGTTTTTGCATTTGATCGATTGTCAGCAAACGCGGCACCCATCGCGCGGATAGCTTTTTCATGTCCAAATGATGATGAATGATGTTGTGTACGCGTTCGTAGGAAATGTTTAGGACCTCTATTAACTCGCGAAGCTTAATTCGACGACCTTCCATAATCATGTCATGCACTTTGTTGATCATTTCCGGCGTGGTGATTTCATTTGGCTTCCCGAGACGCTCATAATTAAAAACACTCGTACGAACAGCTTTCAGCTTTCCAAATATTACTGTTGCTAACGAAGGTGCAACCTCACCATAAACTTTGTCCAGGTCGACTTTGATTTGCATTCGTTTTACCCTTTTTGTGGAGGAAATTAATCACCGAACGATACTCGACTTTTTCCATTTCTCCGAAAACACAAAATTTGCTTGCTTTTCACGGCTGTAAAAACCAAACTAATTGCTTTTAAAACTTAAAATTTTGACAGACGTCATGTCATGAATGGCAAATGTCAACACCGAAACCAATTCGGTATCAAGTAGCGCCATATTTCAAAAGCTAGTTTAATATCAATCTATCCTCGTATTGCTAATCTGATCGCGAATGTTTAATAATCGGACAGGGTGTAACGATAAGTCAAAGCCATCACCGTTAAACCAGCGTGCGCGCGAACCAACCCATGAAGTAGGAGTGTATCGACAGTAGAAAGGGCAAAACTAATTACACAGCTCCGCTATATAAACCGCAACATTTCCTCATAGAGACAGAATCGACAGGTGTTGACTGAAGGTTCTCTTCTTCTCTACCCCGGCTTGTGGACGTGTTGAGTTCACAAGTTGTTCCGCCTCCCATACTGCCGCTATCCGAAAAGCGTGTTGAGCTTTTCACTACCCGTACTCTGAAGCAGTCGTGTTGAGACTGTCGAGGAGTGTCCTATTAACCCGAATCACTTAAGGGACGTGTTGAGTTCCTTTCCTTCCTTTGTACCTATCGTCCGCTGTTATTAAATCGATACAACGTTACCGTAAAATTTCAGATACACACTCGCTTGCCGATAAGACTAGTTCCATATGACAAGGTCAAGCTTAATTTGAATAAATAGGCCAGGTACTGAGAAGACTAAACCAAATTGTAAATATGTACATAAGATTTTTGTCAATTTAATTTAAGGAAGACAATAAAGTTTTATTTTTATTTTGAACTCTGTCTCTGACTGTCTAAAAGCTACCCGGATAGTGACTCCCACGAGAGGACATCACAAATGGCGCCCGAGCAGAAAAATACGTTTTAAACAATAATACCGACCGAATTCCAAATTTTATTTTCATGAGACAGTACTACATTTCAAATTTTAATCAAAGACAGGGTGATTCACAGTACAAAAATGACAGACGCTCCGGAAACGTTGAAGGTTAGTTGGGTGTACCTATTAAAGAAAGACGAACTTATAGCCGAATTAACAAACAGAGAACAGCCGACGGAAGGGAATTTCAGCGAGCTAAGAGCGAGATTAGTTGCGATCATCAAGGCAGAGGAAATAGAAGAAAACCAGATGGAAGACAGACAAAGAAAGATGGAAATAGTACGCAAATGGGGGTTACACTTTGACGGTTCAAGAGACCCAATAGAATTCATAGAACGGTTGAAAGAACTCCAGACAGCTTACGGCCTACAAGACACCCACGTTTTACAAGCTCTACCAGGAACATTAAACGGGAAAGCATTACTATGGTACAGAAACAATAATAAATATTGGAACGAATTAAAAGACTTCGAACAAGATTTCCGCAATTTCTTCGTTTCCTCCGTTCTCACGCAATCTCTGGAAGCTCAAATCCGGAACCGACTCCAACGAAACAACGAAGGTGTAAAAGACTACATCATTGATATTCAAACAATGATCAGAAGACATGGTGAATTCAATCACCAAGAAGAACTAAACAGGATATACACCAATATGAACCCGAACTACAAGTTGTATATAAAGAGGCAAGACGTATCGTCAACACAGGACATCATCAGACTAGCGGAAGAATATGATATGGTCCAAAAAGAAATATATAACAGAAACAATACAAGGTGTGACTGGACACAGGCAAATAGTCGTAATAACAAAATACAGAATTTCGACAGACAGACTTGTTGTTGGAGATGCGACCGCAGAGGCCACAATAGAAGAAACTGCAGAGCTATCGCTGTACTCTTCTGCAGCCATTGCGGAACCCGAGGAACAACTTCCAATAACTGCCAATGTAGAAGCCGACCGGAAAACTCCAACAGGACTGGACAAGAAGGAGGCAACCCAGTCAGCATTTAGAGTCCTCCCTAACAACCTCCAGCTACGCACACTATACAGATCAACGACCCCACACAACTATAACGTTCAGCAACGGTAAAAAGTTAAGAGCACTAATAGACACAGGAGCCCAAAATTCGTTTATAGGACAAAAAGGTAAAAAAATATTGGAACAATGTGGAACAAAAAGCGACAGAAAAGCTTTAAAGATCACGCTGGCAGATGGAAAAACCAGCAACATAGAAATCTGTTTTACAGCAAAATGTTCCATAGACAACGTTTGGAGAAAAGCCAAGCTACATTTTTTACCAAACCTAGCTTTAGAAGTAGTACTGGGAATGCATGAAATAACAAGATGAGGCCTTGATTTATCAAACATCTTAAATATAAATCGCGTAAGAAGGAGAGAACAATACCCAACCAGTACAGAACACGGATCCAGATCGTACAATGCAGACAATAACCGAATACCGACCAATTCCAGGGTCAACGAAACACCAACCGCAAGATATCCGCTCCAACAGAGAAGCAAAATATATAACAAAACGACCTACCAACTACCGACCGATACCGCGGTCGAAGACCAGACCGAAAATATACCGACTACCGACCGATACCGCGGTCGACAACCAGACCGAAGATATACCGAACTACCGACCGATACCGCGGCCGACGACCAGACCGAAGATATTCCGTCATACATACCGGAATTCACGAACAGTCCGATACGAGAGCAGCTCGACATCAGTACTACACTAAACAATACCGAAAAAAAACAATTACAGGAATTGTTACTAACAGAATTGGAGAAATTTAAACAAATTAAAGGAACAACACATCTAACCGAACATACAATAAAACTCAAACATAATACACCGATCAAACAAAGATACAGGCCCCGAAACCCGGCAATGCAGAAGATCATAAACGATGAGATAGATAAGATGCTAGAAGAGAACGTGATAGAAAAATCTAATAGCCCGTACAGTTCCCCCATCGTCCTAGTAAAAAAGAAGGATAACAACGGATACAGATTTTGCATCGATTTTAGGAAAATCAACGACATCTCAGAAAAAGATGCCTACCCATTACCGTACATCAATCATATCCTAGAAAAGTTAAAATCTGCAAAATATTTTACCACGTTAGATCTAAAAAATGGATATTGGTAAGTACCACTTTCCGAAGCAAGCAAACCCTTGACCGCTTTCATAGCACCAGGAAAAGGACTATTCCAGTTCAAAGTACTTCCATTCGGATTACACGCCGCCTCCGCTACTTTTCAACGATTACTAGATACAATAATCGGCCCAGAAATGGAACCACATGCATTCGCCTATTTAGACGACATAATAGTACTGGGGAAAACGTTCGAGGAACATATGGAAAACTTAAAAGAAGTACTTCACAGACTACAGCAGGCCAAACTACGAATTAATATAGACAAATGTAAATTCTGCAAAGAAGAGATAAATTATTTAGGCCATGTAGTAAACAAAACGGGAATAAAAGTGGACGACAACAAGACAAAAGCTATAGTCGAATATCCCGCGCCAAAAACCGTTAAACAACTACGCCGATTTTTGGGCATCGTCTCATGGTATAGGAGATTTATAAAAGATTTTTCACGAACTACAGCCCCTTTAACAAAGCTACTAAAGAAAAAACAACATTGGACTTGGGACAGAGACCAAGAGGAAGCATTTAACAAAATAAAATTACTACTGACACAAGCTCCAATACTGATCTGCCCGGACTTCCAGAAAAGATTTTTTTTACAATCTGATGCTTCGAACCACGGTTTAGGAGTAGCTTTAGTACAAACAAACGACGAAGGACAGGAACAAGTCATCGCTTACGCAAGTCGAACCCTAACAAATGCCGAAAAAAATTACAGCGTTACAGAAAAAGAACTACTAGCGATCATCTTCGGTATAGAAAAGATGAAACCCTACATCGAAGGATACCCATTTTCAATTATCACAGATCATCAAAGTCTACGATACTTACAAACAATGGAAAACCCTACAGGTAGAATAGCTAGATGGGCAATGCTGCTGCAACAATTTGACTTCGATGTCATTTACAGAAAGGGCTCCCAGAACGTCCTGGCCGACGCGCTCTCTAGAGAACCAGTAGATCTGGTTTGCATAATAAACGTAGAAGATGTAGAACCCGACGAATGGTACAATAAAGCTTTAAATAAAATCCAGACAAATCCGCAACTATTTCCAGACTACTCTATCAAAGATGGACTTCTTTATCGACACTTCTGGGACAAATACGATTTAAAAGAGACAGAGGTATCCAACCCCTGGAAACTATGCATCCCAAACCACAAGAAACAACAACTCCTGGCAGAAAACCACGAGCAACCGACCGCAGGACATCTAGGAATAGCCAAAACAATAACCCGCCTAGCTAGAAAATACTACTGGCCAGGGATGTTTAAAGACGCCGCAAAGTTCGTCAGGAACTGCAAAAACTGTCAGCAATTTAAGCCGTAACAAAGCTTAACTCCAGGCCGCATGCAATCTACACAAATTCCGCCACATCCATGGCACACCGTTTCAACCGACATCATAGGACCCCTTCCAACATCCAGCAAAGGAAACAAATATATAATGACATTCCAGGACACCTTTTCAAAATGGATCGAAGCCATACCGATCAGAACAGCAACGGCAAAATCAGTCTGTCAGAACTTAAAAGATAAAATCATTATCAGATTCGGATCACCCAAAGAGCTAATATCAGACAACGCAAGAACATACGATAACAGGGAAGTACGAAAGTTGCTAGACGAATTCCAGATTTCTAAAAGAAACATTCCGCCATATTCACCCCAGAATAATCCAGTAGAAAGAACAAACAGAGTAATCAAAACAATGACAGCTCAGTTCTGCGATAATAACCATAAGAAATGGGACACGAGCCTTCCAGAACTACTATTCGCATATAATACAGCTAAACACGATTCAACGGGTTTCTCCCCAGCCTTCCTGAACTTTGGACACGAACTAGAAATTCCAAGTAAAGTCGTAAACACCCCAAACGACACACAACATACCGATCAAAACATAAAATGGCATAAACTACGAGAAACATTCGAACTAAACGTAACTAAAATTTAGTACGTACAAACCTGGCGAAAGCTTTTACAACTCAAAGCCATTACTACAACTTACGACGAAGAGAGTGGAAACCCACAATAAACGACAAAGTCATGAAAAGGGAATACCAACTCTCAAATACCGCCAAAAATTTTAACGCCAAATTAGCACCGAAATTTTCAGGCCCATATTCTATAACAAAAGTGTGTTCTAATGTAATATTCAAATTAAAACACGACGATAAAAACCGTACAATAACAGCTCATATCAAAGACCTAAAACCCGCATTTACCGATTTCCCTACTCCTTAATCAGTCCAAGCACTTACAGTCAACACCAAGTAGTGACAGTATATTTTAATACAGTTTACCAGTAACCTTCAAATATAACGTCAGACACGTTAGAAATATATTACAGTGACATAGAAATGGACGGCACAGTTACGCCGCCACCATACACCGTTCCAGAATTAATATCACCATTAGGGAACACACCAAAACCTAACACCCCGGGCAAAGGCTGCGAGCCCCTGATAAAGGCTATTTCCAAATTTAAAAACCTTTTCGATGAACCAACCATGGGCATCACAAAAATTCAGAAAGTCCAGTCAATTCCAGTATCAATCCCGCTGCTCTCACTAATTCCGCCACAGCATAAAGGAAAAAAATACAGACTGAGACTCCCGAACCAGGTGCTGAGGATAAAAACCAATAATTGAAGCCCCACGAAGGAAGACGTTTTTTTTTTAAGAGAGAGGAAGACGATTTTTTGTTTAAGAAGACCATATTTATATTTTTTTTAGGGCGGACATTTTTTATTTCGATGTATTGTAAATTTTTTTTTTAGGGTAACCAAGTACCTGGCAAGGAATAAAAATAAAAAAAACTTTGTTCCAAAATTTTTTTTTCCCAGGAAGAGGGGGTGTAACGATGAGTCAGCGTGCGCGCGAACCAACCCATGAAGTAGGAGTGTATCGACAGTAGAAAGGGCAAAACTAATTACACAGCTCCGCTATATAAACCGCAACATTTCCTCATAGAGACAGAATCGACAGGTGTTGATGAAGGTTCTCTTCTTCCCTACCCCGGCTTGTGGACGTGTTGAGTTCACAGGTTGTTCCGCCTCCCATACCGCCGCTATCCGAAAAGCGTGTTGAGCTTTTCACTACCCGTACTCTGAAGCAGTCGTGTTGAGACTGTCGAGGAGTGTCCTATTAACCCGAATCACTTAAGGGACGTGTTGAGTTCCTTTCCTTCCTTTGTACCTATCGTCCGCTGTTATTAAATCGATACAACGTTACCGTAAAATTTCAGATACACACTCGCTTGCCGATAAGACTAGTTCCATATGACAAGGTCAAGCTTAATTTGAATAAATAGGCCAGGTACTGAGAAGACTAAACCAAATTGTAAATATGTACATAAGATTTTTGTCAATTTAATTTAAGGAAGACAATAAAGTTCTATTTTTATTTTGAACTCTGTCTCTGACTGTCTAAAAGCTACCCGGATAGTGACTCCCACGAGAGGACATCACAAGGGTACTAAAAGAAAAGAAGAAGATGATATTACTAAGATTTTTAATATTACCTTTCACATTAATAGATAAATCATTAAGCAAAAAGGTAGGACATTTAAAGAAATTCCCTTTTGAATTTGTTATTTTGATTATGAAGAACGGTGGTATTATCAAAGTTCATGGAATGACCTGTGAAATCGACGTGTTTAGCTAAAGCACAACGGTCTGGTTAAAGGCGTGTATTACTATTATAGAGAGACGTCCTAGACTTAAGTAGTTGAGAAGTTTGACCAATGTACGAGTTATCACATGAAAAACAGGGAATGATGTAGGGAATATTACTCTTTTAAGTAAGTTTATCTTTTTCTGTTTTATCCAAAATTTTTGAAAAAGGGTATTAATTGGTAAAGATGATCTGTGAGTCACATTAATTTTAAAACGATCATTATTACTGTTGTATTGTTTTCTAAATTATTCAGTGTCCTAGTAAACTCCGGGGAAATATCGTTGATATAAGTTATTAAGAAATATCTGTTTAAAGTTGGAGTATTAAAGACCCTGTCAGTGCTTGGGCCAACAGGATCAATAGTGTTAGTAGAGGGAAGGTGTTAAGTCTTAATTATGGACTGTTTTAACAAGATCTTAATAATTAAAGTGCCTGGGTAGGAATTGGGGATAAATATCTTGTTTAGTATCTTAACATTTATTTTACATTTATTCATAATTACATACACATAAATAAGTTCTGGCAACTGATCAGGTTAGATAGTTAACTTGTAAATGTTGAGATTGCATCCAATTATAAAAATCTTAAAAAACTAGAGATATCATTAACTTTCCTAAAAAATAATATCATTCAATCTACTTCAGAAAATATTTGACTGGTGATAAATAAATAATTTGTTTAATACTTTAAGCTTTATTTTACATTAATTCATAATTACATACACAGAACTAAGTTCTGTGAACTACTGTGATGTCAGCAAGTGATGAGGTTAAATACTAAACTTTGAAATGTTGAGATTGCAACAAATTATAAAAATCTCAAAAAACTAAAGATATCATTACCTTTACTAATATATTTGACTACAATTTTCACATACGCTATCTATTAAATATAATAACATATTTTTTTTATTAATTACAATAACTCGATTAAGAGAATTGACTCACTTTACCAGTTTTGTTGTGAAACTTTTCTAAAGACAGATTCTAATGGATACAAAATTCACATATTATTGGATTATTCCACACGATATTACGGGTTTTTAGGATTTGGGAATAAATTTGGTATTGAACCATCTGAGTTAGAACAAAATGTTGTTTTGTTCTAACGGGCAAGATCTACTAGCATCGTTAATTATATTCTAAATACTTTCAAATTATCCTATACCGTTTTCAATAAACTATACATCAAAATTAGGCAATTCCTCCAATCTAATCCTGATCTGGTAGTTACCAAAGCAAACAAAGGAAACTCACTGTTACTCTGAAAAAAACACAGTCTCTATAACTCTGTTAATCACCCACAGATAATAATGAATAATACACATTAATTGCTTCTGACCACAACTCCCCTCTACAAAGAACGTGTAATGCACTTAATGCATTCTTGCCTGTTTCAAAGGAAATCGATAATAAGACGAAGAAGAAACTTATAACTTATAATAATACAATTTCCACATTTTATGCATTACCTAAGATCCATAAATCGATTTTGTCAGTGCGTCCCATAGTGGCTTTAATTGAAACCCCTACTGAAAAAATCTCTGCGTTTGCTACAGAAAACCTTGATAATTTTTTTTTTTCGTCAGGCTAGACGTTGTATTCTTATTTAGTAATGTTTACTAAGGAATAATCTTAATTGTTATAGAAGCTAATTGGGAACGTATTATAGGTTGTTACCCCATTTTTTTTTTGACAACTTTATCAACATCGCCGAATTTCTTTTTAATGACACTTATTTCTCCTTTAATAATAAATTCTAACAACAAACTTGGGAGCAAGTATCTTTCGTATTATTGCTACTTATGTTTTTTATTATGTGTTGGACAAGGTGATTGCTGACTTATCCTTTAACATTCTCTTCATTAAAAAATATGTTGATGATATCATCTTGGCTCTGCCATTTGACAAAACAGATGAATTACTAACAAGTAGGGGATGTAAATAATATTATTAAATAATTGAAATTAACTAGTATTAGAAACCTACTCATTCGGAGAGGTATGTAAACTACCATTCATATTACATACTCCACCAAAGTCAAGTTGATGAAACAAATGAAGAGCAGAATCGGCAAATTATTAGATCTTTTATTCCAAAACAAAAGTCTTACAATAATTAACACATTATTTATCACAAATTGCTATCCAAGCACATTAATTAAATAATTAAGGTCTTGTTTAACATAGACCCTAATAAAATCCTAACACCTTTCCCCGTGGCTAACACTGTTGATCCTGACGGCTCAAGCAATGACAGGGTCTCTAATACTCCATCAGATATTTCTTAATAACTTTATTTTATTTTTGATGTTTTGTCAGCCAAAAATACAATAAAGATTTACTTTTACATATACACACCGTAATACACCTGCATGCAAAACATGTTGCATACTATCAAGACAGGTTTAAGATACTACTTCCATTAATATAATAGCAAGAACTCCTAATTACTTTTTAATCACACTATTTTTGTTTTTTTTTCTGTTCTCTATGGATCAGTCAAAACACACCATGAAAAGATGTCACTAACAAAATTTTAAAATTTTAACTTTCCAACTAAATTTTAAAATGTATATTGTGCATTATTTTAAATGTTATATTTTATATGTGTGTTTTTAATGTTGAGTGTCGTAGCTTTAGAAAAATAATCTCAACGACTAGTAAGTTGTAATGACAATTTGAGATATGTAAATATTTACACTTTCTTCTAATTACAGTGTCTTGAAGAAGGAATAAAAGAATTCCGAAAGCTCGACCAAAAGTCAAAAGAGTGTTTCTATAACATCCCGGACAAATCTACTGACTGCAGCCCTAATAAACTGTGTTGTTTGTTTGTTTATATCGACAGTCAATAATATCCAGTATTTCTTATATATATATATATATATATATATATATATATATATATATATATATATATATATTATATATATATATATATATATATATATATATATATATATATATAATATAAAATTAGTATTTCTTGGGTTTAGATTCAATGAAATATATGTTACATGTGAAACTAGATTTTATTTTCCATAACAATCAACGTTTCCGCAGGAAACCCTTGCCTTTATCAAGATTCTAAAATGTACATGTATAAGAACAAACAGTTATTGTAAAATATGTATATATATATATATATATATATATATATATATATATATATATATATATATATATATATATATATCGAAACGTTAAACGGGACGCAGACATTAATGAACTAACAAATAAAAGTTGATAGCTGATATCTCATGGTTTACTGTCATTAGTATATAATTATTTTTATATGAGCGTATCATTGATGTTTTCGAAAAAGGTAAAGTGGAGATATGTTATGACGACTTTAAGAGCTTTTTATGGTGTTATATTTATTATTATTTAAATCAGATTGAAATATATTTTATTTAGATTTTGTGTTTTATTTCTATTGATTCGTATATCTCCCTCTTCTTTTTGTTTTGTTCGGTTTTTAAAATTTTGATGTTTTCAAAATCAAATTTATGCTTCTTCTCACTTTCAGGTTTTGTGAGCGCATTGACGTTGTTCTTGATATATTTGTGAGAACGAATTCTGGATTGAAGCAGTTGACTAGTTTCACCGATATACACCTTCACAGTTAATACATGGTATCTCGTAAATAACATGTGATTTTTTAAGTTTTGGAGTTTGTGTTTTTAGTTTTGTGAAATATTTATTTAAAAGGTTGTTGCCGTTGTGGGCCACTGTTATATTATGTTTGGCTAAAAGATTTGTTAATTGTTCTGATAAACCTTTTATATATGGAAGAGTTGTGTAATTAGTTTTGATACTGTTGGGTTTGTTGTTATTTGTGTTGTTATAAAATTTATTAATAAATGATTTAATTATTTATTAATAAATTTGATGATAATCAACTATTCGAATAATGATATAAATAGTTTGATTTGAAAATAGTTTCGATTAGAAGTTCGGGATATGCATTCTTTAGAAGGGCATTTTTTCCTTTTTTTATTGCAGTTGGCTTGTATTTTGGATCTGTTAGTTGTATAGATTTATCTGCAAGACTTATAATTACAGACTTCTTATGGGAAAATGGATGATAAGAATTGTAGTTAAGATATCGTGAAGACCGTGTTTCTTTTGTAAACTACATGGTTTTTACTGTATTGTTTATGCGATGTAAGGTGATATGCAGAAAATTAATTTTATTATTTTGTTCAATTTCCATAGTAAAATTTAGTTTTGGATGATAGCTGTTGAAAATATCTAAAATTTCGGTTATTTTGTTTGTTGGAATAGCACAGACACAGTCATCGATATAGCGGTAAAAGAATGGTATATTAAAATCTAAATGACTAATGACAGATTCTTCTAAGTCTTCCAGAACCAGTTGGGCAATGTCACTAGAAATACTTGCACCCATTACACATCCATCTATTTTTTGGTATATTTCAATTTGTTGGTATATCTTAAAAAGAAGAGGGAGATATACGAACAAATAGAAATAAAAAGAAATACCAACGCAATAAATGACAAAAAAGATACACAAAACCTAAATAAAATATATTTCAATCTGATTTAAATAATAATAAATATAACACCATAAAAAGCTCTTGAAGTCATAACATATCTCCACTTTACCTTTTTTAAAAACATCAATGATACGCTCATATAAAAATAATTATATACTAATGACAGTAAACCATGAGATATCAGCTATCAACTTTTATTTGTCAGTTCATTAATGTCTGTGTCCCGTTTTACGTTTCGATATATATATATATATATATATATATATATATATATATATATATATATATACATATTTTACAATAACTGTTTGTTCTTATACATGTACATTTTAAAATCTTGATAAAGGCAAGGGTTTTCTGCCGAAACGTTGATTGCTATGGAAAATAAAAGATAGTTTCACATGTAATATATATTTTATTGAACCTAAACCCAAGAAATACTAATTTTATATTATATATATTATATATATAATATATATATAATATATATATATATATATATATATATATATATATATATATATATATATTTATATTGATATTAAATTTATTGTATAAAATTTTTAAACTCAACTATCAACCAAAAGTTATATAAATGTACTGAGGAACGTTGGATCTTGTTTTTAATTATTATTATTGATTCTAACTATGTGTTCTCAGTCAAGCTGGAGTTATGTATACTTGATACATGGCGGATGTTCAAATGGAGGATATTTCAAGAAATTCTCTTTTAAATTTGATATCTTTATAATGGGGAACGATGCTATTATCAAAGTCCATGGAATGACCTGTACTATGAACGCATTTGGCTAATACACACCGGTCTAGTTAAAGACGTGCATCAATTTTATGGAGGCTAATTCTAGATTTGAATAGTTGACAAGTTTGACCAATATGTTATCATTTATCACATGAAAAACATGGAATGATGTAGACAGTATTACTAAGCTTATCTTTTGTATTTAATTCTTAATTTTTGAAACTATTGTGTTAATTGTTAAAGCTGATCTGTGAGCCACATTAACTTTAAAACTATCATTATTATTAGTATTGTTATTTTTTAAATTATTGTGTGTCTTATGTCAACCCCGGTATAAAATATTTGATCTGAGTTATTAAGAAATATCTGTTGGAGTATTAGAGACTATGTCATTGCTTGAGCCATTAGGATCAACAGTGTTAGCCACGGGGAAAGGTGTTAGGATTTCATTAGGGTGTATGTTAAACAAGACCTTAATTAATTAATTAATGTGCTTGGATAGGAATTGGTAGTAAATAATGTGTTTATTATTTTAAGACTTTTGTTTTGGAATAAAAGATCTAATAATTTGCCGATTCTGCTTTTCATTTGTTTCATCAACTTGACTTTAGTGGAATACGTAATATGAATGGTAGTTTACATACCTCCCCGAATGAGTAGGTTTCTAATACTAGTTAATTTCAATATTTTAATAATATTATTTACATCCCCTACTTGTTAGTAATTCATCAGTTTTGTCAAATGGCAGAGCCAAGATGATATCATCAACATATTTTTTAATGAAGAGAATGTTAAAGGATAAGTCAGCAATCACCTTGTCCAACACATAATAAAAAACATAAGTAGCAATAATACGAGAGATACTTGCTCCCAAGTTTGTTGTTAGAATTTATTGTCAAAGGAGAAATAAGTGTTAATAAACAGAAATTCGGTGATGTTGATAAAGTTGTCAAAAAAAAAATGGGGTAACAACGTATAATACGTTCCCAATTAGCTTCTATAACAATTAAGATTATTCCTAAGTAAACATTACTAAATAAGAATACAACGTCTAGCCTGACGAGAAAATATTGTCAAGGTTTTCTGTAGCAAAAGCAGAGATTTGTTCAGTAGGGGTTTCAATTAAAGCCACTATGGGACGCACTGACAAAATCAATTTATAGATCTTAGGTAATGCATAAAATGTGGAAATTGTATTATTATAAGTTATAAGTTTCTTCTTCTTCTTATTATCGATTTCCTTTGAAACAGACAACAATGCATTTAGTGCATTACACGTTCTTTGTAGAGGGGAGTTAGGGTCAGAAGAAATTAATGTGTATTATTCATTATTATCTGTGGGTGATTAACAGAGTTATAGAGACTGTGTTTTTCCAGAGTAACAGTGAGTTTCCTTTGTTTACTCTAGTAACTACCAGATTAGGATTAGATTTGAGGAATTGCCTAATTTTGATGTATAGTTTATTGAAAAAGGTATAGTATAATTTGAAAGTATTTAGAATATAATTAATGATGCTAGTAGATTTTGCCCGTTAGAACAAAACAACGTTTTATAGTTTATTCGTCTTCCGGGTTTGGACCGTGTCATTTGTGAGTGACCCAAAAGTGGGTTCATCTCGACGTTTCGCTACAATTGTATGTAGCTTCTTCAGGAGAACAAAAAAGAGGCAATTAGAGGCAATTTAGAGGCAATTTCTACAAACAAATATCTGGAACACCAATGGGTTCTCCCCTTTCCCTTGTCATTGCTGACATTTTCATGGAAGCCTTTGAGTCTTTAGCCCTAGAATCTTACCCCTTAAAACCAAAAGTCTGGTTCCGCTACGTTGATGATACATTTATCATCTGGCCCCATGGTCAACATACCCTTTCTCCCTTCCTAGATCATCTCAACTCACAACATCCGAGTATAAAATTCACAATGGAAATAGAAAATAATCGGTCCCTTCCCTTTCTCGATGTGTTAGTCACCTCCAAGCCCAATGGCCGATTGGGTCACTCTGTTCACAGAAAAAAGACTCACACGAATCGTTACCTACATGCTTCATCACACCACCATCCTGCCCAAAAGAATTCTGTGATCAACTCTCTCATCCATCGGGCCATTTCGATTTCTGAACCTGACAACCTTAGAGAAGAACTTGGCCATCTGCAAAAAACCCTTGTCGCCAACGCTTACTCCAAGTCCACAATTCAAAATATTACACACCGACATCTACATCCCCCTTTACACCCTAGGACGACAAATTCAGAATCTTCGGGTAATACTCCTGTGGCTTTTCTTCCGTATATTCGAAGTGTCACTGATAGGATTGGCAAAATTCTTCGCAAAGAAGGTATCAGGACTACTTTTCGACCACCCAAGAAAATCTCACAATATCTACCCTCTCCTAAGGACCCATTACCGCCCCTATCTTCCTGTGGTGTCTATTCTATTCCTTGTTTATGTGGACAAGTGTATATTGGCAAAACTGGTCGTTCCGTCAAAACTCGGATTCAAGAGCATCAAAGATGCATTCGATCAGGTCTTTTCTCCCATTCTGCAGTTGCAGAACACTGCCAAGAAACCGGTCATTCCATATTGTTCGAAAAAACCCATATTATTTCTAAGAGCCCCTTCTCTTATTCCAGGAAAATCCGCGAATCTCTAGAGATCCGAAAAAATCCACATAATATCAATCGAGAGGAAGGATACTACTTGTCTCCCATCTGGAATCTCAGTCTAGAGCCGCCGTCCGGTCCCGCTACCACGATGCAGCCACATGATTGGCCAGCGCGCGCTTCTTGACGTTCGCGCCACGGAGTGTGCCGATACGTCCCGACACGACAGGTCACCGCGACTATAAATAGAGCGGTAGCGGAGTAATCGTCGGATTCACTCCCCGCCTCTCGACGTGTTAGTGTTCTGAGCTGTTGGATGTGAAATTCTGTCCTGGCATTTGGTTTTCACCTCTGGCTGCGTTAAGTAGTTGAGTTACTGTGACCAAACGCCCATCTTGGTAGTTAGTATTCGCCTCTGGTTGCGTTGAGTAACTGAGTTACCGTTGCTAACTACCCATCTTCCTGTCTTTTGTTTTCTTTTTTTGTTCTCCTGAAGAAGCTACATACAATTGTAGCGAAACGTCGAGATGAACTTACTTTTGGGTCACTCACAAATGACACGGTCCAAACCCGGAAGACGAATAAACTATAATTCTGACTCTGGCCGTGGAAGCCTACGATTTCATAAAACAACGTTTTGTTCTAACTCAGATGGTTCAATACCAAAGTTATTCCTAAATCCTAAAAACCCGTAATATCGTGTGGAATAATCGTAGTAGGTGAATTTTTTTATCCATTTAGAATCTGTCTTTAGAAAAGTTTCACAACAAGGCTAGTAAATTGAGTCAATTCTCTTAATCAAGTTATTGGATTTAATAAAAAAAATATGTTATTATATTTAATAGATAGCGTATGTGAAAATTGTAGTCAAATATTTTCTGAAGTAGATTAAATTTTATTACTTTTTAGTAAAGGTAATGATATCTCTAGTTTTTTGAGATTTTTATAATTTGTTGCAATCTCAACATTTCAAAGTTTACTATTTAACCTCATCAGTTGCTGACATCACACTAGTTCACAGAACTTAGTTCTGTGTATGTAATTATGAATTAATGTAAAATAAACCTTAAAGTATTTAACAAATTATTTATTTATCACCAGTCAAATATTTTCTGAAGTAGATTGAATGATATTATTTTTTAGAAAAGATAATGATATCTCTAGTTTTTTAAGATTTTTATAATTGGATGCAATCTCAACATTTACAAGTTAACTATCTAACCTGATCAGTTGCTGACATCACTTAAGTTGCCAGAACTTATTTATGTGTATGTAATTATGAATAAATGTAAAATAAATGTTAAGATACTAAACAAGATATTTATCCCCAATTCTTACCCAGGCACTTTAACTATTAAGATCTTGTTAAAACAGTCCATAATTGAGGCAGTCGACGTGAGAAGGGCACATATGCTTATGTGCCCTTTTATTTTTTAAATTTATTTTATTATTTTGTTAAATTTCCATAGTAAAATTTAGTTTTGGATGATAGCTGTTGAAAATATCTAAAATTTCGTTTATTTTGTTTATTGGAATAGCACAGATACAGTCATCGATATAGCGGTAGAAGAATAGTAGTATATATATATATATATATATATATATATATATATATATATATATATATATATATAGAGGGTGGTCCTTATGTAATTGTACAAAAAGAAACAGTAGATTCTACACTTTAAAATATTACGATTTAAGCCAAATTGCTTTTGTAAAATGTTGATATTAAGAATGATACAGGGTGTTAGAGTGCAAATTAAAAATTTTATTTTTCGCTATAACTTTTATGTTTGTAAACATTTATGTACAAAAATTTACAACTGGGTACTTTTAAATATGAGAAATTATAATTTGATGCACACTTTTATGTAACTGATAGAGGGCGCAACATATGCCACATATATGGTATAAATTTGCACTTAACTTTATTGCTCTTTAAGTTACCTGTATTCGGGACAAAAAATATTAAAGACACATTATTTTAACAAATAAAAGGTATACCCGTCAATAACTTCAAAACTCAACAGTTTTCGAGATAATTGCATTTTACAAATCAGCTGCATAATTCTTATTTAAGGCAATTACTCCAGGCAACGAAGAAAAAATAGACAAAAACATTAATACTTCTGAATTTTGGTATAAAATACCTTTAACCAAAGTTAATAGTTAACGAAATATTAAATAAAATAAATATATCAACAGGATAATTATTAATAATAGGATTTGACAAAATAACAGAATAATATAATTTTACGTCAAACATTTTACGTTTCATGTTAAATTAAAGTCATAGTCAAAACATTTTGTTTACCAGTCAAATTAAGAAATAGTTAAGCTAAATAACATAACTTTTTGCCAAAGTAAGTTTTCGATATGTCCACCATTTTCTTTAATTTATTTGTCAATATATTCCATAAGAGATCGTCTCATATTAAATAGCATCATTGGTTCTAAAGAAACTGCTGCAGTATTTATTTCTTCCCATAGTTGGTTGCGAATGCTTATGGGATTCTTATGGACACGTTGTTTTAATGCTCCCTATTCACCAAAATCAAGCGGATTAAATTCTGGGGTACGTGGTGGCATTAATGTATATTGAATGAATATATTCTTTTGGATACATATCCAAATCTAATGGTATATTATGGAACTATATCTTATTTGTCGTAGAGGTTAAATAATGTATTAAACTGTGATGTATCTCGTTCAATGGTTACTTATATACACACGGAATAACCTATCGATGACATTACTTATTTATATGACTACGTTATAGCTTACGAATAACTATAATTACATCTCAAACAAATGGACTATTATGATTTACTAACGAACTAATATTATGCTGAACTAAATTGCTTGTGTGTTTACTATATTTATAAAAATATCGGTTATTAGGCCAACGATGATGTTTTTGTAAAAATGTTCAGTCTTTAAGTTTAGATTTGTAGCAAAAGTATTATGAAACAAGATAATGTGTTATTCAATACCAGTGCTCTAGATTATATTTGTCCTAATAAAAATGGGTGAACACTTTACGTAATGAATAATAAGTATTCTTTTCGGATTTTTTATAAATTAAATAATTATATCAATATCTTACCACATTGCCAAGGAATATGACCTTGGTCCAACGTTCAGAAAAGTTTTATTTAAGTATGTTCTAACTGCCTTCTCTCTAGAATGTGGTCGTGTACCATCTTGCATAAACCACATATTTTGGGGTTTCAGCATTTTATAATAGACAAGAAGTAATACCGCGCAATTATAGAAAGGTTAAGAAGCGATAGAAAAGGGAAATTGTAAACATGATGACGGCCAACGTCTGAATATGGACACGCCACCTAAAGAAGAAGATCAAGAATCTTTTCTTCAATAAGACATTTAGCACCCATAACAAAGCATTTTGTGATGTTACATTATCATCTTTGAGTTGTTTTAATAAGAATAAACTATGAATTATGCATATATACAGGTACTCAGTGCTTTATCACACAAATATCAAACTAAGAATCATTATGCAGCTAACTTATAAAATGCGATTATCTCTAAAACGGTTGAATTTTCAGGTTACTAACAAGTATACCTTTTCTTTGTAAAAATAATGTATCTTTAATATTTTTTAACACAAATAGAGCTAACTTAAAGAGCAAAAAAGTTAAGCGCAAATTTATCCCACACATGTGGCATATGTGGCGACCTCTATTAGTTACATTAAAGTATGTATAAAATTATAATTTATCCTACACAAAAGCATCCAACTGTAAATTTTTGTCAAAACATATTTACAAACGTAAAAGTTATAGAGAAAAATTATAAATTTTAAAGTGCAAAATCTTCGGTTTCTGTTTCTACAATTACTTATATATATATATATATATATATATATATATATATATATATATATATATATACATAAAAAATGTGAAAAAAATAATGTGTACAATAATAAAATGTACAAATAAATAAATATGCAATATACAAAATTAGAAAAAAAATTTATTTTTATATACATAATATACATTTTATTTACAGCCTAATCTATAAATATTTTACATATAAACATAAAATATATGCTCTTGTAACAAACGATCGTTTTTTTTTAAGTTTAAATAATAACTACGAAATTTCTTTTTTGTCTTTATTTTCTAACAGCTTACGTTTCGAAGAAGAATCAACTAATATGAAAAACACAGTATTTATTATTCCTAATCCAAAAAGCATAGCAAGTTTGTAATAAAGACCAAGCAGCTCAGATGTGACAAAAGTAATTACTGCTCCAACTGCTACGAAGAATTGAAGAATAGCAAAGGCTGCTGGAGCTTCTTCAGAATAAACTGTACCGAGTAAACTAAATATAACGATTGTGTATATACAATCTCCAAGACCTAGAAGAAACGAACAAAACATGGCAAGCACAGTATTACTTTGAATAATTGCTGATTCGTCCGTTTCACCAAAAGGAGAGTTATCTGGTAGATTAATAAAAATTAATATAAAACTTAAGCTGTGCACGAAACACCCTACTCCTATCAAAACACTTCGACCCAAATCTGCGACTTTTTTATCGAAAAAACTTATTGCGGTTCCTCCAAATACTTCCCCAATTCCTATAAATATACCGGACATGCCGACTAGCTCCTTACGATTAGGTATTTCTTTTGTAAAACCAATGGCAGACGAGTAAACTCCACAGAAAAATCCTAACTCTAGTCCGTTATATAAAAAAGTTAAACTTAGCAATAACATGTTTTTTGTACAAAATAATCTAACTGATTTTACAAAAGTTTCTATTGCCCCAACTGGTTTGGTTTCATTAATTTTTTCTTCCATTTTGCGTTTAGGAAGGAAAACAAATACGACCACTGCAACTGCACATATTGCTGCTAATGTAACCAAAACCAGCATTCGCGTTTCTTTGTTTATTTCTTCTTTTCCACTAAATCCAACCAAAACAAGTATATTTCCAATAATCATGTTGCAATTGGCTATTACTGTAAATATCCCAGTATTTCTGCTAATGGTTGTCTCCGTAGAATTAAGTGTCAAATAGGAACCTTGCGCTACCCATAATAAAGCATAACCCAATCCTGATAAACCACATGCAGTATATAAAATCCAAACTTTTTCCAGCATGAATTGTAATATAAATAGAATACTTAAAATTGCACCCAAAACCATAGCCAATTTGGATCCAAAAGCGTTGATGATTGATGGAGCTGTCCAATTGAATATCGCAGTGAATCCGCCGTTTATAGCCTGACTGTAATATCCATTTTCTTTATAAGATGGATCATCTCTCTTTATACTATCAATAATCGTTTTTTGAATATTGGTCATTGTTTGTGCACCAGTAAGCAGTAGAAAAAATCCTACACTTAACAAGATTATATTTCTTAAACTTGGATCCATGTTTTACACTTAAAATAATATTGGCTGGCACAAGCAAGACGTTAATCACGGTTGTACATTTCATTAAAACTAATCAATCTTCAAGTTATCTGTGTACTTAAATAGTTATACAAAATTTTTAAGCTTGATAGTACGAGCAAAATTATTAATAATTTGGCAACCTGAAGAAAACTGGACTTGATTAAAGCAGGGCCGCATTTAGGTCAATTGACGCCCTAGGCAATTCTCTCGTCCCGCCCTTTTAACATGTACTATTTTTGCGAAAAAAAATTGCAAGCAGAATTTTTTATTTAAATAAAAATACATTAAAAATGAATTTAAACTACGATGTTTATATACATATAACATAACAAAATTGTCATTCCAGTTCGATCACATCAGAGATTTCTTTCTTGATTTTTCTTTGGCAAAATCAACTATACTGTCGTCATAATTTATCGCCTTTTTACGTCACTTTCCATGGATAAAATCGACAAATTTTTAAGACGTTCTTGCGTCATAATTGATCGGAAATTATATTTAATTCTTGACATTTTCGAAAATAACCTTTCAGCGGACACGTTGGAAACTGGGATGCACAAATATATGTGAAAAGCAATGTCAAAATTATGGAAAATATCTTTTAATCCACTCTTCTTTAAATATTTAGATATGTCAATTGGTGATTTTATTGTGGTGTCCAAATGACCTATTAAGTGAATGCATTTATGTATGAATGAACGTTTATAAATAAATCGCTAAGATTCCAGACGTCTATTCAGGTCTCTTATCAGAGTGTCGATTATAATATAGAATGTGTGAATTTTGTGTTTGAATGTGTGGGCATATCATTAAGAGACAGACAAACCAACAGAAGTATACGCGAACAATGCAACATTCAAAATATTAACAGGTGGATAAAAACAAGAAAAAAAAAACTGGAACGAACATGTAAACCGAATGGGACCAGATAGATTAACGAACATCTGTAAAAACAACAAGCCGTATAGCAGAAGACCCGTTGGAAGGCCGCCAAAAAGGTGGAAAGATAATGTACAGTCAACAACGACTGAAATAGAATAAGAGGCAGACAAACACTTAATATACTGATACAAAGATGCCTGGGGGTCAATCAAGATATATACGTATGTTTTATTGATTATAATAATGCATTCGATAAAGTACGACATAGACAATTAATGAACGTCCTTAAATCAAAGAAGATTGACTACAACGACCTCAGGTTCATATCAAATTTATACTATATACAGTGAGATCCTGAAAAACGCTCTTGAGGGTGAAACAGCTATAATAAAGGTAAATGGAGTTCCCATTAACAACATTAGAGATGCGGACGACACTGTGATCTTAGCCGAAAATATTAAAGATCTTTAAAGACTGGTGACCAGAATAGCGGAGTATGGAAAAGAGTATGGTCTAACAATGAATGTCAAGAAGACGAAATTTATGAGAATATCGAAAACTAAGAAATAACGAGAATCTTCTAATAAACGAAACCAACGTGGAACAAGTGGATATAAGTGGAGAACGTATTTTCTATAATATTGGTTTACCTATGATCAAATCGACACTCTTCCAATGCCTTTAGAAGTGCGGGTAGTTCGATAGTATCAAACGCTTTATATAAGTCTATAAATGTTAGAACTAGAGGTCTATTGTATTCAATTGATTTTTCAGTCAAGACTTTTATGCACTATAGGTGACCATTTGTACCGTAGTTGGGGCGAAAATCAGCCTGTTCTCTTGGCTGATATAGCTCAAATTTTGCTTCCAATCGATTAGTTATTATTCTGGTGTACAGTTTCTATAAATGGTTGAGTAGAGAAATTGGCCTGTAATTCTCTAGGTTCATGTTGTCATTCTTTTTATGCAGAAGAATTGTAATGGAGTTATTCCAAGCAATAGGAATTTTTTGACTATACAAGCAGAGATTGAAGAGGTCTCGTATTTTTTTTTCAGAAGAGAAGTTCCGCCAAGTTTTATAGCTTCTGTAACTATTCAATCAGCTCCTGGCGCCTTGTTGTTTTTCATTTTTTTTTTGAGTGCAGTCTGAGTTTTATAGTTTTTAGCAAATATGTCGCCGGGGTAACTTTAGATGCGCTGTCGATCCGGTAATAACTATAGCATTCAAGTAACGTCTATTAAATATTGTATATGAAAAAATATCATTTATTTTTACTGGCCTAATAGAAAATTATCTTAAGTGTATATTATACTCAATAATTAATTTGAATCACGGATAATGTAAAATGAATTTAAAATAATTTGACTGATGGTTATGCGTTGACGTGGTACTAAAAAAAATAATGATTATATTATTAATTGTTACTCTTTCGAGTGTTTGTGATACTTTAACATAATGAGATTGATTCTGATAAGATTGCGTTAATTACATTAATAGTATTCGTTAATAATAGTCCAATAGGTTATATTAATTTAAATATTAAGTTTATATGGGATTCAGCCACAATTATTGGTTATAACGCAGAATACATCAGCCAACAAGAAGCGATACAAAAGGCTTTTTCGCAATCCACATTTCTGTGAGAATCCATCATGTTCTAAATAGTTTACCTGTCAACCTATTCGCTCCGTGCGTGACGATGGTAGGGGTACCTTGAAACGATGCCAGCGTGCGTAGCGGCGAAATATGACAAAATTGGACCTATCTTTTTACGCATAAATTTTATCAAAAATGGTTGCAAATAAATGTTGCGTATTTAACACACACACACACACGCAGTGATCAACCCTGCCCCTAGGAACATGTGTATACCAATGTAAGAATGGGATCCACATGTCCGAAGATCAAACCGGTCACACTTCGCTAGTCGAAGTGGTACCTATCTGACCCCAGTCTTTTCCACCACCCCTCCTCATCGTGTGACTTACGTGAGGAGGCTTATGATCTGAAATTTACTTAAGATGCCCTGGGTAATAGGACATCCTCGGTTTTTAGTGAATGTGGTTATGCCACCTAACTGTAGGGGTAGCCACATCTAGGCTTTTCTCCCTATTTACTTTACTGACTCTATTGATTTTACTCTACTTTACGTCGGGACTTGAGTCCCTAAAAAAAAAAGAAAAAAGAGCGTGTGTTCCGACCATAGAGCCATCAGCCTGAGCTAATGACTCTATGTCCGGAAAAGAGTGTGTGCTCGGTCACTCAGCCGCCGATTTGGCAAAATAAATTTTGTTCTCCTCGCCGGCTGAGCACCCGAGAGGGGTCCGGCCACCAAGCCCATTATAATAATTTAGGGTGGGCTAGCTGTAATAATTTAGGATTGAAGCTGTAAATAAATCTAATAAACCCCTCTAATGAATTGTCTCCACTCTAATAAAGGCTGTCACCATTGTAGAAGACGTCTGTCTCAATATCCTTAGCAATGCATCTACAATCCTTGGGGGTACTTATCCCTGCGAGCGGGGCAAGGCTTACTGGTTCCACTAGTCTGGACTGACTGGTTCCGCCCTCGCGGATTTACAAGAGGGTAGGGAAATTTTTGGAAGGAAGGGGATTAAGGACTTCTCGGTCCCAGGTCCTGCACAGAGTGAGAGGCTATGGGCTTACGTTAGAAGCCGGAGCACTGCATAAGCGAAATGTGTATCTCTTCTAGTCTCTACCTGTAACGGCCAGGAATAACAAAATCAAATTTCGAGTTTACAATGTATTAAATAGACTGTACACTACAAAATATCAGTTATGACCAATATGTTCGATCAGGCACGAAGGGAGACGAGAAGAGACAAAGCAAGGAATTAAAGGTCGGACAATTCCGTATCATTAGAATATACCTTGGGTTAGTATATAGATCTTAGTTACCTTAGCGTATTTAAGCTCTTGCTAATGAATACGCCTCCAGTCCTACAGGGATTCGATATCGCGAACTTTCGAATCTCCAGTTGCCGGCACATATACGTCACACTATCCCGTCGAGTTAAATAGCGCGTTCACTGGCTGCGTATCGTCCGATCTCCACACTTCTGGCGTGGAGCGTCCAGAGTGCCAACTTCCCACTAGTCCCCCCTGGCGTGGGGCCACTCTCGGGCGCCGCTCTCTTACTGACCGCTGGCTCGCTTCGTTCCGTTTTTTATCTATTGCCAACTCGTACTTTAGATTCTTTTTGTCACGTCCGAAGTGGAGATTTGTTTTTACGTTTTCGCTGATTATGCCATATATTCCATGTATTAAACTGGATCACGCTATGTAAAACTTCTTAGTCAGCTCAATTCTTCTCACTTGTTTAACAATTCGTACCTTGTATTAATTTCCAACAAGGTCTAAGTGTCGTAATTTTTTAAACAATCAGGCTTGTGTTAAACTGGGTCAATTGTTTTGTTTTTAATTTGAAATGTATACGTTAAACTGTGTCGAATTTATTCTTTATTGATTTGGAATATGTAATAATTACTTAAATAATTATTACTCTTTACTAGGCTAATTGTCTCTTAATTTTTCCTTCTTTACTTCCTTGCTATGTTTACATTACACCATGTATGCCGCACATGACCTTAGTGCTCTGATTTCGCAAGTAGATCTTTCATTCGATCTGCCTTAAGGGCCTATTCCGCGGAGCGGTATATAGAAGGCCTGACGGGCCTCTTCTATATTTGCTTTATAAGGTAAATTTACGTTAAACGGTTAAATGAAAAGTATGAATATATCAATATGAATTTACGTAATTTAATCAGAAAACACATTTTTTTTTGTGGACTTCCTTGTGGCTTCGGGACTATAAAATACCTGGGCAACAATTCTTTCCTTTTTTAGGAAGTGTATAATGCTCTCACACACCCCTGTGTATATTGGACTTATAATTACCTAAAAACCTAAAAACCTAAAAAAGAAAAGCGTACCCTCTCGCCAGAGTTGTTGCGTATTTAATTGTGCTAATAATAGAAAATATAGCGGGTGTAGTTTTTATAGGTTTTTGGAAGATTACATATAAATTAGAGAAAAAAAGAAAATGGATTAGTGCTATTAATATGAAAAAGTAAATATCACATAACCTCATTTTTATGACAATTCAAATAGGTATATATAGCAAACAGTTGTTTTTTTATTTTTTAGTACTTACAGTTTAGATTGGACTCCAAAATCTAATGATCGAATTTGCAGTGCTCATTTTGTCGGCAATAAAAAATCTGAAAATGAATTAAGTCCAAATTATATTAGGCAATAAAATAGATAAGGTTAATCTCTAGATAGGTATGACATTTTCTATTTTTTGTTTTAATTATTTGTAAATTTGTTTAAAAACAACCAAATAAAAAATGTGCTAATGAAATGAATGAAATAAAAGAAGTATCACCAATTTTAACAGCAGAGCAAGAATGTCAAGTTAACTTTTTAGATAATTTTCCTGATGCTGATAAAGGAAAGCATTCGATAAAGTACGACATAAATATTTAATGAATGTCCTGAAATTAAACAAGATTGACTACAACGACCTCAGGATCATATCAAATTTATACTATAAACAGCGAGCAAAAGTACGTGTTAACGAACAGCTGTCAGAAGAAATTGAAATTAGATGTGGAGTAAGACAGGGATGCGTATTGTCGCCAATTCTTTTCAATGCCTACTCCGAAGAGGTCCTGAAAAAAGCTCTTGAGGGTGAAACAGCTGGAATAAAGGTAAATGGAGTTCCCATTAACAACATTAGATATGCGGACGACACTGTGATCTTAGCCGAAAACATTGAAGATCTTCAGAGACTGGTGACCAGAATAGCAGAGTATGGAAAAGAGTATGGTCTAACAACGACTGTCAAGAAGACAAAATTTATGAGAATATCGAAAACTCAAAGAAATAACGAGAATCTTCTAATAAACGAAACCAACGTCGAACAAGTGAACACATATGCATACCTGGGAACAATGATTAACTCCACAAATGATTACAATCAGGAGATAAAAATGAGAATAGGAAAGGGTAGAGCAAATTTCAACAAAATGAGAAGAGTTCTATGTACCAGGGATTTAAAACTGGAACTAAGAGTTAGGTTGGCGAGGTGCTATGTTTTTTCGACTTTATTTTATGGAATGGAATCTTGGACCTTGAATGCGACATCAATGAAAAAACTGGAATCATTTGAGCTGTGGGTGTACAGAACAATTCTGAAAATATCATGGACAGAACACGTCACAAACAAAGAGGTTCTGGGAAGGATGAACAAAGAAATGGAAATTTTAAATTCAATAAAAACAAGAAAGTTAGAATATCTCGGACATATTACACGTGGAGAGAAATACACCTTGCTCCAACTAATTATGCAGGGAAAGATCCAAGCAAAGAGAAGCATAGGGAGGCGTAGAATGTCATGGCTGCGCAACCTGAGAGAGTGGTACGGATGTACATCAAATGATCTTTTCAGAGCAGCCGTCTCAAAAGTCCGAATAGCTGTGATGATTGCCGACCTCCGCCGCGGAGATGGCACTTGAAGAAGAAGATAAAGGAAAGTCTTTTACCTGCAACATATTTATATACATTCCTGATAGATGTGACGCAGAAGTGCAAGCAGATATATGCGAATATCAAAAAGTACTCATTAAAAACCGTAAACAGTTTAAAGACAAGAATTGTGGTACGCTGAAAAAGACTTTTATTAATTTACCAGCCAATATGATTTTACTAATGATCCATGTAAAAAACACTTTGCAGGCTTTCTATCAATTAAGAATAAAGAACAATTATTAGATCTTGCCGGAGTATCACCAAATAATTTTGAAGTTAAATGTGTCGATAGCAATTAAAGTAAATTGTATACTCACGCTTAATCAAGCCATTAAGAGCGATGCTGGGAATATTTATATGCCACTATGCATCAACAATTTAGCCATATAAATTACCATCTTTCTTGTACCCATTGCGTCGAGTAAGTACCTTGGTATTACCCTTGACAAGAAGTTAACATGGAACTCACACTTAGATAGTAGAGCTAAAAGAGCATATATTGCCTATAAGCAGTGTCGACGAACGGTCGGACGCACCTGGGGCCTCACGCCCAGGGTGATCGCCTGGGTCTACACCGCTGTCATTAGGCCAATTCTAACTTACGGAGCTATTGCTTGGGTACCAAAGTGCTACGGCAACAGCGATTAACAAACTAAACCATATTCAGCGGATGGCTTGCATAAATATAACAGGTGCCATAAAAACAACAACTGCTGCAATGGAGTTGATCATTGGCATCACGCCTCTAGATATATATGTCAAAGAGGTGGCGCTAGTGACAATGATGCGACTGCGCTCAGCTGGTGCAAACCTTGATGTAGGAATGGGACAATTAAGAATTTGTTTCTGGCGAGGAGAGTTGGATGCATTACCACTCCTACAGGCAGGCTGCGCAAAAGAGATAACCAAAAAACGTATAAGAGGGAAAACTATAATGATCTGCACAGATAGCAGACAAGCGCTACTAACCTTGAATAGACCACGTGTCACATCAGGTTTAGTAATGGAGTGTCACGAGTCACTAACTCAAGCTTCGGATGGTAATACCATCATCCTGAGGTGGGTTAAAGGACACAATAGGAATAAAGGCAACCGCATTGCTGACCAATTAGCTAGGAAGGCGGCAGGCCTAAGACTCTTAGGACCTGGGGATCTTTTTGGTTGGTCAACTACAACAATGGCGGAAATTGTCAAATGTCACTCCCATACGCAAACCGTAAAAAGATGGGAAGAAGGGAAAGGATGTAAACATACCAGGGTAACACTAAGTAACCTTGAAGAGTCAACATCTAAGAAGTACTTGGGAATGACCAGGAAAAACCTACGTTTGGCAGTTGGTTTTTTAACTGGTCATTGTCAACTAAGCAAATACCTCCATACACTGGGGCTAGCTGACACACATATATGTAGGAAGTGTGAACGAGAAGACCAAACTGTAGAGCATGTCCTAAGTGCCCAGAGTTATCGTTATTACGAGAGCACGCGTTCGGCGAGTCCTGGCCCACACCTGCCCACATAAGAGAGATGTCTCCTGGTGACTTGTCCACCTTCCTAGAAATGGCAGGATGGACAATGAGCTAAGGGTGACAGCTCCCTGGGAGGATGCACAATGGGTCAATTGTGGACTCAGTGCTGTGAAACTTAACTCGCCCTCCCTACTCTACAGACAGACAGAAGAGCGAGGCTGGGAATATTTATATTCCACTATGCATCAACAATTTACCCATATAAATTACCATCTTTCTTGTACTCATTGCGTCGAGTAAGGACGATAAATATACGAAAATGGTTGCGTTTCGATTTAATTTGAGTCTCTTACCACTCCCTAACAAGTGTTTCTGGGTCTACCCGTCACAACTTCATTTTTCATGACTAGATGTCTCTAGTAGCATACTTTGGTAATTATTTTTTCTATAATTGCCTGAGTAATCGGTGCGTTTTGATTTAGTTTGAGTTTTCTTACAAACTCTCTCTGATGACGGGTAGACCCAGAAACACGTGTTAGGGAGTGGTAAGAGACTCAAATTAAATTGAAACGCAACCATTTTCGTATATTTATCGTCCTTACTCGACGCAATGAGTACAAGAAAGATGGTAATTTATATGTTTAAATTGTTGATGCATAGTGGAATATATATATTCCCAGCATCGCTCTTAACTGCTTGATTAAGCGTGAGTATACAATTTACTTTATTTGCTATCGACACATTTAACTTCATCTTTCATCAATAGATTTCTCTTGTAGCATACTCTGGTAATTATTTTTTCTATAATTGCCAGAGTAGTCGGTGCGTTTTGATTTAGTTTGAGTTTTCGTACAAACTCTCTCTGATAACGGGTAGACCCAGAAACACGTGCTAGGAAATTAAATCGAAACGCAACCATTTTCGTATAAATAATTTTAAATTTTTACTGTCAGCGATACCAGCACAAGAATCACATAAATATACTGTTTCAAGAGAAAATCCACTTTTAATATTTTTAATGAAAATGAAAACTGGTTTAACTTTTTCGTCATTAAGTGTAATATTTTCTATCCATCGAACAACAATTTCAAGAATTTTTTATTCACTTTTACAACTATTAGTTGTATCAACAAAAGATTTAGTGTTTTCGCCTGACAAAAGCCTAGTACAGTCAACTATGTCTAAATGTTTTAAACCAGAGTACAGTGATACTCGAGTTATAATTGACTGTGCTGAATTGAAGATCGAGATTCCTGTAAGTATTGATAATAGAGTTTATTGCTATTCGCGTTATAAAAAAGGAGTTACTTACTGCAATAATATTAATAGGTATTGCGCCAGGTGATTTTATTTGTCTAAATTCTGAAGTTGCTGGAAGAAGAAAAAGCGATACACAACTGACTATTGAGAGTGAACTAATTGATTTACTTGAAGATGGTGATACATTTCTAGCTGATATGGGTTTTTCCAATTTTCAAACAACTGTAAATGATAGTGGCACAAAAGTATTACTAGTAATGCCTCCTTTTTTAGACAAAAAAAAAAACAGTATTTTCAAAAGAAGAAACAAAATAAACATATAGTATAGCAAGAGTACGAATTCATGTTGAACGGATAATGCAGAGATTTTGAAATTATCAGATATTGAGTAGGTAAAATTACACAAAATTTATTTCATTTTATAGACGATATTATTCATATGTGTTGTGTATTAGGAAATTTACAACCACCAATTATATCGGATGAAAATTGAAAGTATTTTTTTGTACACTTACTTACCAATCTGATTATTTAGTTTTATTTTGGAAAAAAATTGTTTGTAACTTGTTTTAGTTAATAATAAACTTTTAAACAAATTTATTTCCTAAATCATTTATTTTATAACCCTGAATAAAATAGATATTACAAAATATTACATGTATTACACATAAATTCAACAATTTACTTATAACTACAAAAAAAGTGAAAGTTTTGTCATTTTAGTACACCTTGGAATAATTTTTATAAAAAATAAAAGTAATATTTTGTTTAAAGATAAGTTCTATAAAAATATCTCAATGAAATAATTATTTTATTATTTTAATAAGTATCACTTATATCTAGTCCAGTAAAGCACTGTACTTAACTTACATCTTCGTTTCTATTTAAATTATTTTTATTAATCAGATTAGATCGAGCGAATGCAGGAAGTAATATTTAAAATAAAATGTCTCGCTCTTCAAAACAACACTTTTAAGAAACTTTTCATCCGTTTTTACTGGAACATTGCAAATACCAGCTGGCGAATAAACAAATAGATCACACTCATTAAAGCCAGATAAGTACATTTGTATTTGGCACTGAGTATAATATTGAAAACTTGCTTTTAATACTACTTGGCCATTTACTATTTCTAAATAACTTACATTGCACTTTTCACCATCAACAATGGGAATTTTTTTACACAAACTTGGACATTTAACTTCTACAGGCTTGATTATTTTGTTAGAGGAAACCATAACACCATCTAAACTTTCACATAGTCTCGGTTGTTTCACACTAATAAATAAACCAACTTGTCTTACTTTACAATTAAACAATAGCTCATATGTTGCTCTAGCATTTTTTTCAGTGCGCTGTCCATATTCAGTAGCTACCGTTTCTACCTTCCTTGGATTTAAAATTTCATTGACTAAAGAATTAATTGTTTTTCTTGTTCTGATCTAATTACTATGAATATTACTGCTAGCTGAAAATCTGAGATTTCCCTCCACGTGCCACTGATCATCTGCACATTATTGTTTCAATGTTGTAACAAAGGGATACTTATATGAATCTCCTGGGACAAATGAACAAATAGAACAACAAGAAAGACTTCTATCTAATTTGAAATAAGGGCGCCGCTTGGAAGGATCTTAGTCTTGCTGGATGAAGGAAAAAAAGGCTCTTCCTCGCTAAAAAAGTAAAAACAGAAAAAGGTTAGGAGATTTTTCTAAACTAAAATAAACAAAATAGTTTAGAGAAATGAAATAAACATTTATTTTGATCTCAAACAAACAGTTACACATTAGTTCGGCTAATGGATTAAGTCCACAGTCAAAAGAAACCAACAGCACACACACACACACACACACACACACACACACAAACAGTTACACAAACAGATAATGAAATTACATGGGTTTATACCAAAATAAATTATAAAAAAACTTACATATGTCCTATCTGTTTACAATTGGGAATCACTACAAAAACTTTTAAAATGATTATTAAGTTATCTATAACTGTGGCAGAAATATATTATTAAAATTAAAGATATCTTTTAATTAAAATGAAACATCATATTCATAAAGAGGTTAATGTTTGTTAAAAAACACAACAAACCAATGTCAAAAATTATAAAACTAGCTGTCATAACATTTACAATATTAATTATTAAAATTTTAGATTGTATGAAAGCAATTATTGTTATTTGAAAAAAATGTCTACTTTACTTTAAAAATTAAACACAAAATGTTACCTGGGTTTTCACATAAAATTTTATACTGAAACTTCTGGGATTATTGCTAATATTTCTGGGGTTGAACTCTGGACAAGATCACAAAAACTACATCTATTTGGGGTTGAACTCTTTGGACACGATCAAATACAAACTGCTTCAGGAGACAGAACAAGAACAAAGCGAGGTTGAAGTGGGCACTTATGCAAATCTTGAAAACGGGAACCATCTTATTTACTTTTCAGATGTTAACACAAATCTTTTAGAACATCGAAACGAGTGGTTACTCTTCTAAATTCGACATATTACATAAGAGTAAAATTCCACTCTTTTCAACAAATTTTTGCCGGTCTCTTTACCGACACACTAAAACGTCTGCATACTCTCGTTACCCATTTCAACCTAACCTGAATTCCCCTCGACCTCAATATCGGCTGGGCCAGTTCTACCTCTTACTTCTTCACCGCTCTTAAAATCAAAAAACCCAAAATTCCTGTTTTAAACCACTTTGACTATCTCGCTAAATAACCTTGAAACATTTCCAGTTCAAAACTAACACGCACAAATAAATTAAATAATCATGTTTTACTTCATCGCCGAATTCTTTCTTGGGGAGTTTGACGGTAAATAAAGAACACCAAAATTTATATATTGCTCAGGGGCGTACTATATAATTTTTACACTTGCATTTTAAAAGAAATTTATTATGCTACAATGTATTACAATAAATTTTGACACTCTGCTTTATTAACTACAATAAATTTGTTATATATTTCTTCTAAATCCGTTGAAATAGGTATATAATTTGCATAAATTAAATTCTTACTTGAAAATTGTACAAAAGTTTTACCACATTCTTTGCAATAATCTTTTACAATAATTTTGTCTAAATTTACCATATCTTTCATTAACTGTTGAACATCTCTCTCAGTTTGAGTTTTTTTGGCTTCAATTATTAACTTTTTAAGAGGCGATTCATCAACTAATTGAGTAAAATCTAACCGGCATTCCTAAACTGTAAGATTATTTTTTGGAGAATACATTTCCTCAAATGACTTTCCTTTTGCATATTTTTCTTTGGCAAATTGTCGTACACTAGGCGTTTCCCATTGCTGCTCAAAATCTGTCTTGGATAAACTATCTTCATTATTGACATAGAAAATTAGACCAGCAATGTGTTTGCATATGTCGCTTTTGTTATAAACACAGGTACAATATGTCTTAATCACTAGGCGAGTATCATCAAGCTAGAATAAGAAATTGGAATGATTTTTATATGGTTTGTCCACTTTTAGGAATATATTTTTTAAAATTTAAATAATATAGCTTTAATAATGTTTTTTTAAGGCTTCAAGTTAACTGAAGCCTGTCTGATGACTTGAGCTTTTATTTTATAACTTATTCTATTATTGTTTTTGATTACATGCTCTTCCATATGACAAACGTGATTTGTCAATACTAGATTTCTCCCTTTCCTTTCTGTTTGCGACTGAAAAGATAAATTATGATGAACTTTTAGAAACCCAGTTCTTAAAACTACATCTTTTTTATATATAAACTGAAAAAATATAATTAAAAAACTTATTATTATTAATTGTCAATTTCGTATGTATTTATCATGTGTTTAACCTCAAATTGGGAGGTCCAAAACTGTCAGATAAAGGCGGTAGGTGTCGCGTCAGTCACGCACGGTTGTTTATATTCGCTCCGTGCAAATACGCCTTTACATATACTATATGTAAAAAAAAGTTTGTTTACGTATTGAGAAGTGTTGTTTCGTGTGTGTTGTTAAATAGTAAAAAAGAATAATACTGTTATACGTATTTTTGTATATAGGTACATTTACATATTTTAATACCTTAAAAAAGTATATTAATACAAGAAAAGTATAATATATTAGCAAAAAAATAATAATACTTTTAAACATATTTTGTATATAAATATACATATTTTAATACCTTAACAAAATCGATAAAAAGTAATAGAAATTGACTGATTTTCATGTCTATTTTGAAATTAACTCCCAAATTCAATCGGTTTTTGGACTACTAAAATACTTTTAGTACGTTAATTTGTTTTTTTTAAACAAATCGATATTTTTGACTTATGACCTTTTTACTTATACAGAAAAAAATACAATTCATACAAAACAGATCTACATAAAAAATATTAGCTTTAATTACTTTGTTTCTCAGTGTAACTATAGCTTTACTACTGTTTTAAACGACTGAATTTCGGTCCTACGAACATCATAGGTACCGACAAAGCTTTCGCTTCTTGTTGGGTGATGTATTCTGCGATTATAATAAAAATGATATTTTTAACTACTAAAAGTTTGACGGTTCTACTTTGAGAAATCGTTTTTAAAAATGATTTTAAAGACCTCTGCGAAAATGTTCTACCAAATTTTTTGTTATTAATTTATGTCCTTTCAAAATTGACTGTAGACATATAAAACAAAATAGATTGAATGTTGCACAAGCAGCCCGTTCTCCAGTGCGATAGAGAAAACTGACGCAAAGCAGTCCCTGCATCCCTTTTTAATTTGCCAGGTTTATCGACCACGTGGTCCAAATGACAAATGAGAAGGTCAATTGCTCGATAAACCCGACCCATTAGATAGAGATGCAGTCAGTCTATCTTGTATATGTCTATGAAATTGACATACTCGTCCTCGATCTTGTAGGCAACAGCATGTATATGACTGAAAAAATCTGATGGTGGTGTTTTTACCATAGGAATATTAAATTCTGACTGTTTTGTATGTTTTTTGTTATATGTTTGTGTAAGTAGTTACTATTTAAATGGAAATAAGCCACAATTACAGGTTAAAGTAAGTTTATTGTTAATTGTTATTTTATTTTATTATTTATAAAAATTCTGTTAATAATTTAATTTTATCTGACTCATTTATATTGAAAATTTAGACACACATAATACATTTTAAAGTAGACGACTTTGAAATCATATTGCCAATATTGTTAAGTTGCGTTTCTGGGACGACTTTATTGTAAGATAGTTCATTCTATTACATGAAATCAACTTTAACTTGAGAATATCCGTCAGAAAAAATCATAGCATGTAATTCATCTTTAAAAAGACAACCACATGCCATGATGACAGTAAAATTCTCTTGTTAGTGATTCCATAGTAAATCATAAGGATAAAACCAGGAAAAAAACCTCATAATACTATTCCGACATGGTAAGTATTTGGTAGTACATTTTAGTTTACTTTCAATAAACACCAAATTCTGATTTTATATGTTTGTTGATTAAAAAACATAAATTATGTATCCTCGATATGTACCTGACTTACTAATAACTGGTATTTTCCTTTTAATATTTTCCTCTTTTAATATGGGCAACCAGATCCTACTACATTTTGCCGAGGAATTTGCGACACAATTGGTCTCATTTAGCATAATAGGGGCCGCTTTTTTGATTTTTCTCTTTTTACCATCCGTTTCTTTTAGGACTATACTTAAATCATTCCATTGAACCCTATGTTCATTATCCGATGCGTGTTTACATATTTGAGATCTATCAAATTCTCTATTTTTAATATAAGATTGATGTTCACATTCTAACATTTATTGTTATTTTGTTATTATTCTTGTTCTTTGTTCATTTTTTCCCTCGTGATTTACTATGGAATCACTAACAAGAAAATTCTATTGTCATCATAGCATGTGGTTGTCTTAACCAGCGAACCTGTTTAAAGACGAATTACAAGCTATGATTTTTTCTAATGGATATTCTCAAGTGTAAGTTGATTTCACGTAACTGAATGAACTATCTATAGTAATATAGAATATATGAAGTAAAGTCGTCTCAGGATAGCTGTAATGTATCAGCCACATACCCAAGGGAAATAACCCTACCCCCCAAATGTAATCGTTAATCAGTTAGCCTGGTATGGAACAAGTCAACATAGCAAGAAAATAAATGAAACAAAATAAGGGGTAGTTAGCCTAGAAAAGAATAATTAGAATTTATTAAAAAAAATCATTATATACTCCAAATCAAATAAAGAATAAATACGAAGAGACACACCAGCGATAGGAATTGAGCTGAGCTAGTAGGTTACACATGATCCATTTTAGCACGTGGAGCAGACGGCGCGATCAGCAAAAAACGGTAAGACGCAACGCTTTACTTCGGACTATGACGAAGAAATTAAGGGTGCGCGTTGGCGATACATGAAAACAAAAGAAGTTGGTCAACGGGGCAGTAGAGTTCTACATTCAGACTGTCCTGAGTTCCAGTTTGGACTACAAGGCGTATTCTTTAGCTAGGGCCTAAATACGCTAAGGTATCGAAATAATAAATACTAACCATTGGGGAAACAAATAATAGTAGGTTGTCCGCCTTTCAACTCCCTTGGTAAAATCTCTTCTCGTCTCCCTTCACAAAATTTTGATAAACAATACTAGCTATTTTGTATATCTTGTTGTATTAGTTGTAGATTTACGATTTGTTAAATACATAGTAAGTTGAAAGTGGTTTTTTGTTTTGATTGTTCAGGTAAAGACTAGCAGAGTCCTTCAGCCCCTATCCTATTTTTCTTACCCTCTTGTAAATCCGCGAGGGCGAAATCACGACAAATTCGAACTAGTGGACCAGTAGGCCTCAAATCCGCTCGCAGAGCTAAATCTCGTTAAACCATATAGGACTAGGATATTACAGGGGTCTTCCAGGCCATAGTTCAGTCCTTTAAACACAGGGGATATTACAGTGGTGACAGAGCTAAGCATCCCTTAGATCTGCCCCTTTATTACAACGCAACTCAACAATGTTGGCAATATCATTTTAAAGTCGTCTACTTTAAAATGTATAATGTATGTCTGAATTATTAAACTGTTTTTTCAGGCTGTTGGGCCGTTGTCTTCTGTTGAGATTTGTTCTCGACGTTTCGCCAACACTAGGGGTTGGCATCTTCTGGAGATGTTGATGCTTCGCTTGTAAGCAGAAACTGACGACGCGTTGTACTACGGAGGCAATATTTATAATTCCCACTCGCCTCCCCTCCACTGGTTTCGGCTTAAGGGGGCGTGTCGTTGTTTATAGTAGCTTTTCTATCTCCGTGTTTGGCGGGAAGGGCGTTTGTGGATTTTAATACTGGTATCCATGTTTTGTTGATTTTTAGTCCTTCTTCTATCCTATTGAAATTGTTTGGGTGCTTGTATATTTCCACCGCTTCCCGATATAACCGTGGGTAGTACTGTGAAGTTTTGTCCAGCATCTGTGTTTCTTCAAATAGTATTCGATGTTCTCCGCTTCCCAAAGCGTGTTCGGCAACGGCAGATTTGTCGATATGTCCTAAGCGACAATGGCTTTTATGTTCATTTATCCTGGTGTTGGTGTGTCTTTTTGTGGTTCCCACATATACCATTCCACATGTGCATGGTATTCGGTATACTCCGGCCGTTGCTAATGGGTCGCGTTTGTCTTTTACCGATCTTAAACAATCCTTGATCTTCTTTGTAGGTCTGAAGATGGTCTTTATGTTGGCTTTCTTGAGTATTCGCCCAATTCTGTCCGTTACCCCCGATATATAGGGCAAGAACGCTTTCCCTTTACATTCTGTTTCTTCGTCCCTTCTTCTAGATACGTTGTTCATCGCCTTGTGTATTTCTCTTCTGGTGTACCCATTAGAGGTGAGCGCTTTTTCAATATAAAGAAGTTCACTTTGGAGATGTTGTGGTTCACAAATTCTCTTCGCCCTCTCTGCCAAAGTTTTGATGATACCTTGTTTTTGGCTAGGATGATGATTTGAGTTCCTGTTTAGGTATCTGTCTGTGTGTGTAGGTTTTCGATACACTTTATGTCCTAAGTGACCTTCCTTTCGATTTACTAATACATCCAGGAACGCTAGTTGTTGAGCTTTTTCTGTTTCCATCGTAAATTGAATATTTGGATGTAGTGTATTTATATAAGCCAGGAAATCGTTTAGTTTTTCTGCTCCGTGACCCCAAATCACAAAGGTGTCATCAACGTATCTGAACCATACCCTAGGCTTGTATGCTGAGTCCATTATCTTCTTCTCTAAATGCTCCATGAAAAGGTTGGCTACGACCGGGCTTAGTGGGCTTCCCATTGCTACTCCATCCATCTGTTCATAAATTTGGTCTTCCCATGAAAAGTATGTGGTAGTTAGGCAAATACGGTATAATTCCACCATATCCTTGGAAACTAGTCCCTCAATTAAATTCAGAACGTCTTCTAGGGGGACTCTTGTAAATAGGGAAACCACATCAAAACTAACAAGAATGTCAGATTCCTGCAAAGTTATTCCTTTGATCTTCTCAATAAAATGGGCGGAGTCTTTTACAAAGGCATCGTTTTTTCCTATATGTGGTTGTAAAATATCGGCCAGATGTTTTGCAAGGCTGTAAGACGGAGATCCTATGGAGCTCACAATAGGGCGGAGAGGTACATCGTCTTTGTGTATTTTCGGCAAGCCATACAAGCGTGGTGGGACTGCTTCGCTGTTGCATATTCTTGGCTTTATCTCCTCTGGTATGGACGAAGATTTAATAAGTCTGTTGATTTTCCGTAGGGTGACTGCTGTGGGATCTTTTTTAAGTTTCTTATAAACCGCAGGATCTAGAAGATTTTGTATTTTCGTTTTGTAGTCGGCTGTCTTCATTACGATCGTGGCGTTTCCCTTGTCTGCTGGTAAAATTACAACATCTTTGTCTGCGTTTAACGATTTTATGGCACGTATTTCTTGGTGGCTCAAATTATTTTTCGGTGTCTTAGCTTTATGCAAAATTCTTGCTGATTCTGTCCTTATTTCTTCAGCTGCTTCGATTGGTAAGTTGCGGATCGCAGACTCTATATTAGCGATGATGTCTTCTTTGGGTATAACTTTAGGCACAATCGCAAAATTTCCCCCTTTGGCTAACAATGATGTTTCAGCTGAAGTTAAAACTTTATCTGAAAGATTGACCACTGTTCTTTCTGTGTTTTGTTTTGATTCTACCTCCTTATGTTTGGTTAAGCGTTCGTATTTGTTTTTCTGGCGTTCAGTGTTCCTTTCTAGTTCATTTTCCATTTTTCTGTAACAAATGGATTCAATTTTATTCCAATCTTCATATTTCAACCTGCTGTTCAAAACGTAAAACAAATCTAGAAGCTCTTTGTCAACCTTCGCCAAATTTCGTCTGGTGTCATGTATTCGTTCTCGTAATAGTGCTTTTTCCATGCGTGTATATATTCTATTGGCTTGACTTGTTCTGATGGATCGATTCGTTCGTAAGAAGTTCGGTAGTACCCCGTTGTCTCGACATCGTGATAGAAAAGCTAACGACGCAAGAAGTTGAGCTTTCTTCTTCCGTAGACAATCTAGTCTTCTGTAGTATGTAGTTACCTCCTCCCCGTAGAGGCGACTGATAAATTGCGTTAGGCTTTCACGGCCATCGTCTAACTTATTAAACTGTTTATTCGGGCTGTTGGGCCGTTGTCTTCTGTTGAGATTTGTTCTCGACGTTTCGCCAACACTAGGGGTTGGCATCTTCTGGAGATGTTGATGCTTCGCTTGTAAGCAGAAACTGACGACGCGTTGTACTACGGAGGCAATATTTATAATTCCCACTCGCCTCCCCTCCACTGGTTTCGGCTTGAGGGGGCGTGTCGTTGTTTATAGTAGCTTTTCTATCTCCGTGTTTGGCGGGAAGGGCGTTTGTGGATTTTAATACTGGTATCCATGTTTTGTTGATTTTTAGTCCTTCTTCTATCCTATTGAAATTGTTTGGGTGCTTGTATATTTCCACCGCTTCCCGATATAACCGTGGGTAGTACTGTGAAGTGTTGTCCAGCATCTGTGTTTCTTCAAATAGTATTCGATGTTCTCCGCTTCCCAAAGCGTGTTCGGCAACGGCAGATTTGTCGATATGTCCTAAGCGACAATGGCTTTTATGTTCATTTATCCTGGTGTTGGTGTGTCTTTTTGTGGTTCCCACATATACCATTCCACATGTGCATGGTATTCGGTATACTCCGGCCGTTGCTAATGGGTCGCGTTTGTCTTTTCGCCAGAAAAACAAATACGAACGCTTAACCAAACATAAGGAGGTAGAATCAAAACAAAACACAGAAAGAACAGTGGTCAATCTTTCAGATAAAGTTTTAACTTCAGCTGAAACATCATTGTTAGCCAAAGGGGGAAATTTTGCGATTGTGCCTAAAGTTATACCCAAAGAAGACATCATCGCTAATATAGAGTCTGCGATCCGCAACTTACCAATCGAAGCAGCTGAAGAAATAAGGACAGAATCAGCAAGAATTTTGCATAAAGCTAAGACACCGAAAAATAATTTGAGCCACCAAGAAATACGTGCCATAAAATCGTTAAACGCAGAGAAAGATGTTGTAATTTTACCAGCAGACAAGGGAAACGCCACGATCGTAATGAAGACAGCCGACTACAAAACGAAAATACAAAATCTTCTAGATCCTGCGGTTTATAAGAAACTTAAAAAAGATCCCACAGCAGTCACCCTACGGAAAATCAACAGACTTATTAAATCTTCGTCCATACCAGAGGAGATAAAGCCAAGAATATGCAACAGCGAAGCAGTCCCACCACGCTTGTATGGCTTGCCGAAAATACACAAAGACGATGTACCTCTCCGCCCTATTGTGAGCTCCATAGGATCTCCGTCTTACAGCCTTGCAAAACATCTGGCCGATATTTTACAACCACATATAGGAAAAAACGATGCCTTTGTAAAAGACTCCGCCCATTTTATTGAGAAGATCAAAGGAATAACTTTGCAGGAATCTGACATTCTTGTTAGTTTTGATGTGGTTTCCCTATTTACAAGAGTCCCCCTAGAAGACGTTCTGAATTTAATTGAGGGACTAGTTTCCAAGGATATGGTGGAATTATACCGTATTTGCCTAACTACCACATACTTTTCATGGGAAGACCAAATTTATGAACAGATGGATGGAGTAGCAATGGGAAGCCCACTAAGCCCGGTCGTAGCCAACCTTTTCATGGAGCATTTAGAGAAGAAGATAATGGACTCAGCATACAAGCCTAGGGTATGGTTCAGATACGTTGATGACACCTTTGTGATTTGGGGTCACGGAGCAGAAAAACTAAACGATTTCCTGGCTTATATAAATACACTACATCCAAATATTCAATTTACGATGGAAACAGAAAAAGCTCAACAACTAGCGTTCCTGGATGTATTAGTAAATCGAAAGGAAGGTCACTTAGGACATAAAGTGTATCGAAAACCTACACACACAGACAGATACCTAAACAGGAACTCAAATCATCATCCTAGCCAAAAACAAGGTATCATCAAAACTTTGGCAGAGAGGGCGAAGAGAATTTGTGAACCACAACATCTCCAAAGTGAACTTCTTTATATTGAAAAAGCGCTCACCTCTAATGGGTACACCAGAAGAGAAATACACAAGGCGATGAACAACGTATCTAGAAGAAGGGACGAAGAAACAGAATGTAAAGGGAAAGCGTTCTTGCCCTATATATCGGGGGTAACGGACAGAATTGGGCGAATACTCAAGAAAGCCAACATAAAGACCATCTTCAGACCTACAAAGAAGATCAAGGATTGTTTAAGATCGGTAAAAGACAAACGCGACCCATTAGCAACGGCCGGAGTATACCGAATACCATGCACATGTGGAATGGTATATGTGGGAACCACAAAAAGACACACCAACACCAGGATAAATGAACATAAAAGCCATTGTCGCTTAGGACATATCGACAAATCTGCCGTTGCCGAACACGCTTTGGGAAGCGGAGAACATCGAATACTATTTGAAGAAACACAGATGCTGGACAAAACTTCACAGTACTACCCACGGTTATATCGGGAAGCGGTGGAAATATACAAGCACCCAAACAATTTCAATAGGATAGAAGAAGGACTAAAAATCAACAAAACATGGATACCAGTATTAAAATCCACAAACGCCCTTCCCGCCAAACACGGAGATAGAAAAGCTACTATAAACAACGACACGCCCCCTCAAGCCGAAACCAGTGGAGGGGAGGCGAGTGGGAATTATAAATATTGCCTCCGTAGTACAACGCGTCGTCAGTTTCTGCTTACAAGCGAAGCATCAACATCTCCAGAAGATGCCAACCCCTAGTGTTGGCGAAACGTCGAGAACAAATCTCAACAGAAGACAACGGCCCAACAGCCCGAATAAACAGTTTAATAAGTTAGACGATGGCCGTGAAAGCCTAACGCAATTTATGTCTGAATTGTTAATATAAATGAGTCAGATAAAATGAAGTTATTAGAAGAATTTTTTCACCAAGCAACGATTTCCGAAGTGGAAATTGAAACGTCAATAAACTTACTTTAACCCGTAGTTGTGGCTTATTCCCATTTAACTAGTAATTACTTTAAAATGCCTTAAGAAAATAGCTTCAGAACAATATATTTGTGTAATCTGTATCGGAATTCTTGTTTGTTCTGAAGCTTGATAAAATGAAATTATTAGAAGAATTTTTCACTAAGTAACGAAAAACAACATTTGTTTAATTTACTAATGTTTGTATTTTGAGAACGATTTCCGAAGTGGAAATTGAAACGTCAATAAACATATTTTAACCTTTAATTGTGGCTTATTCCCATTTAAACAGTAAGGAATTCTTGTTGTGTAACGTAAGTTGTGCAACGTAGATTTGTGTTTGTGTATTGTGTGTTGCATATTGTGTTTAAAATTGTAAGTGATATTTTTCCGATCTCGTATTACTCCGCTATTGTTGGTATATTCTTATTGTTGACTTCTTTTTTTATTATTGGCAAGCAAATCCTGCAGCATTCTGGTGATGGGTTTGCTACACATTTTTCTTCGTTAAGTAGGATGAGGGCTGCTTCTTTGACTTTTTTTTTTCATGTCAATTTTTTTCACGATTATTGATGCATTTTCCCACTGTGATATGGGTTTGCTCTCCTAGGCATTTTTGGATATCTGGGATTTCTCGAAGTCTCTGTCGAGCGGTTTGTCTCACGTAGAAATTGGTGCATTCACCAATTTTGTAGATGTAGTTTTTTGATATTTTTTGTGAGTTGTTGGGTTTGGTTGTGGACAGGATATATTTTAGTGTGTTGGTTGCTTTGTATGTTGTTATAATGTTGTATTTGGTTTCTATCCTTTTCAGTTTTTCTAATAAGTCCTTTATATACGGTATTGTTGTCATCTTTGAGTCCCTTCATGTAATTGTTTCTGAAATGCTTGTGGTGGTTTATTGTTTTCTTTATTCAATCTTGTGAAATTCCTTATTTATAAATGACAATCGGTAGTAATTTTTAAACAAAACCTTTGTTAGTAGTTTTTTCTTTCTTTCTGAAATGGATTAATTAAAGCAGGTTCTTCGGGATCTGTCGCATGGAAATTTGTTAGTTTCTTTTTTGATATTTACGTTGTCCTTGTAGTGGTAATTTAAATATCTGTTGGTGTGGTTTGGTTTTCTCTAGACTTTAGTTGCATATTATATGTCCTTTTTTGTCCAGAGAAAAGAAAGTTAATTATTGTTTTCTTGTTCCATGAAAATTAAATTGATTCTTCCTTAGTGTTGATGTCCGTCAGATGTTTATTTATGATTCTGGTCCGTGAGGCCAATTAGGAACATACCATCTACATATGTCCAGCATACTGTCGGTTTTTTGTCTTGTTTGTGTATAATGTTTTGTTTGAAATTCTTCATGAATATATCTGCTCGTAGTGGAGATAAGGATAAAGGCTAGTCCGAAACCAATTATAGAAACCAATATCTAGTTAAAAATAAGTGTTTTCTGTGCAAAGTTTTTTTAGTTCCATGACAGCATTCAGTTTGGTATTTATCATCCCCCTCTAATTTGGTTTTTATTATTTTTAAAGTTTTCTCCAATGGTACATTGGTGATAAGCCTGGTGATACTAAAAATGTCTAGCATATTGTTGAAGTTGTAATCTATTTCTTCTAATTTTTTCAAGAATTGCTGTGAGTTTTTGAGAAAAGATGTTGTGTTGAGACCATAGGCTGTAATATCTCGAAGAGAAACTTTGGCAGTGTGTTACAAGGAAATCCCATGTTGCTGCAGATTGGTCTGAGGGGTACATTTTTTTTGTGAATTTGATTGAATCCCTTTTTAGTTTGATGTAATTTATTCAATTTTTTTATGATATCTGCTTTTGTCCATAATTACAGTTGCGTTGTCGTTAGCAGCTGGTAATAAATATCATTGTGGACTCATTTTCTTTTAGAGTTTTGATAGCTCTGAGTTATTCTTTACTAACATTTGCTTTTGACTTTATGTTTTTCTCCTGTTCTTTTTTGCATAATACTCTATAGTATTTTTTTTATGTATTGGTAGTACTTGACAGACTATTCAACTGTACGGATAAGGTCTAGTTTAGCAAATGGTGGGCTTGTTATAGCATATTCTAGATCTAGTAAGAGTATCAGGTTCTTTGTTAACTTACTCTTGTTTACGTTAGAGAACCATAATTATGTTACGTAACTTAAGGTACGCAACCGTAATTATAACACAAAAAATGCACAACACAGTCAGCATTTGATACTTCTAGGGTAAAAACACCATCCTTAGATCTTTTCAGCCATATACATCCTATTGCCTACAAGATCGAGGTAGGTATGTCAATTTTAAAAAGATGTAACCTGTACCAAACAACTTAGTAATACATTTTGGCAGAATTCTTTAACTGCTAAAGTCAAACATTAGTAGTTAAAAATGTAATATTCGTTACCAGCACCAATTGTGGTTAATTCTATATAAAATTAATATTTAAATTAGATATGCCACAAAAAAAAACTCCATAAAATAGTTCAGATAATATAAAATTTTTTTAGATCTCTCCTTTAGATCTCCCCACATACATCTGTACTTTTATCATCCCATATGTTTTCCCTTTACAAACCTGTCTTTAAATGTTATTTTAAGTAGTTCTTATTATTTTTAGGTAAGAATCTTCTTCCAGTACTTCACTTGTTTGAGTTTCCAGACTGAACTCGGGGGGTGCTTTGTGATTCAAAGAATTATACTGTTATGTAAGTATTTTTACTCATGTATCTTTTACCATTTTATTAAAAATGACTCATACGGTTAACATCAGAGTGAAACTGGTTCATCTTATTATCTAATTGAAATTTAAACATACGTACATACTTTAATTTTAATTTTTTATCTATTTGTAGTCATTATTCTTCGAGTTGTGGGCCTACAGAAGGATATTAAGAATAAGTTGGGTGGATAGAATCACGAATGTCGAGGTATTGAGGAGAATGGGAAAAGATAAAGAGGTTTTAAATAAAATTAAAGTCAGAAAACTGCAATATCTGGGACGTGTCATAAGGGGCGAGCGTTATAACTTGTTGCAATTAATAATGCAAGGAAGAATAGAGAGTAGACGGAGTTACAGTATTTAACTGCACTTCTGCTGGTCTTTTTAGAGCAGCAGTATCGAAAGTGTGAATTTCCATGATGGTTGCCAACCTTCTTAGAGGAGATGGCACATGAAGAAGAAGAAGAAGTCATTATTGACTGACTATTGATTAAGTTCTCTGTACTACCCAAATAATTGTTCGTTAGTTTTGTCATATACAAATTCATTTATTTTTTGATAATTAATGCTTACGGTTAAGGTTAGGAGCTGAGGGAGATCTATGTCCAGCAGTGGACGAATACAGGCTGATAAGGATGATGATGAATGCTTAAGGATTAAACTTTAAGTAACTATAGCATGACTACATAATTACCACATATGATATTGAAATCGAAAAATCAAGAACATCCTTTATATCCGTTCAAAAGTAAATAAAAATTGGGATATAATGAAATAAATAAAAATCCGCATTGAGAAGGTTAGAGCAGTGCTCTTTCGAATGAAAAAAGGATTATGTGGATATAGTATTAGTAATAACCTGAAAATAAGACTCGTCAAATTGTCCAATCTTCTTGACATTATTGTATGGAGTTAAAAGCTGGACGCCCACCAAATCTCTGTTAAATAAATTTTAAGCTTTCGAAATGTGGGTGAATTATTTATTTACCGTTACTCTTCAGAGCTGTGGTAAATAAAATTATAATAGCCAATATGATAGCCAACGTTTACTAGTGGACATGGTGTGGAGAAAAGATATTTGCTGATACCTTATTTACATTTGTCTTATGGTCTTATTTATCCGTAAAATGTTTCTTAGTAACCAGTGCAAGTGCTTTGTTAGGAATGAGAATTTCCCCAACTAATTTGTCCTACGTGGAGTAGCGAACTCAGAATCACAGTCTTAGACCGGCACTATTTACAAGAGGTATATTTGCGGGTTTCTTTTTTTTTATACTTTCAACTTTCGTTATTCTTATACGATTTTACATACTAAATAGTTAAGTTGCTAAATCGTTATGCTAGGTACGTAATCGTAACTCTGCTCGTTAAAAATTTTATCGACATGCTGAAGAAAATGAAATTGCGCAAGGCTCGATACTTATTCCTACGTTGTTTTTATTGGCAGTAAGTAGTATTATTCACTATTCATTATTCTATATAAACTGCTAAAAGCTCGATTATTTGCAGACTATCTTGTTGTATATATGTATATATCAAAGGTAAAATCAAGAATGCAATGACAGATACATTGCAATAAATGCTGTACCAGTTAGAAAAATAGTCAGCCAGTACAGGTTTTGAATTTTTAGTACCATCAACTTCGGCAATATTTTTTACCAAAAAACTTCCACAAATTTACCCAACATTAAAGTTGTATAACTCCACAGTGGCATTTATACTATCCGCAAAATTTCTGGGTTTGATCAAAAACTGTCTAAATTTATTGAAAACATTGGTTAATAGAAATTGAGGATCAGATCAAACAACCCTATTGAGAGTATATCAAACATTTATTAGGTCTAAGATAGATTACGGGTGGTCAAGTGCATATGTCTCAGCTTTACTAACAATACTGCTTATGGGGCATTCCGGACAACTCCCATCGAAAGCTTACTGAGTGAACTCGGTGAGCCCCCCCCCCCCAGAAAATCCTTACTATGAAAGAAATCGAATGTACCGTTCTAAATTTCCCAAAGTTTTTCCATAAACTCTGACAATTGGCCTTCATGCATCAAGTTACTATTAGGGAACCAAAAAAGAGTAGATCACTAAGTTTAAGTACTCGTATTAAGAATTAAACACATTACAAATCTCGTTTAAAATATTTACTATTACCATACAAGACGTTCCCTTAAAGTTTGATCCTTGCACTTAATCTACCACATACTCATCAGAACTTTTTGCATTGTTTTTTTTTATTTCGAAATATGTGTCTCGACTTCTAGTGGTCATTGACATTAGTACAATTTACATTGTTATTTACATTTTTAATACTTTTACATTGGGGACAATATTATCTATAATACAATTTTTAAAATACATTTTTTTTAATTAAATTGTGTAGCTTTGTGTTTCTTAAAAATTTAAATACATTTTATATCTGCTGCTGTTTAAGATAAGAATGTCTTTTAGTTTTTTACCAAGATTGTATTTACTTCTGGCTTTTAGGTAGTGTTAACAGTCAAGAAGTATGTGTTTTATGGAAGTCGTGGTGTTCGAGTACTGGCACAAAGTCTGATTGCTGGAATTCATTAGATGTCCATGTGTAAGGCGTGTTTGTCCTATTCTTAATCTCATCATCATCATCATCATTTGGCTCTACAACTCTATGTGAGTCTTGGCCGCGTTTACTATTTTTCTCTATTGTTTCAGCAGCTATTTCCCATTGCTGTATTCACATTTTGCGTAGATCACTGGCTACGGCGTCCTTTCATCTATTTTTTGGACTACCAACTGACCATCTACCATCGGGCCTTTCCCAGAATGTGGCTATCAGGAGTCTTTCGTCACTCGATCTTAGTACGCTCATCTTATTCGGTTTGCTTTAATGTAGCGTATTATGTTTTCATCTCCATATACTCTCTGGAGTTTATCATTGTGTCTTCTTCTCCATTCTTCATAGATAGTCCGCAGTATGTTTCTTTCCATTACCAGTAATTTTGTCGTTTCCCGCTGGTTCAGAGTCCATGTCTCGCTTCCATACGTTATTGTGGGACGACATATTGTCTTATACACTCTCATTTTTGCTGGTATTGAGAGTATTTTTGATTTAAGTACGGTCATTATTGGGTAATATGCTTTTTTTCCTGCAATAATCCTGGCTGCCACGTCCTTTTCATATTTATTTTCAGAAGTAATCTCCGAATAATAAATTTGTCCTTTTTTTTCATTGGTGGGAGCTGGTGGTAGAAATTGTTTGGTTGAAGAACGCTTGTTTCTTTTCCATTGGTCATTCCCTAAACCCATTATTTTTTGTTTTAGTGTTTTTTTTTAGATCTAACGATGTTTGAATCTTTGTTGTTCATTTTAGAGAACAGGCTTGTTTTGCTGCTAGAATGGCTTTTTTTATTAACTTAAATACCAAAGTGTGATGGGACTCACAATATTGTTATTGTTGCATTGTTTAAAGCCCTACAATATATCAATACCAAAAACATCTATATTGTCATTTTTTCCGACTGCCTCAGTGTAATTAAAACCATTTAAAATCTCTACCAAAACATTCCATAGCGAAAGTGATAAAATTGGAATATCAGAAAGCCCAAGAAAATCTCACAACAATAAACTTCTTGTCGATACATTCCCACATTGTTTTCGAAGGCAGTGTATAAGCAGATGTAAATACTCGCGATGTTATCATTAGGACGAGTGAAATGTCAAATATTGGAGAGTAACAAGTGATTTAAAAGCTTTTTTCAAAAATAAAGTGTTAAATGCCTGAAACCGGGTAGCAAAAAAGGGTTTCGAAGCTAAAACAGATTTTATGTCTGTGTCGACCAATAGCAGCAAGCAAAAATCCCAAGGAATCCTAACACGACAGAATGATAGTACTTTTACACACGCATGCCTATTTTCAAAGAGCGAAGCTCCAAAGTGTTGAATTTGTGGTGTAGTAGATAGTATATACTATTTTTTTAATTAAATATCATTATAAAAATGTTGTATATTCTTATAATGTTTATGAGATTGCTTTAATCAAGAGTTCCATATAATAGAACTTTATGGGTAGTTTACCCCCTGCATGGAGTTGATTAACTCGAACTCACCGAATACTCATAATTAGTTTATTGGTTCTCTAAGTACAATAATAGAGAGAGTACCTAGTTGACAGATGACAACACTAGCTTTGACTGTTCACTCTTGATTCTTAATTCTTAATAATCTACTACCATTATTTTCGGATATTTAACGCACGTGCGTTTTGTTTATGTACCTATTCATGTTTTTAATATAATTTGTACACATTATTTAATAAGCTTTTGATTATATTGCAAATTTCACTAGGTCAACGCGTGTTCTAGTTACACCGATATTTTCAATGTCACAAACAAACAATTGCATTTAGCAATAAACAATGAATAATATTATTAAAAGGATTTTAAATTTTAAACTGAATTGGGATTACTTAAATCTGATTTCTGGATGCTTAATTAAATCCTGCTAAATATACCAATGAAAGACCTCAATAAGGCATCCCGAATAGCTTGCAAACGGTACTTGGAAATAATTTTGTTTACAGGAAATATCTTGTATAAATACGTTGTATAAAATTTAATCACATAAGTACCGTTTATCGCAGTTAAGTATACTGTAATTTTTTTCTACATTGTTATATTATAAATAATATTTTAAAATTAGATGAAGTAATTTTATTGATTATTTATTATTTTTTTATTTTACGATTTTTTTAAATGTTTGATTTATTATATTTATTTACTTATTTTAACAATTTTTGTACAATCGAAAGTACATAAAACCGCTGTCAGTTATTATCCTTGTTATAGATTTTATTAAAATTGAAAAAGTTTACATGTTGTGTAACGGACTCTCCTTGTAGATTAAATATACTCCTCCAACTATTTTGTGTCGATCTCTTTAGCATTTTACTATAGAGAAAAATTACAACGCCAGTATAGAAGCCCCGCTTCTAAAAAAAACTTTTATCGATTCGCTCGCCCCATATTTGGTATTTGTACATTGTAATTGTAAGTATGGGTACCAACATTGATACAAAATGACGCTTTAGTTACGAATTAGCAACGTCTTGCCCTCTTTAGTTAGCCCAGTCTGGTTATGCAAAAATCATCGATTTCACGGCAAAATTTTTCGCAGATTTCTGAAACTTTTAAGACGGAGGTGGCAGTTACTAGATGACGAATAGACGAAAAAGTACTCGTATTTTTACCTTGCTTTTTTTTTATCAATAATTTATGGTTACAATTTGATTTTTGATTTTTGTTCCTTATATTTTACATAAAGAATATTTGTATCATTTTTTTTTATATCAAGATTATCTTTATTTTCCGGTTTTGTAAATTAAAATTGATAAATAAGTTACGGAGATATTTGCAAAAAACCAGTTTTTTTGCACTAATTTTTAAATTTTATTAATTTTATTATTAACAAAATTAAATGTTATTAATACATTTGAACATCGAGGAAGTATTTTAATTTTGTGCGAAATTTCCCCCCGATTGGTCAAATTGTTTAAAAGTTATTTAATTTATTGATCCCTAAGACTAAATATTGAAGCTATTGAACTTGCTTAATTAATGATGCTAGACACATTTAGCAAATTTCATAGGATTCTTTAAGACATAAACTATCTCAGAAGTTAAATCTTCTTCTTAACATGCCATACACCAAAGTGCGTAGGCGACTATCTCATTACTAGAATTCTGTTCTTGGCGGCGTGACACAGCTCGCCTGTATTGTGTATTCCTGTCCATTCTTTAATATTTCTTAACCAGGATAATTGTTTGCGGCCGGCTCCTCTCCTACCTTCGATCTTCCCTTGTAGGATTAACTGAGGTATTTCATATTTTGCTCCTCTCAATATGTGCCCAAGGTAACCAATCTTGCGTTTTTTAATTAATTTAAAGAGTTCTCTTTCCACGCCGGCTCTCTTAAGGACGTCATCGTTTCGAACTCTATCCACCCAAGATATGCGCATTATTCTTCTTAATGACCACATTTCAAATGCTTCAAGTTTGTTGATAGATGTTTTTTTCAAAGTCCACGTTTCCATGCCATAAAGCAAGATGGACCATATGTAGCACTTGACCATTCTGTAGCGTATTTCGAAATGTAGGTTTTGATTACATAGAAGCGGTCTGAATTTCACAAAAGCTTGTCTTGCCATTTGTATTCGGGTTTTTATCTCTTGTTGTGGATCCGATTGGTCATTGATTGTGGTGCCAAGGTATTTAAAAGTTTTCACGCGTTTTATGCGATCGTCACCTATGCATATTATCGGGTTTTCTGGAGGGTTTCTGCTAATGACCATATATTTCGTTTTCAAAATGTTGATTTTGAGGCCATATTTTTTACCTATGCTATTCACCCTATCAAGTAATAACTGCTGATCTTCCAATTTATCAGTTATAATCACTGTGTCGTCCGCATAGCGTAGGTTGCTAATTGGTATGCCGTTCACCTTAATGCCTAATTCTGTGTCTTCTAATGCTTCCGCAAATATATTTTCAACATATAAATTAAAAAGCATCGGAGAGAGTATGCAGCCTTGGCGGACACCTTTCCGGATTTCAAATTCATCCGTATATTGGTCTTGATCAATCCTCACCTTTGCCATTTGGTTCCAGTATAGATTCTGAATAATTCTGATCTCCTTCTGGTCAATGTTGGCCCTATGTAGTAGTTCCATCATGATATCCTGTTTAACATTGTCAAATGCCTTCTCGTAGTCGATGAAGGTGAGGTAGACATCTTTTCGTTGATCTAAACAGTTTTGTATTAAAGTGTTCAAACATAAAATTGCCTCTCTTGTTCCTAGTCCTCCCTTAAAACCGAATTGTGTTGACCCGCTAAGTTCTTCTAGTATCTTATACATTCTTGAGTGTAATATCCTAAGGAAGAGTTTTAGCAAGTGACTCATTAAACTGATTAAGCGGTGTTCATTGCATTTTGTGGCATTAGCTGTTTTTGGGATCATCACAAAGGATGACTGCAGCCATTCTCGCGGAATGTAACCAGTATCATAAATTCTATTGAACAGCTTTACCAAGATTTCGATATTCTCCTCGTCTAGTAGTTTTATTGCTTCTATATTAATTTCATCTGGACCTGTTGCTTTATGCATCTTTGTGGTTCTAACTGCATATTCTATTTCACTTCGCATTATTGATTGCCCTGATAAGTTTTCGGAAGGAAGTTTGCGCGTTGGTTGTGTTGGTCTTTTGTCATTAAAAAGTCTTTCTGCGTATTCTTTCCACGCCATTGCTATCTCCTCTTCTGACTCTATGTATTCGTTTCTGTCGTTCCGTATTCTTGTTCTGTGGTGGCTTTTGTGTATATTCGATATTTCTTTGATCTTCTTATGTAGTCCAAAACTATCTCCTTTTTCCTGCAATTGTTCTATTTCGTTGCACCTTTCCACCATCCAACGTTCTTTTGCTTTCTTAATTTTCTGGCGAATTTCTTTGTGTATCTGTTTGTATTTGTCTTGATTACGTTGTTGTTTATGTTGCCTTCGCTTTTCCATTAGATCCATAATTTCGTCCGTCATCCATTCGTTATGCTTTCTCTTCCTGATCTGTGTTTTAACTTCCCTGTTTACTGCCAGAATCGTTCCTTTAATATCATTGACCATCTCTTCGATATCATCATTTTGTTCTATTATTCACATTCTTTCATTAATTTGATTTGCATAACTCTTCTTCAGATTTTCGTCTCTCATCAGTTCTCTTGTATTTATAGGCGTGCTGGTGTTTGTATTTGTTCTCTTAATTTTTGCTAGTTTTAACCTCACATCTGCTATTAGCGGATTATGATCGGATGCAATATCAGCACCTGGATATGCTGCGATTCTTTTGATAGCGTTACGAAATCTTCTGTTTATTAAAACGTAGTCAATTTGGTTTCTAATTATTCGATTTGGATGGTCTCCTGGTGATTTCCAAGTATATAACTTACGAGGTGGGAGCTGAAACCATGTGTTCATGACGACAAAACCGTTCTCCTGGCAGAATTCACACAGCAGGTCGCCTCTTTCATTTCTAACTCCAAGGCCGTACTCTCCAATTATGTCTTCATATCTTCCTTTACCCACCTTGGCGTTAAAGTCGCCCATTATTATGTTTATGTCCTCTTTCTTTGTTAGTCTTATTGCTTTTTCCAGATCTTTATAGAACTTAGTTATTTCTTCTTCTGACTTATCTGCTGTTGGTGCATATGCTTGTGTCACATTTATGTTTACTGGTTTGCCTGTCATTTTGATCAACATGACTCGTTCGGAAATTGGAACAAAATCTGTCACCGATTTACTGGTCTTTCTGTCAAGAGCAATAGCCACTCCATGTCGGTGATGTCTATCTGTTGGGTCACTACACGAGTAATACATAGTAATTTTATCTTTCGTAAACTGTCCAGATCCAGTCCATCGGACTTCACTGACTCCCATTATATTTATTTTCAGCCGATTCATTTCCTTTATAAGGTTGTGTAGTTTTCCTGGTTCGTAAAGACTATTAACATTCCATGTTGAAATTCGTTGGATATCATCTATTTGGCACCGGGAGATTCTTCGCACCCTCTGACCATCTAAGGCCTGCCCGGGACTGAGGACCATTGTTTTGTTTTGTTCTGCCATAATGAGATGAGTTATCCTGGGGAAAAGGTAGTGTTGTGGTATCCCGTTACTTTCAACACCGCAGTACCACAGCCATTCAAACTGTCCTAGTCATGCCTGTGGAATTCCAATAACAAGCCGGTCCAAGATAATTTCTTTTGCGCCTTGTGTTGGTACTGGTGATCGCTGCTGCCCTTCACCAGGGTTGAGGACTAGGAGGGATACATGCATATTGTAATTTCAACAGAAGTTAAATGCATATTGTAATTTCATCAAAATTATTTACAAAATAAACGTTTGAAAAAGGGGCATGTTTTTTACTTATAAACAATATTGTAATAACTTCTATATTTTTCAAGCTACAGACTTGCACATACAACCATTCGATAGGTTGTACCTTGTCTATTGTATACATTGTATATGACCAATAGGAACGAAGTTAGGAAATATTTAAAAAAAAATCATATCTTCATCATTAATAAACAATAAAAAGTAAAATTTGCACAAATTTGAATGAAAATCTAAACTTTATAATTGAAACTTATAGCTATAAAATTCATCCAATTTTTTAAAACTTACAGCCTTTCGAAACGAAGGTACTTTCGAAAGATCGATATAGGAAAGTGAAGTGGATAACTATTTCAGCTCCGTTTTTTTTTTTGAGATCGGAACTTAACGTTATCTCGGCTTCCATTGCAGCTAGAAGCCACTTCTTTTTTAATCTGGGATAGGTCGTCGAAATATGAATAACTACATAGTTTTCACTGGCCGGAAAATATGGGAAACCTCGGAAAAATTGAGTCTATTTGAAATTCACCGTAAAAACTTACTGTTTTTTTTTTTAATTTGGCTGGAGTAGTCTGTCGCCGTATTAATAATAATGACATAATTTTCACCTCCCCCTCGGAAATTTTGAAAATCCCGGAAAATCACCATATATTTTTATCATTTTATATGAGTGATGTAATAATACTTATATGTTTTATAAATTAAATTTCAGGCAATTTTCAGGTAATTAAATTTCAGGGGATTTTCCGAGATTTCCGGGGTGGTGAAAATTATGTCATCATTATTAATACTGCGACAGACTGTTCCAGCCAAATTACAAAAAAAAGTAAGTTTTTACGGTGAATTTCAAATGGACTCAATTTTTCCGAGGTTTCTCATATTTCCCGGCCAGTGAAAACTATGTAGTTATTCATATTTTGACGAGCTACCCCAGATTAAAAAAAGAGGCTTCTAGCTGTAATAGAAGCCGAGATAATGTAAATTTTTTCTACGTGCTTCAATTTGAACTTTCGATCTCGAAAAAAAAAACGGCGCTGAATCAGTTATCCTCTCCAGTTTCCTATGTCGATATTTCGAAAGCAACTTCGTTTCGAAGGGCTGTAAGTTTCGAAAAATTGGATGAATGTTACAGCTATAAGTTTCAATATAAAGTTTAGATTTTCGTTCAAAATTTGTGCAAATTTAACTTCTTAATGTTTACAAACAATGGAGATATTTTTTTAAAAATAGTCCCTTTTCAAACGTTTATTTTGTAAATATTTAGTCTTGGGGATGAATAAATCAAATAACTTTGAAACAATTTGACCGATCCGGGGGAAATTTCGCACAAATTTAAAAAACTGTAATTCCTCGATGTTCAAATGTGTAAATAACATTTTATTTTGTTAATAAAAAAATTATTAAAATTTATAAATTAGTGCAAAAAAACTGCATTCTTGCAAATATCTCCGTAAATTATTTATCAATTTTAATCTACAAAACGGGAAAATAAAAATATTCTTGATATAAAAAAATGATATAGATATTCTTTATGTGAAATATATGGTAAAAAACTTATAGAAAACAAATCAAATTGTAAGCCTAAATTATTGTTTAAAAAAAAAACGCAAGGTAAAAATACGAGCACTTTTTCATCTATTCGTCATCTAGTAACCCCCACCTATATCTTAAAAGCTTCAGATATCTGCGAAAAATGTTTCGACCTTTTTTTAACCAGACTCTCTATTTAAATAGGCTTGCGTTTAATTAGGAATAAACATTATATATTGTAAAAACCTGAAACAGGTCGATTTTTATTCTTAAATTGACAATTTACAGTATGAAAATATTATCCCCTTCCAGCACCCCCTTTGAATTATAAGCACCTCCTCGAAAATTTTAAATAACAAAGGGGGTCGTGTGGCACCTTGTTAGAAAGCGATTTTAGTCCTCTGTTCAGAAATATAAAGTTTTTTTAGTTTGGTGCAATCATAACTAAGAAAATTGATTTTTAAGATGTAAAATTTTGATAATTTCTCTATCACAAAACTTTAGGTTGAATGAAGATAATAATGTCACATAATATTTAGAATGTATTTTTCAATGTAATTTTCAGTTAAATTAAATGTTTAAAATGACCACCATTCACTTTTTGACAATAGCTGAGGCGATTTTGGAATTCTCGTACAACATTTTGGATGACCTCGGGGGTTATTTTGTTAATTTCTTGCGTTATCCTAACTTTTAAATCAGCAATACTGCTTGGTCTATTAAAATATACTTTTGATTTTAAATAACCTCATAAGAAGTAATCGAGAGGAGTCAAATCTGAGATCTAGATGGCCATTCGATCTTTCCACGTCTTCCAATCCACCTATTGGGAAAAACCTCGTTTAAATAATTTATAACTATACGTGCAAAATGCGGATGGCTCTGTCTTGTTGGTAGTAAATAGATCGATCTATGTCATTTGTATGATTGACATTAGGAAAAAATCTTCGTAATGTAGGCACTAAAAAGTTAGTCAAAAAATCTAGATAAACCTCACCATCAACTGTGCCTTCAAAAAAATAAGGACCAATAATTTTTTTATTAATGATACCAGCCCAAATATTAATTTTTTTAGAATATTGCGTGAGTCTCACACACCAAGTAAGGATTTTCTCTGAGTTTGTTAACCGTTCCGTTTAAATGAAACGTCGCTTCATCAGAAAAAACTACTTTGTTTATGAACTGCAAATCTGCGTTCATTCTGTCCATCATCATTTCACAGAATTCTTGCCTTCTATCGGGATCATCTTCATTTAACTCCTGAACCAACTGAACTTTGTTAGGGTGGTATTTTTCTTTATGCAAAACTCTCAAAATAGATGATTTACTTACATCATTGACGGCGGCCAGTTTTCGAGTTATCTTATGCGGATTTTCCTAAATCTCTAGAAGTACATCTAACTTTTTTTCATCAGTAAATTTAACATTTCTACCTGGTTTTTCAAATGTCCGTGTCCAGTATAACGAAACTTCTGTTCAATTTTTCTAACTGTAGACTGCCAAACTTGTTGACCAGGGTATTTATTATTAAACATTTCACAAACCTTATTTGAATTCTTGTTTTATTACCAAAACCAATCATAATTAAAATGTCTATTCTTTGAGTCTCGGACAAATGAACCATAATTAAATTTAATATTATTATCTTCAAAGATTTTTCCCTAATGTTTAGCAGAACAGATTCGAAATACCTGATTATTTCTATAGTATAAGTATATTTTAATAGACCTGGCAATATTGCTGATTTAAAACTTAGGATAACGATAGAAACTAACAAAATAACCTTCGGGGTCATACAAAAAGTTGTACGAGAATTTCAAAATCACCTCGGTTATTGTCAAGAAGTGAATAATGGTGGTCAAGTTGAACATTTAATTTAATTGTAAAAATCCATTTTCTCAGTTATGATTGCACACACTCAAAAAAATTTATATTGCTGAACAGAGGAGTAAAATCCCTTTCTAACAAGGTGCCATATGACCCCCTTTGTTATTTAAAATTTTCGAGGGGGCGCTTATAATTTAAAGGGGGTGCTGGAAGGAGATAATATTTTCATACTGTAAATTTTCAATTTAAGAATAAAAATCGACCTGTTTCAGGTTTTTTTCAGATAGTACATAATAACGCTAAAAACGAATTTATTCCATACATATGGACCGCATGGTATAAAGCTGATTACAGTCATAATTTGATGATAAAGAAATATTACATTTATAAAAATATTTACGTTCTTTTTATATCGTTATTTTTAATATAATGGTGTTTTTTATAAAATCATATTTATTACCACCTATAAATTAAATTATTAACCAGTCCAGTTGATTTAATGTTTTGTAAAATATCTTTCTGACCAGGCTAATCCGCCGCGATATCAATTTAGTTACGTCTGCTATAGATTACATCACTAGACAGCACCCAATATTATGCTTTGAGATGAATCCCTAAGGAATAGCGTGACGCAAACAAACTAACCTGGGAGTATCTCTCGGCTGCCTAGACGGAAGAGTTCTTAAATGACCCTTATAGCGGCCTCCTGCGCATCTTCAAGTTGTTCTAGCTACGTCGGTAATTAAATTATTTTCCTTTGTTGTTGTCGCCGTGTTGCGGCATTTTCCACCAACTAATTTTATTAATTGGTAGAAATTTAATACAGTCTGTTCGGTTACCTGCAAAAATTTAATGGTTCTTGAAAAGTTTGCGACATGTACATTCAATTATGTACGACAGTGACATTAAATTTCTTACGTAAATGAGTTAGTTTATTTACTTTTACATACTTATTAAATTTAAAAAGTTTAAAAAACATGCAAACTCCAGAATGATTGATTGAATAAGGTTGTCATTTACTGTCAAAAACTTAAATCATAAAACCATGATGTTTCATCATTCATAATATTTAACAAGAAGTTTTTAAAGATATGAATAGACAGCTTCGTATTGGCTTTATGTATAAAAAATAGCTTTCCGTTTGCAGTTTCTTTCTAGAAGTGAAATGACTAATATCTTATATTATTTATAATCGGTTCACAATTTGTCGATAGCTCACTACAAGTTTAACCCTAATTAGAGAACTGAAATACAGAGAGGATAGGTAATACGATATAATAGTAAAAACCAACCTGAAACTGACGGTTTAAGATGTTTTCGACTAACCCACCTTGTATCTGAAGAAATAAAATACAGCAGTCAACCTATAATCCGATTATGAAGGTATTTTGGTTACAGATGACCGACCAGTGTCGTAGAGTATATGATTAAAACATTTATTTAAACTAAATAAATATGTTTTTTAAATTGTACTTATGTAAATTTTACTTTTGTTTTAATAAAACTTCTTTATTTTATTCAAAACTAAAAAGTTTCTTGCCATTTGTAAAAGATACATTTATTTAATTAAGGGGATAGGCGTCAAATGTCGCCGAATCCGGAGAAAACTAATAAATATTTTTGAAAAATTTAAACGCAGAATGAAAGATTACATCATTGCTAAGGGCAGAAAGTTCCTGAAAACTTTTACAATGTTTATTTTAATATGTTATGTAACATGGGTGAAAATAAAAGAGAAAATAGAGTATAATTTTTAATTATAAATATTGCATGCAAAAGAAACATTTTATTTATTCTAATAAATATTTCATTCTGCCCTTAATTTTTTCAAAAATGCTTTTTAGTTTTCTCAGGATTTGAAAAAAAATGGATACATTTAAAACACATTGAACATTTTGGCAGGCGACATTTTGCGCCTTTCCCCTTTAAAACCGTACGATTACAAGTACTATTACTTACCTTATATAATTACGATTAGAAAACTATTCAAATTCAAAATAAATAGGATCAACTTCGAAATCCGGGTCATCTTGAGGGTTAATAATTAGCGGTTGTGTCTCTATGGTCGCACCAATATGTATGTATCAAGATCCCACATTTTTTGTTCTTCTTCTATTACATGTCTTACTCCATCTTTCCAGTTTTGTTCTGTAATATGTTGTGAAGACTTGTATAAGAATTCACGTACAGCTTGTATTTTATATGACGTACTTTTTCTAGCCACATAACTTTTCATTTGTGCTCAAATGCATTCAATTGGATTTATTTCGCAGTGGTAGGGTGGAAGTCTAAGGACTGTGATGTTTCGCCTTTCCGCCATTTTGTCAACTACGTATTTCTTGAACTTAAATTTGTGTTGCCGGGCAATTTCTAAAAGTTCTGCTTTTACCATTCCATTTTCGTAAGGTAGATACTTATTTCGCAGCCAGTCAAGAATATCCTAGTTCTTCCACGAAGTCATTGGAAGTTTTTCTACTAGTCGTGAATGATAAGGTGCATTATCTAATACAATAATTGAATTTGGTGGTATGTGTTCAATCATCTGCCCAAAATACTCTTCGAAAACGTCAACTGTCATCTCCTCGTGATAGTATTTTGTGCTTTTGGGCTTAAATTCCAACAAACCATGCTTAACAAATCGTTCTTCACTGCCAATGTGAGAAATGGGAGATACCAGTAGACCAACCTTCCATAATAAAGACTTACCTGGGGCTTAATATATTTTTATCTGACCAAATTTTTTTTAGAGTATTACCTGAGTTTACCCACGTTTCATCCTGGTAGAAGATTGGCATTCCTTTAGCCCGGAATTTTCGTAAGGTTCTTAGATAATTTCTTCTCCAACATATTATCTCCTCCTGGTCAATCAAAGGTGATTTTCGGTCTAATTTCTCCCACCGGAAATTTAATTCTTTTAAAACTTGCCACGATTTAGTTCGTCCGATATGAGGCAAATACAGGTCGTCTCTAACTTCTTGTAAAGTTTAGTTTAGGTTTGGTATTTCTTTTTTGAAAAAAATCCATAATATTTTCCTTCGAATACCATTTTTGGCAAATTCATCAATTTCAATAGGCTTTTTCCCTCTCTTTAAGTGTTCGTTTGTGTTTGGGTTAGCTATACCGCGTTTTTTTTTCTTTCTGATAGGAACTTATATATAGTTGACTCCCCTACGCCAGTCATGTTGGCACAACTTTCGACTATGTTACGAACAGTGTTTGTGGGATTCTGAGAAACCAGAGCATCGTGAACATTCAGGACAATAGGCTTCTCTCTTGGTGAATAGACAGACACTGACTGTACGCAACAGTACCGGTGTAAAACTTGATGATGTTGATGATAAAGCCATCACAAACAATCCAACAAAACAAGCACGAGCGAAAGGTACGTATATGTTCGTAGGTATATGGAATAAAAAATTACTCACGCACTGCATATAATTCGCAAAAGAAATATTCGAGACGCTAATTACTACCGTAGACGCGGAAGCACCGATGAGCCGTAAATTACATGCGATTAAAAACGTACTAAACAAAAAAATTGTTTTTGTTCGTAATAACTTCACCCTTTCAAGTTAAGTTTCTAATATAAACTGAACAGACGAGGCACTTGGCCAAAGCCGGCATCTTTATACCCATTAAATTATTAAAAATCTGTGGAATTCCATCCTAATTATCTTGCAACCAATAGTACCTTCGGATATGAATTCCAGGTTTTCTAGTAAAGTGATTAAACGCGAAGAATAATATTGAAATATCCAAAGAGATCAGGTATTCTTATTTACAAAATTGTTAATGCTTAAATTCTTATTTTTATTAATATAATATAATAACTAACATTAGCCGTGAAAGTTTTAATTAATTGTTTTTTGCTAAATATTATTAGTATTATTAGTATTAAAACATTATTAATATTGATAAACATTTTGGAAAGGAAAATAAATGTAAAACGCATTAATTTTAATGAATAGACACCTCAGGAACGCCTATGATGATACAAATTTTACGACCTTTTTATGATTTGAGGCACATTTCGTGCTCTCAACAATTTGAAAAACGGAGTATAGAGTCATTGAAGAAATCGTAATTTAAGAAGGCCATTAATACTTTATTTCTACTATTTGGTCGTAGTCTAGTCACTATTCTGAATAAATTGACATTAATGAATTGACATTATCAATGTAAAGTCTTGCTACGACTATATTTTTAGCAAATATTTTTGGAAAATTTAAGCAAAAGTGGTAGCTATGTAGTTCCAAGACAGTAAGTATGAACTTCAAAATCAATGATGGTTTAATAACACACAATCAACAGAAAAAATAATCCAATATCTTTGAGTTGTTTGATGATAAAATAATAAGCATGGACACTGAAATCCCATCTCCAATTATACACTGCGCGTCAAAATTACCGCATAATTTTAAAATGCTAATTTCAATGGTAATGAAAATTGTTCTTTGGTTTTTTAAGGTTGCTTTTAGAACATATGAAATAAAAATTTTTTTTTACGAAAAATGTTTTGTAATAAAAGTACTTGAATTGAAAAATTTTCAAATTTTTTTAAAAGTTCAAATAAACTAAACTACTAGCGAGTATTTCCTCCTTTGGCATTTATTACTGCCTGACAACGATCTCTCATAATGAGAATTACCGTTCTTATTTCATCTTGATCAATTTGAACCTAAATTTCAAATAATTGCAAAAACAAGTTGTATCTTATGCATTATGTAGTTGTCATAATCGTTTCTCTACGACGCCCCAAACATGTTCTATTGGATTGAGGTCGGGACTTCTTGCAGGTCAAACCATGGGCGGTATTTCAACCTCCTGACGATATTGCTGCACAATTCTTGCAATTAGCATTAGCTTGCATAAGCATGCAAATAGTGCAAATAGCACGATATGCTTATTTAAAATATCTGTTATGTACCTGTGTGATGTGAGCCGCCCCTGATCTATTCTAACTCCGTACCAGCCTCCAAATTAATCCCATCTCACACCATTACTGATCTGCCATTATTATATACAGTCCTACAGTGTTACACTGTGCGTAGCTTTTTCCAAGCCTTCTGTTTAATCTGTTCCACCTTTCATCAGAAAAAAAGTACCTGGATTCATCAATGACCAATATTCTTCCTTAATCATCATTATTCCAAGCAACATGTTGACGAGAAAATTCTTTGCCTTCTATGACCTCTGGCCAATAATGGGCTAGTGAGTACTCTTCTAGGGCAAAGGTTTTCTGCGGCAGGTTTTCTCCATATCTTATTTTGGCTGATTCTAAAGTTATAACGATCCAAAAATTCATTTCACAGAGAAGTACTTGTAACAAACATTTGTCTCAGTGTACGAAGTGTCAAAAACCGGTCTTGATTATTAGTTCCCTTCTATAGCCTTGACCGGATCTTCTCGGGTTAGTTTCAGCAACAGTTAAACATATTAAGACTCTTGAAATGATTGACTGAGTGGCATTAAACCATTCAGCGAGTTCAACTTGACGGTATCCTTCTTCGCGAAGAGTAACAATTCTAATACAGTCACTTTCTGACAAATTTCGATTTTCTTGCAGCTGCTAGTTTATTTCAAAGGAGAAATACTTAGTAAACTTAAAAAAACTCCCTTAAACATTCAGCACAACGTATTCCAACCTAACTAAATTCGAAATCAAATGAAGCATGTATATTTAATTAAGATTTAAACCCATATGGTTTTTTTTTGTTATTTTTTTTTGTTATTTTTTTTTATTGGGAATAACCCGCATCAACCATAGAAGGTTATTAGCGGTGGTACAATATAGACTATAATATATTATAATAACTAATATGAAATATAAACTGTAAAGTTTTTACAAAGTTGATTATAATTTAGAATTTTTTTTGAAGTATCACTTATATTTGATTATACAATTTCGTTTTTTTTTAAAAACCTAATGATTGTGTCACGATCCGCACTGTCTTAGCGTACTGTATATTAGGGATGGCGGTTTTTGACAAAACACCGGTTTTCGGTTATACCGGTTTTTTTTGCTTACGGTTTAACCTGGCGGTTATAACCGGCCAAAAAAAACCGGTTTTTCCAAAAACCGGTTTTCGGTTTTTTAATCCATTAATTACAAAGTTACATTTACAATGCACTTTAGTTTGCGATACTTCATTTGACTCGATATCAATAGGATCAAAATTAGAACTATCGAAAGAACATCAATATCAATATAAATAAAACACAATTTTTAATAAAACCATTTTATTCTATTAATTATTAAATTGTATGTGACTGTCTCCGCTATATACAGATTCAGATATAGTTTTTTGAATCTCGGGTCCGTGATTGTAGCATGGCAAAGCAGGGGATTTCGTAAAAGCCTAGTGCCCCTCTCTTGAAGGCTAGTTATAAGCTTTTGGCATAACTTTTGAGCTGTACTAAGGTTTGGCTTGAGGTTTCATAAAAATCTTTCGATAATAGACACAAGGGGGATAACAAGGCTAGCAGTAATGTACTGGGAACCCGAGATCTCCTTTGTGGCCTCATCGAAAGGCGATAAAATGCTTACAATTTCAGTGATTAGTTTTATATCTGAATCAGAAATCATCCTTGGTGCTTTTTTAATTGAGGGATCTGCCAATATTGCAGCTATATATGGGGACACTAGTGTAAATCTTTTAAGCATATGGTAGAGAGAATTCCATCTGGTTGTAGTCAGATGCAGAGAGCAGTAAACCAAAATTATTATACTACTGCTCAACAGAGAGCGCTAAAATAATTCAGGTTTTATTGTCAATGAATATAATGAGAGTAGAATATAATATGAAATTATTGTATTCAATTAATGATGCAAATTTAATTTACCATTTAAAAATATAATCCTCTAAAATACCCACCAATTTTCCTCTCCTCCCAAACCCAAAACAACCATTCACCCACTTTCAATGTCAAGAGTCAAGTGTGAAAAATAGATGATGTAAAAGTTCACTATGATTACAAATACCTTTTCAACGAAATATTATAATAAAACTTAATTGTTTCTGGCTGATGAGAGTTTGCACTTTCAGTTTGCTTCTGTATTTATAAAATAAAATAAAATTTGAATTATGGTTTTGTTTGGAATAATTACTTGAAAATAATAATTATGATTGGGATACAAAAAAATACCTAACCTAATCATAATCACCGTAAAAACCTAATAACCGGTTTTTACTTAAAAAATAGAAAACCGGTTATAACCGGGACAAAAAAACAACCGATAAAACCGGTTATTGCGAAGTAAAAAAAACCGGTTTTCGGTTAAAACCGGTAGGTTTTTCCCATCCCTACTGTATATCACTTGGTAGTCCAATAGCTTGTCTTTTCATTTGATATAATGGACAGTCTATAACAATGTGGCCTACAGTTGTATTGATGTTACAGGCGTAGCATATTCTAGGAGGTTCCTTCCTTAGTAGGTGTTCGTGCGTCAGTCTGGTGTGTCCTATTCGGATACGATGTAGTACAACCTGATCCCTTCGCTTTACTAAAATTGGTGTTTTCGCTAATAGATCTGGGTTTGCTTGCCGCAATTTATTATTTGGCTAGAGTTGCCATCTTCGTAACCATAAGTTTTTTGTGTACTCGTACTCGTTTTGTGTACGCATTGATGCATTTTTTTATATCTGAGTGAGAAATTTGGTTAGTTCTATCATCGGATCTCACCATTTTACAAGCTTCTTTGGCAGTTTGATTAGCTATCTTATTTTCTGGTATCCCCACATGAGATGGTAACCACACAAGATGTAGATGTTTATGATTATTTTGTAGAGTCACAAGGTCTTTTTTAATCTGTTCTAAAATCGGATGATTTGGATATATTTTCTGAATTCCCTGGATTGCACTTAAGGAATATGTGTATATTACTGTCATGTTTTCAGGCCGATTAAGAGTTTGTTGTACTGCCTTGGATATCGCAAAAAGTTTAGCAGAATATCTTGAGTAGTCCTTAGGTAGTGGAAACTTGAGCACAGAATCCTCTGTGACAATGGCGAATCCTACTGTTTCCAATTCCGGTGTTTTTGATACATCGGTATAAACTAGTTGACAGGATGAATATTTATTTTTAATATTGTAGAAGTAATGAAGAAAAAGCCATGTATATTTAATTAGGGTTTAAACTCATAGGGGTTTTGTATGACCCCTTTTAGTTATTTGTCATCAGTGTACAATCTGGGAAAATCAGATGTCGCATTAAGTGTTTTTCAGAAGAGGAAAAGTTGTCATCCCCGGCACCCTACGTCCATTGAATAATAAGAAATGTCTTACGGTTAAGAAATATGTGTATTTATATTTTTGAAAAAGACAATTTTTAACATTTTTGTAGTATAATATCATTTTTAAATAAGTGTACATAATTTAAATAGAACAATAATTATTTGTTTCTTTTTTTTATTGGCGTATCATTTTTGAGTTATAACATTTGTAATCAACAGATAATCTTATTGGGTATAATGTAATCTATATTGTGTATAATCAAAATAAAAATCTTGCACATATAAAGATTAGAACTACAGCTAAGCATATTTTAATATCCACTGTCAGATAAAAGAATAGGTAGGTACTTTTAAAACTGAGATTAAAAAATATTTTACCACACCAAATTGAATTCATTTTTGCTTTCTTTTTGTTTGTTATACTTGGGTAACCTACTTTAGGTTTAACATGCTCTCTTGGTGGTAAATTTTTGATTAAATGTACGCAAATTTGTTACCTGAGCTACTTAACACAAGACAAAAAACGTTAAGATATTGAGTCAGTACTAATCTTTCTGCAAATTTTCAATATTCAGTGTAAGGGATACAAATTTATAGCCTGTTGTAATATAAACACAAGGTAAAATACCATGATCTATAAACGTATTTATTAAATACAATATTTACAATCATGAGATCATTTAATCCTTCATTATTGGGTATCTATAAATTCGGTGGAAACTACCTGTCTGACTGCTTCTTATTGTGCCGCGCGCCGTCTCCTCTCGAAGGTTGGCAATCCAAATGGCAATTGTCGCTGGAAATTGGAAACTGCTGCACGAAATATTTCTGTAGATGAGCTGTCAAACCATCTTATCAGGTCTTTCAGCCACGAGTTCTGGCGTCTTCCAACTGATCTTTTGTCCCGTACTTTACCTTCAAATATGATTTGGAGTAATTCATATCTTTCACCTCTCAACAAATGACCCAAGTATTGTATTTTTCTCTTTTTGATTATGCTGAGTAATTCTTTTTATTTACTCATGCGCCGAAGTACCTTACCATTAGTAACTTTTTGTATCCATCGAATTCTCAGCATTCATCTGTATATATACATTTCAAGGCATCTATTTTTTTTCTGTTTCAGAGTCTATTATCCAACTTTCACAGCTATACAGCAAACAGAGAAAATATTTATTATATTTTGTAGTTGTTGTGCGTTGTTTGCTATAAGGACGGTATCATCAGCTTACCTAATCTTGTCTATGCTGGTTCCGTTAATCTTGATTCCACCTTGAACCTCGTCTAATGCTTTTTTGAATATAGATTTCGAATACAGATTAAATAATAATGGTAATAAGACGTAACCTCGTCGCACTCCTCGTCGGATTCGTATATCTTCTGACTCGTCTAAATACTATCTATCTATATGTCTAAAAGAGCGAGTTAAAGTCAATTTTGACCAAACGATCGCCGGTATAAGCGATTCCAGTTACATTGCCAACGGTCTCTGGATAGACGGCGGATAAGCATACGTGAGACAGGGCACTCTTTTGTCCTTAGAGCGGGAAACTGTCTCTAAAAGTCGGACGAACAAAGGATGTCAACGGCATAAGAATACGGAAGGCAATGGGAAACCACCGTATTAAAGGTCCCCAGGGATATCCCAAGAGAGACAAGGATGGAAAAGATATTGCAAGTAACGGCCACTAGTCCGTGGCAGGCCTTAAGTGGCCAAGGGGTGCTAAGAATCTCCGCGAAGAAAAACAATGGAACCACCCGAAAGCAAGAAAAACTTCAAAGCTAAAACTGGGTACTTGGAACGTTAAAAGTCTTTACATTGCCGGTAAACTAGATAACATAACACAAGAAAAAAATGGAACGATGCAACCTAGACATCATAGGACTTAGCAAAATCAGATGGCCTAACAGTGGTAAATGTACTAAAGAAAAAGCGACACTATATTACTCACGAAATAACCTATCCCATCATTATAACGAAGTTGGATTTTTAGTTAAAACAGCCTCTAACAAATTAGTAAGGAACTTCATGGCATACTCAGATACGGCAGCACTACTACAATTCCAAGTCCTGTTGACCTTAATATTATACAAATCTATGCACCAACCTTGGACAAGCCTGAAAATGAAGTAAAATAGTACAGAGAGATTAAGAAGTTAATAAAACTGATCAAGAAGAACCAGACACTTATAATCATGAGAGATTTCAATGCGAAGGTAGGGCAATAACGTGTTGAAGATGTCGTGGGTGACTTTGGCTTAAGAGATCGAAACGAGAGAGGTGATATGTTAATCCAGTTCTGTCTTATTGGGAGATTATTACTAATATCCTTTGGATCACTTTTCTTATGTACAGGAACGACTTTCCCACCTTTAGATAATCCGGGAATATATCATTGCAAAAAGACAACTTTATTAGAAACGATAAAGGTGATAGTATGAATGGAATTACCTTTTTTACTAAAAATTGAGGTATTTCATCAAATCCACACGATTTTAAAGATTTTAATTTTCCTATGAATAATTCACTCAGCTCATTTAGAGTGTAAGGACATAATTGTAAAAAATTTTCATTTTCCTTAATAGGGATTTTTCTTAAAGTACTATTTTGATGACTGGAACTTTTAGAACGTACCTAATTGAACCACTATTACACAATTTTCATCTGATTTTAGGCATATATTTTAACTTCCATTATTGTCAACATTATTAGTCACGTCAGCAACAAGTCTTCAGACACTTTTTGTAGGAATATCTGATGACGAAATAATATTCTGGTAATAATTTTTCTTTGTCAAACACAAAAGTTTTTGGTGTTTCTTTTTTTCTAACTTGTAATATTCACGAAGACACGGACAGGACACTGTTTACCCATTTTTACGATCATTTATAATACGTTTATTATATCTTCATCATATGCTGTCTAATGGTCGACAAAATATATGTTTATATTATAGCTACACTTAAAGCTATCCACCGTTACAACAGGATTTGTGCAGGAGAAATTGCTTCTCTTGTATCTATATAATATCCTGCAAGTAAAATGTGTATACAACAACTGTTCTTTAAATTTTTGAGAGGTTCTTTTGTGAATTATTTTAGAAACGTTTTTAGTAAAAGCTGATTATTTTATATTTCTCATACATTTTTGCCTTGGGTTTTTTTGACAGAACAACAAATGTAGACGTTGGTCAATCTTGTGGTATTTTACTTATGATGTAGATCTTATTGAATGTTGATGTAATCCATAGTACATTAAGTACTTAAGTTACTTTGCAAGAATTCCTCCCGGCAGTTGATTTTCATCCCTAGCTACGTAAACTACGTGACTTAACAACAGCGAAATTCTTCTCTTCCAGAAGCATTTCGTCCAAACCGTTTGCGGTCCAAACCGGAAGACAAATAATTGATTCCTACTCCAGCCCTTCGAATACGTATGCCTTCGAATTCATTAAACTGCATAATGTTTTAAAAGTTTGTTTTATTACCTTGTTCAGTTCATCCTTTTAAAATGATTTACGTTTGAAATTATTTTCCCTTTTGATGCACATTTTATATTAGAAAAAAGCTTTTAAGGTATCACTGCAGGAAATAAATATATGTAAATTAAAAGTTTACGTCTAACAGAATAAACATATATATTCGGAAGTTACGTTCTAATGCCTGTCATTCCATGCTATCCGTACATAGCGAATTCACAGGAAACAATTATATTTGAGAATAAATTTTATTTATCTTATTATACCATGCGGTCCATATGTATGTAATAAATTCATTTATTGCGTTATTATGTACTATATTAAAAAAACCTAAAACAGGTCGATTTTTATTCTTAAATTGACAATTTACAGTATGAAAATATTATACCCCACCAGCACCCCCTTTGAATTATAAATACCCCCTCGAAAATTTTAAATAACAATGAGGGTCGTATGACACCTTGTTAGAAAGGGATTTTAGTCCTCTGTTTAGTAATAAAAAGTTTTTTAAGTTTGGTGCAATCCTAATTGAGAAAATTGGTTTTTAAGATGTAAAATTTTGATAATGTCTCTATCACATTAAATTAAATGTTCAAAATAACCAACATTCACTTCTTGACAATAACCGAGACGATTTTCGAATTTTCGTACAACATTTGGCACGACCTCGGGGGTTATTTTTTTAATTTCTTCCGTTATCCCAACTTTTAAATCAGCTGTTTGGTCCATTAAACTATACTTTAGATTTTAAATATTCCCATAAAAAGTAATCGAGAGGAGTCAAATCGGGGAATCTAGACGGATATTTCGATCGTTGCACCTCATCCAATCCACACCTATTGGGAAAAGCCTCGTTTAAATAATTTCCAACTATACGTACAAAATGCGGTGGAGCTCCGTCTTGTTGGTAGTAAATAGATCGATCTATCTCATTTGGATTATTAATATCAGGAAAAAAACTTTGTAATATAGGCATTAAAAAGTCTAGATAAACCTCATCATCAACTGTTCCCTCAAAAAAATAAGGACCAATAATTTTATTGTTAATGATACCAGCTCAAACGTTAACTTTTTTAGGATATTGCGTGTGAGTCTCACACAACCAGTGAGGATTTTCTCTGCTCCAATATCTACAGTTCTGTTTGTTAACGGTTCCGTTTAAATGAAATGTCGCCTCATTAGAAAAAACTATTCTGTTTATGAACTGCAAATCTGCGTTCATTCTGTCCATTATCATTTCACAGAACTCTTGCCTTCTATCAGGATCATCTTCATTTAACTCCTGAACCAACTGAACTTTGTAAGGATGATATTTTTTTTAATGCAAAAGTGTCAAAATAGATAATTTACTTGCATCATTGACGGCGGCAAGTTCTCGAGTTGTCTTATGCGGATTTTCCTCAATCTCTAGAAGTACCTTGTTTTTCTACTACCTAGTTTTTCAATATTTTTTACCAGTGTATGGTAATGTCCAGTATAACAAAACTTATTTTCATTTTTTCTAACTGTAGACTGCGAAACTTGTTGACCAGGGTATTTATTATTAACCATTTCACAAACCTCCTTTTGAGTTCTGGTTTTATTACCACAACCAATCATAATTAAAATGTCTATTCTTTGAGTCTCGGACAAATGAGCCCTAACTAAATTTAATACGCGCACAAATATACTGACGTCTTTTAGTACTTTAAATACCTAAATGACAGCAGCCTACTAGATTCATATCAATTGTTTATTTCGCTTTTTGACTAATATTTTATTATCTTCAAAGTTTTTTTTCCAATGTTTAACAAAAAAGATACGAAAGTACTTGATTATTTCTAAAGTATATTTTATTAGACCAGGCAATATTGTTGATTTAAAAGTCATGATAATGGAAGAAATTAACAAAATAACCCCAGAGGTCATACAAAATGTTGTACGAGAATTCCAAAATCGCCTCGGTTATTGTCAATAATTGAATAATTGTGGTCAAGTTGAACATTTAATTTAATTGTAAAAATCAAATTCTCAGTTATGATTGCAGAAACTTAAAATACTTTATATTGTTGAACAGCGGACTAAAATCCCTATCTAACAAGGTGCCACACGACCCCCTTTGTTATTTAAAAATTTCGAGGGGGTGCTAATAATTCAAAGGGGGTGCTGGAGGGGGATAATATTTTCATACTCTTAATTGTCAATTTCAAAATAAAAATCGACCTGTTTCAGGGTTTTTTTACATAGTACATAATAACGCTAAAAATGAATTTATTATATACATATGGACCGCATGGTATATAAATATACTATAATATTTCTCCAGACTCTAAATTAATTTTGGGATAAAAATATTTTACTTTTTTTCATTCGATCTTACAGTTGATCTAACAAAAGCATCTGATTTCTTAAACTATTATTGCTATTTCCGTTAAAGATATGAGAAGTACGATATAAGGAGGTTAATCAACGCGAGCACTAATAAAATATAAATAGGAAAATAGTATTGACAAAACTCGCAACGTAAATATGAAAAAATACATAAAAGGTGAAAGGCAACCGTTAATAAGTATTTATGACTATTTGGTAGTCGTCACTACGGTGCACTCACGTTAAAAAAGGATTGGTTAAACTTGGGAAAGAATCTACAGAAGCCATGCGACCAATTGTAAAAGTACTGTCAGAATTCCCTGCATTTCAGCCTGGTGAACCTGCAACACAGCCACGGATAAAGCTACAGCTACCTGAGGAAAAAATCACTATAGGATCAATGTGACTAATTGTGGCAATAATGTCAGAAGACTCTACGTTTTACAGCTTCAACTAACACAGCCACAGAAGAAGCTAATTGATAAAGCAGTGCCAAAATGTTTTAAAAATAAAAAAGAATGTTAATCGATGAGAGTACTAGTAAAATACAGATAAAGAAAAACTATTGGCGGTTGCGTTCCATCTTTTATCTATTTTTTGTATTTACGTTGCGAATGATGCCAATAATTTTTCCTTACAAATATTTTACCATTAGTCGCATTAATTAACATCTTTGTTTGTGTTTAAAATATTTTGGCGTTCCTCAGGTAGTTTTCTTCGTGGCTGTGCTAATTGTAGCTCTAGAACGTAGGGTCGCCTTCTAATATTGTGACCATAGACGTATAAACACAGATGGACTCAGTTATTTACATAAAAATGTGAAGCCAAAATTATTTGACTAGGTCACATTCTCAGCACCTTCAAATGTTGTCACATTTTTTTATTAAAATATCTTATTCACGTATCGCTGAAAATATTACTATATTTATTTTATACTCTACAGGTGCTATCAAACCAAAATAATAATTTATTACTTATATTAATATATTTAATTGTAATTAAAACATCAAATGTGCACATAGTGTGCATATCATTTAATAATAGCGTATAACAGATATCAACCAATTATTTTATATGTAGAAGCACTGAAACCTATTTATTATTGGCAACGGTGTTTACATTTCTCTGTCTTATGGCTCTACGTCAAACTTCAAATGCTGTTCCATGTCATGTCCATGTTTGTTTACTTTTTACCCGAGATGAGGAAAAGTTGTTTTTCGATATTTTGGCTGTATTTTAAGTGATATTTGTAAATATTGAAATAAATAATAATAATTATATAATTATATAATTATATAATTAATAAATATAATAATAAATAAATATTTACATCCCAATGTCTCATTTAATTTGTAAGTACTGTTTGTTTACATTATTTAAGATGAGGAACTGAGGAAGCCTATGTGTTTACATTTTAAAATATATCTTTCATAGGCGTACCATTGGGTTTATTCGTATTAATTAATGAATTGAACAAGATATTAGTTCATGAAATTAGTATAGACATTTTTAAATTGTAAGTAGACATCATCTGATTAAAAAGATCTGTTTAGTAGCTTTTTAATTTAATATTTCTCATGAATTAATAATAAATTAGTGAAATGAATAAAACTCATTTATTTTTCTATGTAGGTTTCCAAATAATATTGATTAATGATGAAACTTACTCTAAACTTCAACAGAGAAAACAGTATAAAAAAACTTTTCGAAAGCATCCTTTTTGGTTATTTAAACTTGTAAGGAAACTGAAAAATATTTCAGATTTTTTAATAAAACTATAAATATCTACAACAGACTAGTTAAAAACCTTATGAATATTTTGATTAATAAAACCATACAATATGTCCCAAAATCAATCTATGAGCATTTTGGTGACCATATGTATGATGAAGATGTAATCGATGGTCACTCTATGCAACTTTTATAATTGGTTCTTGAGAAATATTTTAAAATTGGAATTCATCATGAAACGAGGACTACTTGAGATGCTAAGACCGTGCGCATAAGAAGCGTTCTTACTAAGACTGTTTTATTTCGATCAATAAAATCAATAAAAATTTATTTCTATACCAATGTCTTCTATTATGTCGATTTACCATTTTTACTTTAATATTTCTGTTCGGTAAATAGCTTTCCAATAATTTATACATTTTCACGCCTACTTTTTAATAAGTAGGTATATTTGCAAATCATTTTATGTCAAATGCCAGCTTTGGAAAGATCAATAAATATTTTTGTAGCAGAAACCCTTACTACGAGGAATCTATTCATATTGTATTAAAACAAATTTGTCACAATTTAAAAAAATATGTTTTAATACAATTATCAATAAATATAGGTATTTACTTAAATTTGACAAATGTATATTTTTTAATTGTTTTTTTTTATCGTAGGATTATTTGATACCTATTAAAAAATTAACTTGAGCTCAACTATATTTTATTGTATTACTTTTAAAGCAAATAAAATTGTATTTTAATTTTTTCTAGAAAAACGTGTTTTTATACATTATTACTACTTCCAATGATTAACGTCTGAATAATTATCCCCGCGAGTAAAAATTCAAGCACGCTTATGCTCATTGAGGAAGTATCACAGTCTATCGATACCCGTTTTACTCCCCTTTACCCCCTTGTCCAGGAATATCGAAGCTTCAAAACAGTGTGTGTTTAAGGTATCTTATTGTTGGGTCCATCTATGTTTATACGTCCATGATTGTGACAATTAGTAACATCGATCCTATAGCGATCATTTCCTCAGGTATCTATAGCATCCTTCGTGGCGGTGTGACAGGGTCATCAGGCTGAAATGTAGAGACTTCTGACAGTACTACCACAATTGTTAGCATTGCTTCTATTGATCTTTTCTTGAATTAAATTGCTCTTTTTCTAACTTGGTTACACTGCACTGATGATGAACACTTAGTCAAAAATACGTATTTATGGTTGTCTTTTACCTTTTATCTATTTTTTTTGTATTTATATTGCGAGTTTTGTCAGTAATTTTTACTTATGTATTATTGTGATCTACTTTGACTCTATTGATATTTATAGATGTAATCTACTTCAATTAATTAATCAATTAATTATTTCATTAATTAATTAAATCAAAACATAAACAAAATATAAATCTCAGGGCTGAATGATTCTCCTATCACTACATACTTTTGTGGCTTCCAATATTTCTCAGTGGTTTCCTTATAGGGATAGACAAAAGAGAATCAAAATAATACACATATGGATTTCAATTAAAAATTATAAAAATCTTTTATTTTATCAAAACCGAAATCGATATTCAATATTATAAATTTTATTTATTCTCCTATCTTTATTATCTCATATAAACATTTACAAAAAAAAAAGAATCTTATTTATTTTTGTCTCCAAATTTTTTTTAAATCAATAACTGAATCTCTCTACTTCTGCTTTACAGAATATTCTCGATGTTTAATTTTCTTGATATATAAATTTTTTTTATTTATCAATATTATTGTATCTTGAAAAAAAAGTCAACTACAATAATTTATAATAAACAAACTGATTGAAATTTGTTGATTTGATAATAGTAAAATGTGTAGTTCTATATGCCCTGTGGTATTTAACACGAACAAGAATACATTCATATCATAACAGAAAACGACTGACCTTTGCTGATGATTCTACCATGTCTTCACCCATAACACGTTTCCTTACTTGCTGGTGTTGCGATCAAAGGAAAACTCGTCCACGTTTCCCAATAATGTCTCTGCTCCTCTACTAAATTTTGTTCTCCTTTCCTTTTACTGCTTCGTACCATACTCGTTCTGGCTTTCTCCTGATGCAATCTTTCAATTTTTTGAATCACTTAACACAATACTGGATACTTTGGACTCAAGGATTTATATCATCTCTCGACTAGGCCTATTACTCGTTCCACAATTTGTTTGATGATACTTGTAACTTTTTAAACAAAAAACGGCCTTTTCCTTTTTTAGTACACTGCACTCAAAACTGGACTTCTCCCTTCGATCGAACAAAACACACTGCCACACTCTCTCCATTCATTCTCCGACTTCCAAATCGTTCCCCCACAATTAATTTTCCATCCAATTAAAACCAACTTTCAATCATGTCGCATTATTTACCCAAAATTACGTCTCTTCTTAATCTAAACAAATTTTCAAATTTAAGTATCTTTTTGTCTTTATGGAGTTCAAAGCAAGAAATAAAATTCCGTATCCCTATTTTATTTTCTACAACTAATCAAATTCTTATCTATTTTGAGGATCTTTTATTCGTTATATCTCGGATCTTTTCCGAGTCCATATACCTCAACGCATAACTGTTTATCTCATCTTCATTATTCACGATGTATGAACCTTCGAAAATAGGCATTAACTTTGTGCAAATGCCACCAGGCAGATTTGATACTCGTAATACAATCACAAGTACTTTTTCAGCCCTTTGGAAAGTCATTGGTCTTCGTTTTTTATCACGATCCTGTCTTTGGATATACTTCTCATTGCTTCGCCCCAATCTTCTCTGTACTTCGCCAGAGGGAGTCATACGTCGCCATGTTACCAAATCCATTGGTAACTTTAACATCTTAGAATTTTATCACAATATAATGTAATCTAAATTTATAAAACAAATGTTAATGGGTTTTTACACACATATTTAGTGGCTCAGTACATGTATACCCACCTAGTGCACTGATGATGGAACATGGATTCCGAAAACGTTTTGTGATATAGCCCGATTGGGTATTTTAAATTATATACCTTTTATAAAGGATTTTTAATAAACTTTTTTTCTTCTCTGTACTGTTTTAATTACCTGTTGATATTTTTTTGGATCTGGGTTTTCCCATAGCCTTATCGCATTATACCCTCCATGATGTATTCCGGGGTCTCTTTTGTTACTGTACTCGGAATGGTATTTAGATACATTTCTGTTTCCGTCATTTTCCTGTCTCATCGTCGATGTTGACCATCCGTTGCAGCGCAAAGAAATTTTGTCACTTCCTGTATAAATCGTTTCGAAGGATTTCTTTGGCGATGCCCGATGCTGACAAAATTTGTCTCTATTCCCTGTTCTCCAAGTTGTCCCTTGAACCGATCATTCCGGAAATACGTTGCATTGTCTAGTAGAATCTTTCTTGGTGTTTTTTCGCCCGTCTCTTTGTCTCTCATCTTCATATTCTTCTATTTGAGTATCATTTATCTCTCTTCTGCTTTCCTTTGGTCTATCAGCCCCGTATCGGTTTCCGCGAGGTTCCTGTTCATTGCGTCGATTATTATATCTGCTTTCTTGATATGTGCGGTTGTTGTTTCTGTTCTGATTTTCTCGATACCTGTCCTCGTTCCACTTTCGATTTCTACGAATCTCTACTAAAATTTTGTCCTCTATCTCTGTATTCTTGGGTTTCTCGATGTCTGTAGTTTTCTTGCGATCTTTTTACCCTTCTTTCATGCATACGTGATTCTCTTATTTGTAAAAATTGGCATAAGCTATCTTTGTAGATGTCTTTGTAGTTTTGTAGATTGATAAGATCTTCAAGTGTATTTTCAAAATGTCTGGCAATCAGCTCTACTAACTGTTCGGATGAACAATTCGCCTGTAAGTGACGAGCTTTGTAGAGTGGACACCCCATAAAGCTATTGGTGCTCTTGGTGTGTTCCACGTATTCGCTCTTACATACGCTAACCTCAATTATATTGAAGCTCTCATGCCTGAAGTACCCAGACGAAGTCGAGGAGGCCCCAGGAAGAGACCTGCAATTTCTGCTGGCCCCTACTATAATAAGTTCGATGACGGGAGGAGACTGTAACGAATCATAATCCCTATGGTGACGCCTATGGCGGTATGAGAGATGAACTAGCCATGAGAATTAGTAAATGTCAAGTGGTCTAATCTGCTTTATGATGTTTTATTATTAATTAACACTAATTTAATTAATCCAATTATTTAATTAATTAATTCACTAATTTATGCAGAGTCATACAAATCAATTACTATTAAAAATTCTCAGGGTGCCTTTTTAATTTTACTTTAATCAGTTTACTTTATATATCTCTTCTAGTGGGTTCAGTATCTCCTAGTTGCTCATAATCGGGATAGAACAGGAAACGGAACTAACATTAAAACAACATAAATATGCACACAAATTATTATTTATTTTCAATAAGCAATACGATGAATATTAATAAATAACTTTTGTGGGCAATTATCTTTCCCAACAAACTCCTATACTCTAAATTTAATTTTAATTACAAACTATCTATTGATCTGTTTTATAATAATATATACTAAAAAAAATGACCATATAAAAATATAATTTATTCACAAAAAAAATAACTCTTTGAAACTTGGAATCTTAGTTCGTATGCTTATATTTGATTTTATCTTTAGAATATCTTAAAATTTTTTTTCATTCAAATTATTTGACTGACCTTATTTTTTTACACCAATGATGTCTCCTCTCGATCAAACCACAGTTCCTTCCTTGATTGATTATGTCCGGCTACCATCAAATCTTTCCCGTTCTCAACATCGATCCAAACCGCATACCAGCAAACTCTTTTGACCGGTACTCTTTATTCACAAATTCTCCTTTCTTTCTCAATTATATCTCGTGGACTATGCAGACTCAAAAGAGGTATTAATCTTCTCGATTTTTATCTGCTCTCAGCTTCCACCTTTTTCACTAACAAAAGAAAACACTGGTACTCAGATTGACTACACGAAAACACGTCTTCTCTTCTGGTCTGCCGGTAACATAATCATTCTTTCAATCTCTCCCAGACAACCTTCTCAACTCTCTCATTCCCACCATTCCTTTTTAACCAATCATAAGCATTCATATTTCCCACTTATTTTCGATTTGGAAAATTTCCAACATGATATTTAAAACAGATAAACTACTTTCACTCAAATTACTTTTCAGAAACCAATAACAATTTTGCCTTTTTCAACAGAAATAAGTTTCCAAATTCTTGTTATCTCATATCTAAATCGAATTCTTATTTACTTTCGAAAAATGCCCACCGCAAAATACAATTACAAGTTTATTCCTAAATCTATAATTATACGGGTTCCATTGTCCTTTCACTATTCACTCAGTCTTTCACGGAAAAACTCGGCAGGGTCCCGTCACGGAACAATGTTTTCTCTTATTCTAACTATTACAAATAAGTACAGGATTGTATTTTAACTTATATGCCCGCGGTATACTAATATAATAAAAAAACTCTTTATTCTATTTCTGATCGATAAACTGATCCATAACAATATATATATATATATATATATATATATATATATATATATATATATATATATATATATATATATATATAGTGTGTACCCGTTATAAGTATGTATACCTGAAATGAGCAATTTACTATTTTTCTACTTTTTCTCTCTGGTAAAATCTCGGCACTTTGTTTTAACTTAATCATTTTATACTATAACCGTCACAGGCAGGAAATACAAGTTTTAAACTAAAAACTTCTCTTTGTATAGATTCTATAATAACTTTGCCCTGTTCTTGACTTTCCCTTTAATAAGCGTATAATAATATTAGCATGCTTTACATAAGGCCATCTAAAAATACGTCAAACTTTGGTCGAATCTGTTCCTCTTTCATTGATAATTTAATTATTATTTATCGCATCAGGTGACGTTTAAGGAAAATGGAAAAGTAAAGAGTTTACCTAAGAGAATTTCTTTAAGTGAAGTCTATTTATAATTAAAAAATATATTCTTCTTCTTCGGTTGTCGAATAAATTAAATGCCTAGTATCGGTAACCGACTTTGAAAAACAACTATCCTCCAACTATTTTAAAGAAAATTTTGTTAAGGACACCATTTAAAACATAATAACACTATACAAAACAATTCCTCTGTCGTTAATAATACTGCGGTCAATCAAAAAGGCGATACTGTAGTTATCACACTCATTTCTTATAAATACTATACATTACCAAATTTACAGGATACAATACCGAACATAACATGAATATTTAACTCTGTCGGTGACTTTAAATTTCAAAATGAAACCATTCTAAGAGCAAATTCAGTTTTTTCTAAACTTAAAAAATAAAGTCGAATATAGTCTAGAGTATCCTTTGCGCAAATTGTAATTTGCAATATATTGACAACCCATCAAGATGTCTAAGGGACCGTAGTATTTCCCATCGGAGTGATACGAGGAAATGTTCAGATAGGTGTAGTTTAGCTATCCACGTCAATCAAAACGATTACATAATGAATTATACAGAAACGAAGCAAATTATCAATAGAAAATAACTAATAGAACTTCGTTCAAAATCAATTCAGGATAATGTCAGATCAATGCCTTCTACAATTTACAAAGCAAACAGACGATAAATGAACTGACATGAGGAATTTAAAAATTGCACTCCATAACATGTTAATTTATCTAGGCAAAAACCCATATTGCGTGAGTAGATAAAAAATTAGAAATAAAGTTATCATTTTATTTTAACACAGTGCACCACCATTCGCTTATACCGAATATATTATCATATTTCGTTCTTTTTGACTCCTCAGAGCGAACTTGTGGTAACTTCTGTATAAATTGATTTGGATCAAATTTCTATTGGTTTCTAATAGATGTCGCTGTAGTGTCTGGTGCACGTTGTTTTTAAAATAATTGCTAATATGACAGACAGATTTTGTATAATTCTCAGCTTACCACAAGTTCGCTCTGAGGGGTCCAAAACGACGAAATACGTATAAGCGAATGGTGGTTCTCTGTATTGAAATTAAATTTTAACTGTTGGTCTTAGTTTTCGTTTACTCACCCAATATGAGTACTAGAAATCGGTTTGCGGTTGGTTTTTTTTCTAGATAAGTTAACGTGTTATATAATGCAATTGTAAGATTTCTCATGTCAGTTAATTTATCATCTATTTGCTTTGTAAATAGTAGAAAGTACAGATTCAGCCTTTTCCTGAATTAATTTTGAACGAAGTTTTATTGGTTTCTAATAGATGTCGCTGTAGCATCTGGTGCACATTATTAACAACTTTAGAAACTATGCCGTCAATTTTTATCGGTACAGGTGACTACATAGATAAGGTAAACTTACCACTCAGGGGAGGGGGTATTTTGGTGAAACATTTTTGTACGGCATTTTTAACTTCCATAGATAGATAATACAAAAACAATGACCTGCGACCTAATGCTGCACAAAAATATTGGTACTAGTAGTAGGGACAATCTTTGATTTTTGGAAAATATTCACCCTATTTTCAGTAATTTGATACAGTACGGCATTTATTCACATAATTTTTAATCGTTATTTAGATTACTTTTCTTGCGGTGCCGTACATATCCGTTGGTAAAAAGGCGAGAAATCTAGGACATTCGTTGAGGTCATCCTGATCATTTCTTACGTAGTGACCACTCTCATATAAATATTAAGCTACCAAATATTCACTTACTTACTTACTTTTCGATACCTTAAACACGGTAAAGTTAAGTAAAGCAGACTTATTTGAATCCTTACTTGTTCATTTATTGGAACAAAAACTTGATTATAGCACTCGTCGCTTATTTAAAGAGCAAGTTTAAGTAAATCAGCTTCCTACTATTGATGACTTTTTCGACTTTTTGAGTAAGCATTGTATTGTTCTGGAAAATCTGAACTCTGAGAATTTCATTGCGATCCAACAACCCACGTCTAAAGTAACTAGATTCCAAGGTCATGACCATTCTCACCCAAGTAAGTTCAAGGTAGTTTTTCACTCATAATCAAACACTTTAGTCAAATGGACTCAAAATAAAAGCCATATTCCTCACAGCCCAAAGGATGTAGTTACTGCTTGCAGTAAAATCATCGCATCTACTCATGCACTAAGTTTTGTTCATTGCTTGTATCCGATAGAATTAAATAATCAAAGTTTAGGTAGTAAGCACTTTTTACAAAACTGTGCGTCAAAGACTTTCTGTTCGCTATGCCACTGGAGGCATCATTCGCTTTTACACAACACTCACAGCTCAGCAGCTAACACTCTTACTACAATTGAGCCCTATAATCACTCACTCAACCACGGAGAGTCTTCCACTCGTCCTATACTTCATACTCTTCTGACAACTCAGCCAGGAATTGACCATTCCAGCGTCGTATATCAAAAAAACTTCACTTCACGCTCAACTGTACTATATACCATCACTTCACATGACACTCACGTCTTGTTGGCTACAGCCAAAGTTCACATTTATTCAGTAAATGGACGGCCTATTTTAGCCAGAGCCATTCTAGATTTTTAAAGTTAAAGTTCATTCATTACTAAGTCACTAGCTAAATCAAAAGGATGCAAACAGCATCCTTCCAGTCTGCATATCTCGGGAATTCTTAATAATAGTCATGTCATTAAGGAAAGAGTTACAATAGATATCTCTCCTTGCAATTCTTCTGCTAAGTGGTTTACTCTTTCTTGTGCAGTAATACCTTCTAGTACAAATTGCTTGCCTCAGATAGTCATTGACATAAGAAAGGTTAAAATTCCCTCTAATATACTAAATATTTCGGCCGACGAAGATTTCGGTCAACCGGCTGCCATTGATTTGCTCATAGGAACTAGGAACTGATGCCTACTATGAGCTGTTGCTACCAGCACATGAAAAGTTGGAAAAAGGATTGCTCTTCCTTATACAGACACAGTTGTGCCTGGCTCTGTACCACTCAGCTGTCTTACACCCCACTTTTAACCTCGCTCAAAATCATACACATTTCACTCGACCCTCGGTTTTTAAGAAACCCAGGAATCACTTAATGACACACTAGATCGCTTTTTCCAACAGGAACAAGATCTTGATGTTTCTAAAAGTTCGGAACAGGATGACCTTTCTGAAGCAATCTTTGTTTCGACAGTTAAAATTCTGAAAGACGGCCGCTACCAGGTCGACCTACCTCTCATTCACCCTTTAACCCACAAAAAATTGGGCGATTCATTTATGTGTGCCAAAAAGAAAAATGTATGTCATTCGATGTGTATGAATGCCGTACTGTATCAAAATACCGAACATATGGTCAAACTTTTTTTTTCGCAAATCAAAGATTGTCTTTGCTACTGGTACGAATATTTTTGTACAATATTAGGTCGCTGGTTGCTCATTATTTTCGTATTACCTAACTAAGTTATAAATGTCGTACAAAATACAAAAATGTTTGACCAAAATACCACCCTTGAGTGGTAGGCTTACGTTATCTGTGTAGCCACCTGTACCAATAAAAATTTACATAGTGCATAAATTCTAAAGTTGCTATTACATATTGCAGTATTGATTTAGATGTGATTCATTCTTTGAAAATATCTTTTATATTGTCAGGTATTGACTGTCTTCATCTTCTAGAAATTCATCTATCCACGAGATATATATACACTGTATACTCGTGTATACTTCATTTTCTGAAGAATTTGTTCAAGATTTTAAAGCCATTAAAAGCTATTTTAGATATTTATTTTAAATTAAGCTTACATAAATACAACATTATAAAAATACGAATGATTTTTAAATATATAATGTTTTTATCTGTATAAATTAGTAGTAATTTACTTATGGTAATCGTACATATTGTTTAAAATTTTCATACTGTATATCTATCCTTGTTTGCCTAAAAGATAGACTTTATAAACTATTTATCATATTTTGTTTACGTAGAGCCTTTACCCTCAACGGGAATGTTTTAAGGTATAGGAGTTTTACCCAAAGGATTAGCTTTATCGTAATCTGCTCTATGAGTTATAGTACACGTACCTAAGATTGTCTAGTGTATTTTAATTTTTAAATAATAAATTTTTCACTACGGTAAAATTTTAGTAATTTGGACCTTATCTAAGACGTAGTCCTGTATAATGACAAAAATGTTACGTATTTTGTAATATAAAAATCTTATCTGGGGCTTACGCAAACCTTATAATGCTGGAAAATGTTCATTTTCCGGCAATTCCATTCTATGTACATTATAGTATATTTTACTAATTTATGACTATTTTGGATTAGGGATGAACGCTTTGATTTAAACGGTCCGGTGTGTGAAGCCAAACACGCAGATATGCGAGCCAAACGGTATACGTACCATACGGGTACAGATCCTTGAAAATATATCTACATCGTACTGATCGTATACTTATCTCGATCTATGGAAAGCTATAAAACCAACAACGAACACACATGTGCGAAATGATTCATTTTATTTATAATTTGGGTACTGATTTATCGTGTTTCTGTTTATTACAAAAATAAAAATATGTACAATAATCAGTTTACTGTTTTCTCACGTCTCTCTAGGAAGGAACACGTCATTCACCCAATGTCGATTTGATAAGACAATAAAAATGTTGGCTGCGTCTAGTCTCTTGAAGTCGTAGAATAAACCGCAACAATTTGGTTCATAACGAGTCACGATGAAACAGTACGCATGCAGTACGCAAGCCGTTTTTTTTGCCGTACACATTAACGAATATAGCGTTCGCAAACCGTATGCATACCGTTTGGCTCCGTATATATGTGGTATATGTGTACCGAACTTAAGTTATAACACAAATACAAGAGTAGTGTACTTTATACTCCACACGAAAACACACTTAAAACAACGGTTTTGTTTCTTTTGTTGAAAAAAGTGCACTTAGTTGTTTTTTATAAACCTTATTTATTAACATAATAATAATATTGAACATTTTGAGTAAGACATAGACTGAAATTGTTATCACCGCATTTTTTAAAACCAAAGAGACATAATACTAATACTATAATATAAAAAATGATACAGAAAACAGTCAAAATGATAATTATTTATTACATATCGTCTAATCTGTCATCTGTATTTTGACATTGTGTGCAAGTAACAACAGCAACATAATGATCCTTGCAGACTGATCATGATATGAGAGCAACGCTGCATAATATCGTTGTAGTCCGGTTTTTCTGTCTACCACAAGAAAAACACCTTTCTTTTACTTTTGCTGGTGGTTCGTCATTCCGTTGGGCTATTTGAGGCCGCTTGTATGTTCTGAAAGATGTGGTTTTATTAATGATATTGATAACGATTTTAAAAAATTTCTTTTAAAGTTGTTTGTAAAATTATATAATATTTGACTATTTATTCCTATTTTTAACATCTGAAAAGTAATACCTAAAGATCACCTACAGGTACATCTTGCTACGGAATACGTAGAGCACATTTTATCTACGGTGTCAACGCCGCCTGTGTGAGAATTATAGGCCATAAATGTTCGGTTTATTAGTGACCTGATATATGGAGGAATAGTGTAGATTCCTGTTGAAACCCAAAAAAAAAAATGATCATTCTATTATTTTTTTTATTGTTTCAACTATTGAAGTCTTCTTTTCGCAACAGATCTATTGCTAATTTATAACTGTTGTACCAGGTATCAGAAGTTAGATTGCGCTTTTTTCCATTTCATTTGTTAACCAATCGTTAAGTAATATCCTCTGGGTTAATTAATTGTTTATAAGGCTTATCTGGTTGTTGTCCAGAGTAGAACTAGATACCGCTCATATAAAATGTTTTTTGAGCCACACAATAAGAACGCTTCTATCCCAGACTTTGCAGGCTTATTCGGGATATATTGTAGAAAGCTGCGTCTTCCCCAAAAAGGAATAAGCATTTAGTCAATTGTCAGATGTTGACCTAATATATAGCACAAATCGTACAGGGGCAAGTTTGTGAGTAGCTTTTCTTTGAGCTCTTGTATCTTTATTTTAAAAACCTAAGAGCACATAAGCACCACGTATTTGTGGTGACTACAACCTACCTGAAGCATCCTGGGATAATCTTAGTAATGGTGGTACAGTTGAGTGTCCGCATCACTCTCCAGCAAATATTATTTGTACTTGCTACAATTTTCAAAATATGTCACAAGTAAATGCTTTGCCTAACCTTAATAATAAATTTTTAGATCTAGTTTTCTGTACTCAGAGGGATGCAGTTGTGTCGATTTCAACTGATATTCTATTGAATACATCGCAACATCAATTAGTTTATACTATATTGTTACATGCAGCCAATTTAAATTTGTTTCTTAAATATGATGTTTTCTATCATGATTTTAAAAAATGTAATTATCAAGTTTTAAATGAATATTTAGTCTCAATTCCTTGGAACAAGGTATTAGATGGATCAGACATAAGTTGCTGCTTAAAAAATTTTAACCATAGTTTATATGGTGCCATCAATATTTTTGTTCCTATCAAACGGTTTAAATTATTAAACTTTCCAGTTTGGTTTTCGCGAGAATTAATTGAGCTTGTCATACAGAAAAAAATAGCTCACAGGAATTTTAAAGCATCAGGCAACTCATATAACGAATTTTCGGTGTTAAGGGAAAGATGTAAATCATTACAAGCAGTATGTTATAAGAACTATTTAGAGAATATTCAAGCAAATATTTCAAGTAATCCCCACTCTTTTTGGAGGTATGTTAGTACTACACGTGGGTCTAGTGCTTATCCTAATGTAATGTCTAATAAAGGTGGGGATGTAGTAGCTCAGAATGGTGATAAAATAGACAATATTTTTGCCAGTTTTTTTTTCAGGTACATATAATAATAGTGAGTATAATGTACCTAATTTTAAATTGGACTATAGTGTGGATTTTTAGATTCTGAAGTTTAGTCTGACTCATGTTTTTGAGGGGATTATGAGTTTAAAAACTACATATTCTTCAGGGCCTGATGGTAAACCTGCAGCACTTATTAAGAAATAAGTTTTTTCCATTTGTAAACCTTTACAACAAATTTTCAATTTATCATTGTCATCTGGCAATTGCGAGTGTGTTAACAATTATAGAGGTATAACTATTCAATCAGCAATCCCGAAACTTCTTGATAAATCGGTATCGATAAATTTTACCTGGGCTTGCAGAAACATAATTATTGATGAACAACATGGATTTTCTAACGGTAAGTCAATAGTAACAAACCTTGTCAATTACCAACAATACTTGTTGGGTGCATTTGAGAATAAAATTCAGGTCGACAGTATTTACACTGATTTCTCAAAGGCCTTTGACCAAGTTAATCATAATCTTTTGGTCCACAAACTCATGCATCTGGCTTTGGTGACTCCATTGTTAATTGGATTAAAAGTTTTCTGATGGGTCGTACACAGCAAGTTTGTATTACCAATTATATTTCAAAAGAATTCCATTGTTATTCTGGTGTACCACAAGGGACTCATTGTGGTCCCTTGTTTTGTAACTTGTTCATTAACGATATTGGTAAGGCTATTAAAAACTCACACTTCCTGCTATTTGCTGATGATCTTAAGTTATTTCGTTGTATACATAATAAATCGGATAGAGATCTCCTGCTAATAATCTAATAGCTAATAGATCTGTTTTGAATGATGTACTCTTGGATTTAGTTACTGAGATAAGAGATTTGGGTGTATTATTGGATTGTGCATTGAAATTTAAAAGCCATTTTCTTAAAATTAAGGAAACAGGATTTCGTAATCTTTATTTTATTTATCGTAACAGTCATGATCTCTCACCTATTGTGTTCAAATTATTGTATTGCTCTCTGGTACGCTCAGATCATGAATACTGCTCTGTTTTCAGAGCTTCATTTCATTAAGTATACATTGATGGATTGGAGAGCGTCCAGAGGAAGTTTCTAAGATCTTTAGTTTTTAAAGCACATATTAATATAAAAAATACTGAAAATTGTTTCATAGATTATTCTATAATAATGTCTCAATTTAACATTGCTACATTGAAAAACCGCAGGTTGAGAGCTTATTTATGATGTTATTTTGGTTTAAAATTCTAAACAACGTTATTAATTATTGTCCCTCGTTATTAGCCAATGTACACTTAAACACAATACATAGAACTCGATACACTGCAGTCTTTTATATTCCTTTTTATAGAACTGATTATGCTCGTCATTTTCACTTGTCGAGAATGCTCAGCTCTTGCAATGACCTCCTATAATTGGATCCTTTCTGCCCAAAAATTAATACTTTCAAAAGGCAACTTAAGAATCTGAATTGATGTTTATTGTACATGATCTTTACTTTTTTCTATTTGTTGTATTGTAAATGGTTCTACTGTTAAAATAAATAAATAAATAAATAAATAAATAAATAAATAAGGGAAATAAAAATCTATTGCAGCTCATGCAAGCTCTTGATCGTTTCATCAGTTATTCAGAAGTCCAAAAAATATGTATCACATTGTTTTTCATGCCCATTTGACAAAAGTCTTATCATTACCATAATTTCAGATACGGTTGTATTGTTATCGTCTCTTTTGCGTACATACCACAATATTTTCAATAATGTCATGTAAACGGTTTAGTAAAAGCACTTGTCTCATTTGTGATATCTTTAGCGTACGCGTTGGGTCCAGGAAGTACTTCTACAATATCCATTCTACTAGCTTTACTAAAATTACTTTTTCAAAAATACATAACAGTTTATTCCATCCTTGCCATCAAAAAAGTCTTCTGAACTTAGTTCATTTTCATTAAAATTTTCGCTAGAAGTTTTATTTTAATATTCATACGAATCAGAACTGGATTTTTCGTTAAAAATAATTGATTTGTATTTCTAGATCTCCTTACTTGGTGATCTTTTCGATGTATTTAATACGCAAATTATTGCTGTTAGGTATCGTCAGATTAATAAGTGTTTTGTGCCTAATAAGTTTATTAACTAGTATGATATCCGGTCCATTATGTGCAACTGGTTGGTCTGTAAGCACAGTGCGGTTCCAGTATAGCTTGTAGTTGTCATTTTCAAGCATTCTGTCAAGGACGTATTGATAATAAGGAAGATGGTCGGTTTGGAGGAGTCCCAGTTTGTCAGCTAGTTCTTAATGGATAAATTTTCCTACTGAGCCTGGCAGCCTCTGGTAAGATCTTGGATGGTTTCTTGGGCTTGGCATTTCATATCGGCATTTGTTATTTTGGACTTGAGGATCTTTAACAATATATTTCAGGTAATTTTTAGTTGGAATTACCTGATCCTGAATGGCAAGTAGAAAGCCCTCAGTCTCGGGAAACATCTTTTCTGATGTAAATCAATAGTTAGACGCTGTATTGTCGACATATTCTTGGTTGATCTCATTGAAATGTTGCCCATGCAGAGGTTTACTCATCCAGGTGCGCATTTTTTCTTGCTTAGTTAGGTGGTTTATACGCGTTTTCTTTTTTCTCAGTTTAAGCGGCGTTGTATCATCTACTGCGCAAATTGCTCGATGTAAGGTAGATGTTTCAGCCTGCACCTGAAAATAAGTTCTTAAATCAGCAATCTTTTTATCCAGTTGCTGAACTATGTCGGTTTCGAGTGGAAGCCATTTATTTTAAATTATCCATATACAACAGATGATTAAACTTCGCCACAACAGTATTGTCATTTTTGATGCTAAATCTTGAGTCAGTGGAGCTCAGCACCTGCGATAGTGGGTTCATCGCTAGGCAGATCCAAACTGGATTCAACGAGTCCCCCTCGAAAAGGCCCCGGTTAATTGGGATATCTTCAGTTTCGATATTGGTTTCACCGGGTATTTGAAGGTAAATTTTAGTCTTCCGCTCTGCCATTATATGCTTCAAAAAGGTCACGAGATTATCATTGAGTTTATATATTTTCAATGTATATACAAAAGCCATTTATGCTGCACTGAATCAAAGGATTTCTTGTTGTCAATGAAGGCAGTAAAATGGTTCCTTTTTTGGTGCATGCCTGAGTCGATAATAAGTTGTTCTTTGCAACCCATGGAGCCCATACCGCATTCTTTCTGTTGAGGCTCTATGATATTGTTTAGAGCACAGTGTTAGCAGATACGCCGGACTACACAGGATGTGACCAATTTGTACAAAGTTGGACGACAAGTAATTGGGCGGTCCCTGGCTGGATATTGGGTGTTATTTTGATCCTTCGATACAAGATTAGAAGTGGTGTCCTGAGTAAGAAATGATGGTTTTTCCTGTGAATTAATTAATACTGCTAAAAGCTTATAAAAACTCCAAAACTTATTTAGCCAGAAGACTTCTTTGGTTGTGAAAGGTTCATAAGAAGAATTTCTGTAGTAATGACAGTTGTTCGTCGTGTCTTCAAACCATCCAGCATTGTTGTTATGAGTAGCTTGTTTGGATTTTGCCAAAACTCATGAATTTCTTCTTGGCTTGGGTAGAATTTAGTTACATTTTCTACAGCGGAATACAGTTTCCTATAGAAAGCCTTCTCTGCATGCTTAAAAAGTATATTGTCGTATTTCCGGTTGTTACTAACTTTGTATCTCCTTGGGCGACCTGAATAAACTAAGAGTTTTTATTTTAATGTGTCTTGGCAGTGTTGAGCTGTAATGTTTTCTGGATCATGTTATGTCTTGGAGTGTTCATAATTATTTCTTTAGCTCTGTTAATTACTTTTCGACTTCTTTCTCCTCGGATGTATTCCGTAATTTGTCCAATATCCCTGCGCAATAATTAAATTTTCCTTAACAGTCGTTTTTCCCAGGGTACAATTCTGTTTTCAGTCCTTCATCAAGAATCTGCTAATTAAGGCTTCCATTATGGACTTGATCCACAACTAGCTCTTGGTTGTGAATCTCCCGTTCGACTTCGCTTCTGATGGTATCGCGTCTAGTCTCTGGGATAAGATTATTATAAGATTATATGATCAATAATATTATTAGTATTAGTAGTCGTAGAATGATGACAAGAACCGAATGTTATTGAGACACAAAGAAAACCACAAGAATGTTAAAAGTCTGAAACTAGAGAAGTTAAAATATATTTTTAAAATAATTTTTAAAATACTTCGTATTAGCGGCAATCCTTTATTGTACAAGAATAAAAATTCTAAGCTGTTTAACTAGATCAGAAAACTTGATAAAAACTACGAAAGGAACAAAGATTTTTACCCAATTTATTTTTTTGCCAAAGTGTAGAAGTCAGTTTAAGTAATTCAATTATTTTCTTGACTTCTCTAACTTCTAATCGGATTGAGATAACGCCGTGGAGAGACTTTTATCGAATCTTCTAATTTAGTACAAATACCCTTAATAAATTTTTTCAAATCTTCTGAACTAAACATTCGTAGTTTTGGAATTTGTTTTGTCGAATTTGTTGACTAAAATTTATTAATATTGGCGATACACAATATTATAGTATTGATTGATACTATATTAGATAACGATCTGGTACAGGAGTTCTTCACGGGTTGGTGAGAGGGTAATTGCCATGAACAAGGGAAGCGATAAAGTGCCCTATATAAAGTATGTACAAGTCTCGCAATATGAGTAGGATGTTGTATTTTTTTTATTTTCTTTAACAATGTAAAAGCATATACAAATCACACTCCTGTTAGAGCTTTACAAAATTTATACGATGGAACAAAAGCAAGTGTAAAAACAGGAAAATATATACCGGATAAATTCTTAGTGAATAAAAATTTGAGTCAAGAATGTTAATATCGCCGACTTTGTTTAAAATTATGTGACAGAAGCTTTACAACAATGCAAAAAAAAATTCAAGGAATGGGAATAGAATTCGAAAACACAACTCTACATAATAAGTTATAGTTTGCAGATGACCAAATAGATATATTAAGAGATTAGAAATCTGTAGGGTGCCTGATCTGCATGTTGAGTAAAGAACACGAAATCTGGGGTTTGAGAGTCAACACCCAAAAGATTAAATGTCTCTTTTTCTTCTTCTTCTAGTACTCTGTCTGATTATCGAACGTTGGCGATTATATTGGCAATAATAACTTTGTTTACGGCAACTTGAAATAGATTAGCAGATGTCTCTTGATACTACTATCGAAGATTTTGGAGCCAGTATGTTTTTCTTTGGCCTGGGCCCCTTCTTCTGGCAATCTTGCACTGTATAATAAGTTGTAGAAGGTTATACATTTCTGAATGTCTCATCACATGGCTAAAATATTGTAATTTTTGAATTTTATTCTTTTTGTTATTTCTGTTATATCTGTGCTCTTTTTCGTTCGGTGTAAAACTGTTTTATTTGTTATTCGATCAATCCAATTTATCCGCAATAGTCGTCAGTACATCCATATCTCAAAGGCCCTTAAGTTTTTTCATTAGTGTTACTATAAGAGTCCAGCTCTCCATGCCATCCAGCAATGTGAAGAATATGTAGCAGAGTAATAATCTGATTTTAAGGTTTAATGTAATATCTCTATTATTGAAAATTGTCTTTAGTTTATAGATGGCGGCTCTGGCTTTTTTAAGGCGTATTTTTATTTCTTTGCGTATATCCCAGTTATCGTTAACAGTGGCGCTCAAATAAAAGATCTTGTGAATCCTTTCTAACTCTATTTCATAATACGTCTGTTTTGCTGACATCCATAAGTTTTGTTTTAGAAGTGATAAGCTTTATCCCATATTCAACACGTCATGTTTCGGTCATACTGTTTATCTTCTTCTTCAAGTGCCATCTTCGCGGCGGAGGTCGGCAATCATCATAGCTATTCGGACTTTTGAGACGGCTGCTCTAAAAAGTTTATTTGATGTACATCCGTACCAATCTCTCAGGTTGCGCAGCCATGACATTCTACGCCTCCCTATGCTTCTCTTTCCTTGGATCTTTCCCTGCATAATCAGTTGGAGCAAGGTGTATTTCTCTCCACGTGTAATATGTCCGAGATATTCTAATTTTCTTGTTTTTATTGAATTTAAAATTTCCATTTCCTTTGTTCATCCTTCCCAGAACCTCTTTGTTTGTGACGTGTTCTGTCCATGATATTTTCAGAATTCTTCTGTACACCCACAGCTCAAATGATTCCAGTTTTTTCATTGATGTCGCATTCAAGGTCCAAGATTCCATTCCATAAAATAAAGTCGAAAAAACATAGCACCTCGCCAACCTAACTCTTAGTTCCAGTTTTAAATCCCTGGTACATAGAACTCTTCTCATTTTGTTGAAATTTGCTCTAGCCTTTTCTATTCTTATTTTTATCTACAAGATTGTAATCATTTGTGGAGTTAATCATTGTTCCTAGGTATGCATATTTGTCCACTTGTTCGACGTTGGTTTCGTTTATTAGAAGATTCTATACTGTTTATAAGTCGTTGCAACTCTTTTTCATTTGATGCAATCAGTACCATGACGTCTGCGTATCTGCGTATCTATTTGAAAATAAATTCAGAGTAGATGTCATAAAGTAAAGGCAATAAATAGACCCCTCTTTTACTTTAGATCGTATTTCTATTACATGCGTCGTATTCTGACCAGTTCGAATGTTTGCACATGGATGGTAATACAAATTTTTGATAATATGGAGGTCTTGGTCACCAATTTCTACCTGTTTAAAGACACCTATCAGTTTGTTGTAGTCAACCCGATCAAAGACTTTTTCGAAGTCCATAAAACACATATACTCTGGTTGTTCTATATCCCTACATATTTGAACCAGGACCTACAAACTAAATAATGATTCCCTGGTTCCAAGACTGAAATTCTGAAAAATTTTCAATGCCTGGCTTATTAGACTGATAGTGCAATGATCGCTATATTGTTTAGCGTTTATGTTTTTGGTACCATTCCAAATGTTGACAGTAGTCAGTCTATTGGTATATGCCCTGTTTTGTATATTTTATTGAAGGGGTTAAAAAGAGAATGTTTGCCTTTGTCGTCGAGTAGATTAAATATTTCGCTAAGCATTTTATCTGGACCGGTTGCTTTACTATTCTTTGACATAATTACAATTTAAATGAAAATAAGCCACAATTAAAGGTTAAAGTACGTTTATTGACGTTTCAATTTCCACTTCGGAAATCGTTCTCAAAATACAAACATTAGTAAATTAAACAAATTTTGTTTTTTTGTTACTGGGTGAAAAATTCTTGTAATAATTTAATTTTATCTGACTTATTTATATTGACAATTCAGACATACATTATACATTTTAAAGTAGACGACATTAAAATGATATTGTTAATATTGTTGAGTTGCGTTCCTGGGACGACTTTACTTGTAAGATAGTTCATTCGATTACATGAAATCAACTTTAACTTGAGAATATCACTAAATACAGTTACACTGCGAAACAAAATGGACACTAATGATTTTTCACCTGAGAGTCATAAAGGACTAGAGATTAAATAAAAATAAACATTAGACTCACATGTCTCTCAAAGACATAACAATAAATACGCCAGAAAAAATATCGAATTGTCAAAACAAAATTATAATGAAAATAGATAACTTCAAAAAGTGTATTTATTAAATTTTTTAAGAAATTAAACACATAGATACACACTAACTTAAAAAAAAGATAATAAGAATATGTATTTATTAAATACTCAACAAAGCAATTACCATACGACCATGTCGTCGTTGCAGTCTTTAAATAAATTAAAAAGAAAAATGTAAAACGTAAATTAATTTAGTTGATACTTTAACTTTCCCGTCACAAAAAAATGATGAATAAAAAGATCTAAGGCTGCACCCTGGAGCCGAATCCAATAGGCCTGCTTATCTTTAAATAATGCTACAAAAAAACAAGAAAATTAGGAATTTAGCTAATTCCTATACTTATTTTATAAAAAATTATATTTGTATAATACTGATACTAAATGTAAAATTTATATGGTAATAAGACAACTCAAAAAATAGTCAATAAACTAGTCCACACTCACATTACAGTTCCACGACATTCGTAGATAGGGCCATTAGCCGAGGGAATAATAGACGTCGAAACCAAAGAAACAGGTACATTATAAATTATAACCCGGTAAGAATCCCTTTTCTAGTAAGCCAAAATATAGCAAATTAAAGTATCGTCAACATCGTCGGCAGAAATCATATATGGTGGAATTTACAAAATCCGTTGATCGGTTCCTCTAGAGAAAAACCCTATATATCTATACGAAGATAAAAGAGATATTTATTTATACTGACAAAATTAACAAAACAGAGGATGATTCGCTTACCGCAACATAGTATGTGAGTTGTTGATCACGACTAAACTATTGTTACGATAAATTCTGACCCTAAACTGTAAATATTGAATATGACTAATTCTGTTTTGTTGTAGAAATTTCGGCGTTTGTTTACCAGAAGCCTCTAGACCCGAATTATGATGAGTCATCCATCTCGAGGGTTTCAAGCAGTTGAAAAACTAGTTTTAGCCGTTGACCGCCTTCTAGTTTACTCGATGGCATTCCCGTTATTCTTGTCAACACCACCAACAGTGTTCGAGTAAATTCGAGTCTGCTATAAGGAATTCCATCTTTCCATCTTTCTAGAAAGATGGAATACTTGGGGCACATTGTGAGAGGTGAAAAGTACGAACTTTTAAGAAATATCATGCAGGGCAAAAAAAGTGTGGGAAGAAGAAAAATATCGTGATTCGTAATCTACGTGAATGGTTCGGGTGTAGTTCGATTGAACTTTTTAGGCGCGCTGCTAACAAAGTCGCAGTGGCCATGATGATTTCCAATCTCCGCTAGGAGTGGCACGAGAAGAAGAAGAAGATAAGGAATTCCGGAACTAACGGAGGTTTATATAAAAGAGAAATTTTATATGGAGGGTCAGTTAAATCTGAACTCTCGCGCCCGCGATTTTAATTGTAGCGTTCGTATAAAATAAATTATGTATTATTGAGTAGTTAAATAAATTAATATAAGTTATCGTGCTTTTTAATAAATTAAAATAAGAACCTTTTAATAAAGACATTATAAATTGAATAAAGACAGCAGTTAAATAAATATCATTTCACTATATTACGTCAGAATGCATTTTAATTGAAGACTATGCATTTTGATAGAAGATTTTGATAGAAAACTGACTGACAACTAAGGTTGAATTTGGATTTTGCTCTTTTATAAGTTCGTCAAAGCTAATTGGAAAAAGTAATGGTTTTGTTGCGATGAGAACAACTTACCACTTCACTGTTATCATGGTCAAACCTAATTAAATTTTAAGAGTAATCATATAAGTTAAACACTTAACACATTCGCTGCCTATCGAAACGGATGGAACTTGGCTAGGTGCCATTTTGTTTTTTGAAATTTAAAACAGTTATAATTTCTTAATATTTTTAGTGTTTTTTTAAGCTATTATTATCATTATCATAAAGATTTTCATAATTCTGTCAAATTCTTTTACATCACGCGCTAGCGCGTGATCGACACTTGATATAATTTTGATATAAATATAAACGTAACAATACTAAAACTAACACTTCCTAGAATACACTTTTTTTCTTGTAAATGTGTAATTTTATAAAAATATGGGATACGATATATATGGCGTACAATTATCAAGTTACTTATGAGTTATTTCAGCACAGTCTAAACAATAGCCAGAATCTTCAGGGCAGGTTAAACATATGTAGATCGTATCATTTTTTTTTGTCATTTTTGTAGCAGTTTTTACACTGCTTTCTCAAAAATTTTCTAGCTTTTTTTTCTTGTCGTGTCTTTAAGATGTGATAAGAACAGGTTTAAAATATTTCTTCAACAGTGCTTTTATTACTGACAAGCGAAACTCGTAGATTGTTGTCGTTGATACGGAATATTTATTGTACAGTTAATGGGCATTTAGTAACATCGACAGTAAAATATGTCCAAAAATTTTAGAAGGCCATCTAACAGTCTTTCTTTCACCCGGATGGTATGCAAGCAGTGGCGGTTGGTATATAAGTGCTGCGGAGCTGCAGAACCACCAAAATAATCCAAACAAAATTACTTTGAAAATTAAATAAAAAATATCACTAATTATAAAATTTAAATTCGTTTAGACGGTTTTCGTGCATGGCTGCCTTTATTTTAATCTGTCGTCCGTCGCATCTCATGGCGACAGCAAGTCCCACTTATTTGACCGGACCGGTGCTACTACGAGCTGTGAACTGTTAAAAATATCCCTGATAACACCCGCTCAACCCCTCGCCTACACTTTTCAGGCGACGACTGAAAGCAATATTTGAGCTGCATTTGTCGCAGATCGAACTAGTGTGTACAAACCTACGTTTATTGTAATTTTAAATAATCGGTGATCGCGACGCGACGACTGTTAAAATAAGTTGTCCTGCACGTAATTCGGTATTTATATTAAGTATATGAGAATAAAAGTGCTGTTCAGGATGGATGTTATTTATAATTTGATTAATGTTAAGAGATTCTTTAAATATTCTTATGACGAAAAACTAGAACTAAAATGCAAAGGACGTCCTTTGCCGGATATTAAAATCGTAAAATAAGGATCAAGCCGAGGGAAAAATTACAAACGACAATTTAATTGCGATATTTATACGAGAAATAGTTGGATATGTGGCTGCAACAGAAAAAACGCTCTTTTCTGTTTTCCTTGTGTACTTTTTGGAGGTGATAAGTTATGGACGCAAGTTGGTGTAACAGACTTAGTACATTTAAGTGATAAAATAAAAAAGCACGAAACTTCTAAGCATCATTTGCACAATCAAATAAAATATGCTTTATTAGGCTCCGTGAATATCAAAGAACAGTTAGATTCTGCATACTGGATAAATATTCAAAAATTCAATGAAGCTGTAACAAAAAATAGGTATGTTCTCTCAAAAATTATAGACTGCATAAAATTTTGTAGTGTTTTCGAATTGGCGCTTCGGGGACACGACGAGACACAAACATCCGACAATCCTGGAATTTTTCGCGGCCTCATAAATTTTACTGCTGAATTGGATAAAACTTTAGCACAACACTTGGAAGAATCGACTGTTTTTAAGGACATTTCTAAAGAAATTCAAAATGATATTTTGGACTGCATGTTGGAAATATGCCAGGATAAAATTTTGGAGGAAATTCGGGAATCTCCATATCTAGCTGTCATGGCCGACGAGACTACAGACATTTCAGCAAAATCACAAATGGTTGTAGTATTTAGATATTGTCGAAATGGAGCACCGGTAGAACGATTTTGGACATATTTGGTACCTTCAAAATTAAATGCAGATACTTTAAGCAAAAACATTTTCAGTGTTTTGGATCCTATCCTGGAAAACTCAAATAATAAACTAATTGCTCAGAGTTATGATGGGGCAGCGGTCATGTGTGGACAGCACGCAGGAGTTCAAGCCAGAATCAAAGAAAAATATCCATTTGCTCATTTTGTACACTGTTACGCGCATCAATTAAATTTAATAATGTCTAAGGCTTGTTCCGAAAACTCTCAAGTTAGACTTTTTTTTGGAAATTTAAATGAAATCCCTACCTTTTTTAAAAATTCGCCACAACGAGTGGCAGTTTTAGATAAAATCGTCCAAAAGAAAATTCCTCATGGCGCTCCAACTCGCTGGAACTTTAATATTCGAACTGTTAATGTTGTGTTTGAACATCGATCTTCTTTTATCGAATGTATGGAAGAAATAGAAGAATCGTTTGATAAGGCAGCTGTCTGTAGTTCAGCGTCTTCCATTCGAAGAATACTAGTGGATCAAAATTTTGTTTTTTGGTTAACATTTTTCCATCGCATAATGCCACAATTAGACGTTTTGTATAATGCCCTTCAAAAGACTAAAACGGATCCTTTGGAAATCAATAAAAAGGTGACAGATTTCGAAAGATACATGAATTCAGTTAGAAATTCAATAGATGATACCATTGACCAAGGTTCTAGTTTATGCGTTGAACCATTACCAACTAAAAGGTTATGGAAGGATAACAGTCCAGTAGGTCATCGGAGAGCATCTATCGAAGTTTGTGATATAATCGTAAATTGTGCAAATGATAGATTTGCTTTTAAAAATCACCTACTTGCAACTTCATTGCTTTATCCTGAGCAATTTGATAATTATTGTGATAATTTCCCAGATGATAATTTAAGCCTGACTGGCGCGTCATATCCAAATTTAGATAGGGAGCGCTTGAAGACTGAATTATCTGTTATTTCTTTTAGAAGAGACTGTAGAGACATTAATGGGGCAATACCTTTTTTAAAATTTTTAATTGAAAATAATTTAACAGAGCCTTTTCAAGAAACTGTAAAACTGCTTCAAATTCTAATTACAGTGCCCACGAGTACGGCAGAAGCTGAAAGGTGCTTTTCGAGTTTAAAACGGATTAAAACATTCTTGAGAAATTCCATGACTGAAGACCGACTTGTAGCATTAACCATGTTGTCAGTAGAAAAAACACTTATAAAAGAAATACCAATTTTTAATGAAAAAGTTATAGACAAGTTTGCTTTAAAAAAAAAATCGACGAATCGAGCTTATTTATAAAAAAAAAATAATATATTTGGCTCTGTGTGTAGTTAGTTCGTAAGACCCTATAATGCAATTATTGTTGTGGCGATTTTGTTTGTAGTGTTTTTTCGTTTGCATTCCTTAGTTTCACGTATTTATCGATAAAATTCTACTAAAAACATAAACTATAAAACAATTACTAGTGTGCCATAATGTACCATTGCTATTTTTGATATAATTGGATTTATCTTCAATTTGAAAAGAAGAAAATCGGTAAGTTCTTTATTATTTTTTAATAGATATATAATGAATAAATATATGGTGTAAAATATCAAACTAAAAGCCTCGTTGTAAAATACAACGATTAAAAGATATTGAATTAAAAAAAAACCAAAAAATACTGCAGAACTACCAAATTTTTGAGTCACCAGCCCCACTGTATGCAAGCATCTGATCTTGCTTATTCACACCAGACATATATTTTTTACTATATTGGATAATTGGAATCGGTTTTACTTTCTTCTCTTGTTATCTTGTGAGAATTTCCAACATATCATTCTTATATTCAGTGGAAATATATGCAACCTCTATCTTATCTTTCTATTTACCGATCATTGTGCCATTCGCATCCTTTGCTATAATTTCATTTTTTTGTCCTTTGTCCTTTAATTTCCGGGGAAATGATTTTCTATTAGCTCGCATAGTTCTTGTGCAATGCGTTTTTTATATGCAAGACGCTGTGCTAGTTCATATGAGTTATAATAATTATCCATATACAAACTATGTCCAACACATATCCTTTTCTTCTACAATTATCTAACATGCCTGTGTAAACCCTGAATTTTAATACTACTCCTTCAGATGTCGTCAACATATATAATTTTATTCCGTATTTGTGGCGTTTGGTTTTTATATATTGGCGAAAACTTAGACGACCACGCCACAGCACCAAGGATTCATCCAGTGAAAGTTCACCTCCTGGGTAATATATTTAAGACATTCGGGAGTTAAAATAATTAATAACATTTCTTACTTTATTCAACCTGTCCACTGGAGTCACTTCACCATCCCGAGGATTTTCGGCAAAATGTAAGGATCGCAGTAATAAAAGAAAATGATTTCTACTCATATTGTCTGCAAATACACTAAAGCTAAATAGATAGTCAGTTTTCCAATAATCTTGAATCCGGTTGAGACGAATATTCCCCATGTGCAATAATAATCCCACAAATACCAGTAATTCGTCTCGAGTAACATATTGCCACATTATAATACGTGATTTTTCTTTTGTATTTGGTCCCACTAACAATTCAATAGCATAGATATTTGTTTGTGTAACAATTTCATTAAGGATCTGTTCAATAAATGTCTGAAATCATAAAGTGAACTAAATATTGGCACTAAATTAGTAACAAACCATTTACCTAACATAATCAATGGGTTCATTTCCTGCAACAATTTACAAGTAAACTCTCAGCCTTCATAAAAGGAAAAAAATTCATAGATCCTCAATCATTCTTCCATTCCAATTATTACATGTTTTCTGGTTGATAAACTGTGTGAGTTATATGTTCATCTATATCGTTTTCTAAGTCTGAATGCTCTGAATTATTAGGTAAAAACTCGTCACTACTGTTACAATCGAAATCAGAATCCGCTACAGCGTTATCAGACAACTCTTCTTCCAATATTGCTAATAATTCAGATAAAAGTCTTTTATTATCGTATTTACCTCTTTTAGGACGTGAGGGTCCTGTTAATTCTGTATCTCCACCTGTCATAATTTTTATGACTACTTAAAACCAAAAACAAAACTGGGTACAAAATAATGTTGATTATAACCTTCGCACACTGCCTACCCTTTAGCACTTACTTAAAGTTAAGACCGAACTAACTGCACGACTAAAAAATCTAGACCTATCACTCGCTTGTGCGTGAATGGCACCTGACTGACGTAACCATATCACGCGCTGGCGCGTGATCGGCAGCGAATAGGTTAAACGAAGTAGTTAAAAAAACAGTGCACGTTCATGATAATTTATTAAGAAAAGGGTAACTTTAAAGTAAACACACTTGACGTATTCAGAGCCATAAAAATAACGTTTACACATGGGGTTAACATAAAAGTATAGTTTCGTTAAAACTTTTAAAATTAAAAAAATTTAAACGACATAATATCGTGTCAGCATTGAACGTGCTCCTATTTTAGTTTATGTTTTTCCATTTTATACCTACAAATATGCTGTAAGAAAATATAACCAAATAACAAGACACACAAAGGCAAGACAAGAACTATAAATTAAAGAACGGAAAATTGTAAGGATTGAAATAATAAATAGACAAGTATTGAGGTAGAAAAGAAGGAAAATATAAAAGTTAAAATAGAATAGTAAACACGGACCTTACGAGATTATTTTAACTGTCTTTTCTGTTTACTTTATCTACAAAATCTACAAAAAGTTTATCAAAAAAATAATATAATCTATAAGATCTCTCAAGGAATATTTAGAAATCACCTAAAGCTTGGTAAAATTAAATAGACAAAATAAATTTTTAAAGGCTGAATTATAAAAGTGTTTTTAATTAAATTACTCTGCTTGATATTACATTCTAATAAAAAATTCTGGAGTTTCTAAAATACATCTCATTTTCCATGTATACATACACATAACAGAGCTGAGATCTACACCTAAACAAAATTGCTAATAAATGAATCATAAAATTTCTGTTAGAGATCACATGTCCAGAATATTTTATGATCTCTACGCCCCAGTTTCTAACACAGGGTGGCTTTACAGAAATTGTTTAACGCTTTGTATGTTTTGTGAATAATATAACGACTAAATACATCAGGATTAAATACTAATAAAGGGCTATGGAAGCATGTAGAAGAATGGTTAATAGAGAAACACAATAGCGAAAGGCATGACACTTTAGACGTTCAAAAAAATCTTTTATTCCAATTCACCAAGTGATAGACAAGGAGCCTCTATTAGCCTACAGAGATAAGCTAGATCGTCTCGATCTTATCTTATTGTATTTGTGACTTCAAGGCAAGCGAGACTTGCAATTTTTAGCTTTAATATTGTCTTGTGCTGCATTGTTTTTTTCTCCGACAAACGTTATCTCCGACCAAAAGATCATTATATGTTAGATGTTTTGCCAAAAAGCCTAAGGCACATCCAGGAAGCTTTTATTGCTTTAAAAGTTATATTTGTAACTTGCGAATTTAGTGTTAATCCTTCATCAAGAATAATTTAGATATACTTAACATCCTACAAGATTTACAATGTTATTTCATTTATAATCGAGGCAGAATAATTGTTAATTTCTTCCCATAAGTGTTTCCCCAAGTTTCTTTTCATAAGGTTTTAATGAAAATCTTTCTTTCGACCACAAGTGGCTAAGACATCTTACATAATATCATTATTCTGTCACGCATACCTCTAACTGTTTAAACTAGATTAACCTTCCATAGATAATAGTCGGTCTGTGATACCGTCAATAATAATTATCGCTATTTTTTCTTATATATGCTCTGTACCTACAGAGCATATATGAGCCTTAAGTTATAGAGAACTTTTGTTATGAGAGTTTGGCGTAAGCTTTTCTGTTACTTGTATTGGAGCATAAAAAAGTTAATTTTACATAATATACAGAAAATCATGCAAAGAAGGATGTTTATCGAAAATGATGAGTTTTATCTCCTTGAGAGCCACGTGAAAAATTATAGAACATCTCCAGGACTTCCAATAGCAATAAATTGAAAATATAAATGATATAAATAATATTTCCGACAACTAGCAATCTCCAACGAATTTCAAATTTGGTAGATATTTTTACTGTTTATCCAACAAAAACAGGAAAACAAAATTAAGCTGCATTAATGTAAAAAAATTTAGGTGTCTGAAGTAGTTGACACCTATTTGTGCTGAATGTGTTAAAAAAATGGAATAATTTCAACAAGAAAAATTTTGTTTCATCAAAGAGCTTTTATGATCTTGATAGTTCTATGTTACTTTCTAATATTTGAGAAATATAAAGTTAATTTTACAATAATATTTTATTTCAAGACAAGGTTGCCCAAAGTAGAGGGGACAGAACTCCTTGTGCACAGCCTCCACCTACTTTTGCTTTGATGGTTGCTTTACTCAGAGTGGACATTACTGTCCTATCCTCCAGGGATGCCCTTATCCATCTGCATATTACTGTAGGTGCGCCTCCTCTACTTATAGAGTAGAGGAGGCGCGGTACGGTATAGTGAGATCTTTGAGGTCTAGAAGATTGGTGGTTCGTATGAAAGTTGTCTTTTGGGTTAGGAAGACTTTTATTAAATCTAAATCTGTGATTAGATTGTTGCCTTTGATAAGTCGATAGAATGGTCTTTGCTGACAGATGTCTGGGGTGATGTCCTCAATTTTCTAATTTTGGGTGACGTGTGGTGATTGTTGTGGGTTATGTATTGTTTGTTGTAGTGTAGTGAGTGAGTGTATGGGTCTGTGTATGGGTGATGGAGTTGGTTGAGTATGTGTTGGTGAGAATGTGTTTTGTGTTTGTAGGGGTGTGTAGGTATAGTGATTTTGGGGTGTACAACCGTTGTAAGGAGTGGATGCTTTGGATGTGGATGAAAACTATGTGGGATGAAGGTTAGAGCTGTTAGAAGTTGATGAAAGGAGATGTAGACGAAAGGTCCGTTAATAAAAATGTCACATTGATCTAAAACCGGAGCGATTGCTTTAAGCATTGTTTGGACTTTCTTTAGTAAGAAACGCGTATAGGTTGGTTGTGGCTAATTCTTCACCTAGGAAGAACTTGCCACAACCAACTTTGAAGAAGATATTTAAGGGTACTGACTTCCCATTTTTGGGATATTGGGATATTTTGAAAGATCTCAGTTACAGATATGTTGATAAGAGTTTTTTCAGGAAAGACGTATGGTAAAAATCATAGACATGAGGTTAATTATCTACTGTATGTTCAAGGAGAGTTCGTCTGAGGGAATTTGTCTGGGTAGTGACTGTCTGTGTCTTTTTCTGTGTTGTGGGAGCGTGTTTTTTAGCGTGACATGTGTGGAGATATGCTGGATGTTTGCCGCGGCAGTTTGTACAGGATGGTGCATTTGCCATTTACATGATTTGTGATTTTTCCCACAGTTGGGACAGATAGTGGATCTTTGTTGTTATTCTGTATTGTGATGTCCACTTTGGCAGCATCTAGAGCAGCATTTTAAGAGTAAGGGAATGTCGGTACTTGATCCAGGGATCTCATAATGTTTAATTTACCCGTTCAGCTTAATACCGTATGTCAGTGCTTCCGCGAACTTTTGTTCTGAGTTTGCGAATACTCGAACAAAATGTGTAGGGATGTAATTCTAGCGAGCAATTATTCTAACGATTTTACTGTGAGGGAAGTGTCCTTGACATGATAAACGGTCTGCAATGTCTTTATCTAAAAGATTTTTGTGACCGCGTATCATAACGAGATGGAGGTTTGATTAGATTTTGTTTGTTGTTTTAGAAGACTTTTGGGGGATGTTATTTAAATATCTGGGGCCAATGGTGAATATATTATCACTGATGTTGTTTCTTAGTTTTGTCTCGAATTCGTGGATATTTAGGGGTTGAAATATGTTAAGGAGGAGTTGGAATGTATTGTCTGATGAATAGACTTTTAAGTAGGCTATGCTGTTGGGAAGCAGATTTTAACATATTTTTGAGATGATTTTGTTGGCAAATATTTAGTGGGATGTGTCTTATAAGCTATTTATATGCGTCCTGTTGGGTTGTCTTGTGTGTTTGTGTTGCCTGTGTGTGACGGCTGTAGGGGATAGTTTGTATCAATTTTTTAAGTTGCTTGTTCTGTAGCTTGAGTCGTACGTGTTTCATTTTGTGCATGTTGGTTGTAAGGTTGAGGGGTGAAGGTTCAGTAGGTATTGTTTCTGTTGAAGTTTCATGTTGTGTGTTATGTGTAACTGTAATCTTCGATATGGAATGTAAGGTGTTTTTGTAGGAATGATGTATTGATTTTAGATCTGGTTGTAAGTGTGGCAGATTTGCCGGGAGAGTTGACTGTAAGGGACTCGAATTTTGAGCCGGGTAGATTTTGCGTTTTAAATAATCGGTTGAATCTGTATTGATTACAGAATTGCAAAGAAATGTGTGTGTTTAGGTATATTTACGTGATGTTTTCTGGGACTGTCGTGGGGATGGGGTGGGTGTTTTTTGATTGGATCTGTTCGCGATGGTAAGGTATTTGACTCCAGGAAGAACTTTGAGTTTTTTCTTTAGAGATTTGGCATTGATGAGGTTTGTTACGTAAAAGTTTGGTATTTTTTCCGAATGGTTCACGTATAATGCAAAGAAATCGTTTTAGTCATCTAACATGACCGAAATGATTAGAATTAGTGGAGTTTGGCTGCAGAATTTGGTTGAAATATGGTTTATCGTCTGGTTTTATTATCTATCGTCCAGGACGAGAACCTGGAGGTTGGTGTTTGTTGTAAGGGTTTTTGATTGGTTGCCATGGAAACGAGGGTACCTCGAATTGTAAAGCATATTTCATCTGAACGAAATTTTTAATTAGAAGAGGGCTTTTTTTGTTCTCACGGTCCACTCGTGAGGAATGCTTTTTTTATTTTTTGTGTTATTTAGTCATCCCATCTGCCTTTCCTATCTAGCTTTTCCAAATATACGTCAAAACATTTGAGGTAGATATTTTATGTTGCCTGGTCCTTCTGTTTTCGTGGTAATACCAAACCTTCTCTGTGACTCCTTTTAGGTAGGATATCATTTCTAGTTTTGTCACGTCGTTACATTAATCCTTCACTGCTCTTCCACTTCATAAATTATAAAATACTTTTTCTCTGATGATTAATACCGAATAATGACTCTATCGCACTCTACGAAATAAAGGCTTTGTTTTTCTGAATCCTTCATATTTTTCACCCTCTTGCCATTCCTCTCCTGATGTCATAAACTTTTCTCTGGTCAATAATACCGAAGAACCTGTCGGACACTTTTGTACCAGAAAGTAATCTTTGATTTTTATACGATTTGGTAATTATTGGTTGCTTTTACGGATAATTAAACATTTCTTCTTTTTTAAATTTATATGATTGCATTAATGTCTAATCGGTACGAGTATAATTACTTGTTTTGTATTGTCTCTGGTTTACTGTTGATCTATTTTACTTCTGCTGTTGGGTATTTGTGATACAGCATTGATTCCTCCTCATAATCGATTACCTTTTCGATTGTCAATTTATATCGGAGATGCACGCCTCTGCTAACTGATGGTTCTTTATTTTCTTTAAAGCCGCATTTACTTCTCACATTGTTATGGGTAAAAGTACTTCAGATTTCTGATTTATGCGAGTGCCTACTCGTCTTCTTCTTCTTCTTCTTCTTCTTTTTATGTGGACATGACTCTGTCTGTTTTTTAATGTGCCTTCAGTAAGTTGTCTTTCCATTGTTTTTGTGGTCTTCCTACTGATCGTTTTCCTATGGGGGAACCGTCTCTTGCCGTCTTTACTACTCTATTTGTTATCGTTCGACTTTTAAGTAGGCTATGCTCGTATATAATCGTTCCATTCTACTATTTTATTTCTTACCCAGTTCTTGATTTTCTCCACCTTGCATTTACATCGTATAAGTGTTGTCATCTCTGCTATTTCTAACATTCTTTTTGTCCTGTCTGTGTGAGGTCGTGTTTCTGCCGAGTACGTCGTTATTGGTCTGATGATTGTTTTGTAAATTCGGCCTTTCATTCCTTTCCCAATATTTTTATTTCTCCATACGGTTTCATTCAGGCAGTCTGCGGCTCTGTTTGCTCTATTCACTTGATCTTCCACTTCTGTTTCGAGATTGCCATATCTGGATAATGTGCTGCCTAGATATTAAAACTCCATCACTTGTTATCTAACCTTGAAATTAGCATGTTAAATTTTCTGGCGGCTATATTAAATTGTTGCAATATTCATTGTAAATCATCTTCACTTTGAGAGAGTAGTTTTGAGTCGACTGCATAGCAGATTATTTTAAGTTGTTTTTCTCCCATTTGGTATCCTTTTTTATTTCTTACTTTTTTATTATTGCATCCTTAATCAGGTTGAACAATAGAGGGCTCAGGGAATCTCTCTGTCTTATCCCATTGCCAGCATGGATAAGGTCGGTTAGTTCTTCTTTTACTTTTACTTTTATTGTGTAGTTTTTGTAGATATATTCGATCGTTTTGATTACTCCTAGAGGTATCTCTCTTGCGTACAATAAGTGGATAACGTCGTTTAATTTGACCCGGTCAAATGCCTACTTAAGGTCGACGAAACATAGATATGGCGGTTTGTTGTATTCTAATGATTTCTCTTGCACTTGCTTCATTATAAATGTAGCGTCGGTGCATGATCTTCCCGACCTAAAACTTGCTGTTCTTCTACTAATGTTATAACATTTTATTCAGTTTATTGGTTGTTAATTTTAGTGTTGTGTTTAATAAATTAATTACTTTGTAATTTTCTGGGTCTGATTTGTCTCACTTTTTAAAGAGAGGTATTAGCATGCTTGATCTCCATTCTTGAGTAATTTTGTTTTGTTCTATTATTTTTTGGATTAGTTTTAATAGTTGTTTGCTTAGATCTGGTCCTCCGTACTTTAGGAGCTCGTTCGGTATTCTGTCCTCTACGTGATTTTCTATTTTGTAATTTCCTTAACGCTTCCTTTACCTCTTCCTCCTCAATATTTATTTCTTTATCGTCCCTCTGGTGTTGGTGCTTCACTATCGTCACCTTAAGCAAATTGCGAGCGAAAGTAGTCTAGCCATGTTTCCATTTGAATATGGTTCGTTTTTATTAGTTCCTTCATTTTTTTTCTTTGTCCTCTGATAATTTTCCATATTTTTCTTTTGTGTTTCGTAGAAGTCGTGTTCCATCTATTTTGATATTCATCTCATCTTCATAGTTCCATCTGTATATATATATATATATATATATATATATATATATATATATATATATATATATATATATATATAATCTTAATCTTGTACATTTTAGAATCTTAACAAAGGTATGGGTTTCCGCCGAAACGTTGATTTCTATGGAAAATAAAATCTAGTTCCATATGTAATATAATTTATTGAACCTAAACCCAAGAAAAACTAATTTTATATTAAATATAGTACGGTTCAAGAAACTCAAAACTATATAGTTTTTGTGTCTGTATCGTCTATTTGTAATTTTGTATATATATGCAGTGATGAGTGCCTTAAGAACCGGCAAAATAACGCAAAAGATAGAAGACATAATACGTTGTGAAATAAAAAGAGATGAAAGTAGTAGAGGTGGGAAATTATCGATGGAAACCTCTAATTTACGTTACATTACATTAGGACTATCGATAGTTTTCCACCTTTAGACGTTAGCTTATGAGCTAGTTGACTTCAGTCATAATATTACAAGTATGACGTCGAACATTAACATTTTTTAAATTTCGCATAAAGTAAAAACTGATTGAAGGCAATAAAGCAAATGTAAGTAAACAGTTTAATTAGTAGTAATTTGATAATTAATTCTGTGTTGACGAATACAGAATACCAAGCTATGATAATTCTGTATTGAGAAGAGTGTATGCAACGTCTCAAATCATAGTTTATTATTGATCAATACTTTAATTTTGGATAAAAAAATACTCCTACTTAAACTGTTTTTTACTTACATTACGTGATACGTATTACTATGACTGAAGTCTACCAGCTCATAAGCTAATGTCTAAATGTTGGAAACTTTTGATAGTTCTAATGTAATGTAAAGTAAATTATAGATTTATATCAATAATTTCTCACCTCTACTACTTTCATCTCTTTTTATTTCACAACGTATTATGTTTTCTATCTTTTGCGTTATTTTGCCGGTTCTTAAGGCACTCATGCCTGTATATATATCCATATACAAAATTACAAATAGACGATACAGACACGAAACCGTAATATTGATTTACACGACAATTTAAAAAAAGCCAGTTGTAAGACCATCTTGTATAATACATAATATGTCTTTCCATCAAAAAATTTGAAACATTATACGCTATACGTGTAACAGGAACTGAGAGTTCCCATAGAGACACATAATGCACTACCCTACCTGAGCGGAATATGAAATTGAGCAAACATAATATTTGTGAATATCAAAATCGTATAAACAAGTGATGGATAAGCTGGATTATTCATGTTACATCGATAAGGGTAATATAGAACAAATATTGTGATTTATTGTTGGCAATGAGAGCAAAAATAAATGTACAATTGCTATATTCTTAAAATTACAGTTAATCTACCTTATAAGGAATATTATTATATTTAAATAAAGATCAAATTAAGTAGATTATTAAAAGAAGCGGAAACTTAACACTAATGTTTGCAAAGCAATTTACATTTTACCGATATATCTGCTGTTATGTCCAAAAAAAATAATTAGTGAATTCTAAAAAGATATATAAAGCCTTTATTGACTTTATTCCTATTCATCATCAACTATTATCTTAGTCTGACATGCTTACTTCCGTCCTTTTTTTAATTATCATATCTATTATAACCAACAACCGTTTGCCGAATAGCGCAAAAATGCTGATATGGCTATGTTTAAATAGCACGTCATTAGAAACTGTAAGAAAATGCCTTAGTTTAAAGTATCGCAGATGCAGCCAGTAGAAAAATGTGACTGTACCCTATGGAAAAGGATGCGACATCGGTAGCAAACATCGATGTTGAGCATCGATGGTAACATCGAACCTGAACATCGATATTAACGATATATCGAAAAGAAAACATCGATGTTATAGAAACATCGATGTTTTTACAAATGTTGAGTAATGAGAAAAGAATAAATTAAATAAGTATTACATAAACATGTTTTAATATCTGAAAAACGTGGTGCAACAATTAAAAATTATCTCTTGATAGATATCTTAAACACAACCAAATTAATAGAAAAAAAAAAAGTAATATTATATTAAATTATAAATCCCAATAATGCTTATCTATATCGTGTAAAAATAATAGTTTAGATAGCAGCTTTCCTTTTATCCTGTTTCGTTGCTGAGTTACTGTTTGGCCAGCTTTAGAAAAGAGTCGATCAGACAGTACCGATGTGGCTACAACTGCTAAATATTTATGAGCTATAATTGCCAAATTCGGGTACGTAGGTTTATTTTCTTCCCACCATTTAATAGGGTCTACTTTTATTAATAAAACTTTTTAAATAAAGGGATAACTCAGATCAAGAGGCAGATGTTGATATTTCTTTTGTATTTTCAGAGATTAATCTAGAGTGATCTTCCCATAAATCAAATACTTCGGGTATAGCTAAAACAATTAGAATTCAAGAAGTGTTGAAACTGATAGTAAGTGAACTTGTTCTGCCATTCCAAAACAATTGGGTTATTTTACTAAGAGAGATTCTTTTAATTTCTTTCCAATTTCGTATTTAGGTGTACTTCCTTAAATTTTCTTCTTTATATTAAAAATCATTGGAATGACAATGATACTAGTTGTGTATTTTTCACCAGACAGTTGTTTTGTAGCCGTTTCAAGGGAAAGCAATTTATCTTGGAACCTATTTTAACTCTTCTGCTTCTCGAGCATTAATCATTTTAGGTGCTGATGAATGTCGATTGATAATTTGATTAATTATATCGCTTAATTCGAGAAATCTAGTATTGGAATAGAACGTTGAATTCCATCTAGTGAAAACTTCTTGGATTAGTTTTTCATATTATCTGGGTCTTGAGCTTGTCTCATCTTATCACTAGCATTTACACTGTGCTTAAACCATGTTATTATTTGTTTTATTTTTTTTAACAGTTCTGTCAAGGGTTTACAAGATCCAATGGCTCGTTAAGCAACTAAATTAATTTGATGTGCAAAACAGTGCAGATGTTTTTCATTCCCAAACATTGTCTGCACTGCAATATTGATATTTGCGGCTTCATCAGTAAGTATGGCGGAAACATGTTCCGTCTTAATATGCCAATCTTCCATAATGGTAGTCAATACTTCCCGCAAATATTTTCCTGTATGTGACTGACAAAACTCAGTGACTCCCAATGCCACAGACTCTATTTTAAGATCATCAACAAAATGTAGTGTTAGCCCAATAAAACTTTTAGACTGCATCGTTTTAGTCCATATATCTGTAGTAATAGTATACGATGTTCAAGATTGTATTTTTTCACGAAAAAAATTTGTCACAGCTATGTATTTTTTTATCTAAAAGAGCATTAATAGTTTCCCTGGTAGGTATTTTGTAGGGGCCACCAGAGAGCTGCTTAATTAGGTGTTGAAAACCCTCATTATCGACAATGGACATAGGCTGGTAATCCCGACAAATCATAAAATATACAGAATGAAATTTGTGATTTTTAAATATTTTGTACCACTTTCACTATGAGATTTTAATCTTACTACTACTCTACTATTGTTTTTTTTTTGTTTTTTGTAAGGAGGGGAGAATAATAGCCACTTGTACTAGGCTGTCGGATAAAAGAAGATGATGATGTTGATATTTCTAAAAGTGAAGAAGTACTTCGAGTGTCGTCGTTATATACTGTATCAGTAATTACATCTGTACTTTTTTGTACATCACTGTTGACCATTTTTATAGAAATATTAAACTTACCATTTTTGTAAAATTCTTTATGTATGCTGTTTAGGTGGCATTTTAAATTGGATGTATTGCCGCATGTTTTAATTCTTTTAGAACATAATCCGCTATTTGCATAATTTTTATCTTTAACGCATTTGTCAAAGTATTTCCACAAATCTCTGTAGTTGGTGTCTGTATACACAATAAACACTAATTTAAATAAAACCTTAAAATGGTACGTAACTAATAGCTCCGATTTCACCTTTCAAGTTCACAGTTGAAGTCAAACTATAAAACCATTATAATGACAATAATGATTACTAAAAATAGAATAGACTAAACAGTGGGATGTGGGATTTACCGGGTAACTTCAATCAGCGCGGCGTGTCATTATATAAATTATTACCAGCTGCTGAAAGCAGTAATCTATACTTAAATCATGTTCGATGTTTTAATTTAACATCGATGTTACCATCGATGTTAACGAATACCTAAATATCGATGGCAAAACATCGACCATCGAACGTTCAACATCGATGTTTTTCAATCATCGATGCACATCGCGCATCCCTAGAAGGCCGATAATAATAATCAACAGCGTACGTCACAAGAGAGAATCAAGTTCCGCCAGAGTGCTGATTTATTAGAAACTTCACTGGACCTTTGGATGTTGACCGAAGGTCAACCGTCAGGAGTTCTAGTAGTGTTGATCTCCGTCAGGAGTTCTATTAGTGTTGATCTGGGAACAACTCTACTGGTCCTGGTATTGATCTTGTGTCAGCTCCTTACCGATCTTAGAGTGTTGATCTGATATAGACCTGTTCCGTGGCTAAGTGTTGATTAGTCACTTCTCACATCTTGCCGGACTCAATGTTGATCGATCCGTCCACCTCTAACTCACCGTCCCTTCTCTTCATCGTGTGTGTATCAACACACCCTATTTTCGTTTCGTTTTTGTGACAGGTATTAAACATTTTTTTTATTTAAATCAAGTTAAATCAAGTCTGAATTAAAAGAGAAAAAATAAAGCGTCACAAAGTGAACTATCGTAGATATACCTATTGAGATTTACTACAAGTCCTAACGGACGAGCGTTTGAGTAATTTTGTGTTTAGTAGAATCTATGAAACCGAGAGAAGGGGATATAAACATGAGATACTATGAAATATATGCAATATAAGTCTTGTATAAGTGCCTTGGTGTTGCAGTTATGTTGCTGAGCGTAAAAACTCAGGGATCCTGACCTGGAATTGGCTCAGAAATATGTGTGGGTATGGGTATGGGTTTGTGTGTGATTAGAATGCCTAGTGTTTTTAGATAGTACAGTATTCTACTATAACATGTAGATGATATGACTAAATTGTCCTTATACGTGAGGCTGATGAATTACATTTAAAACAATTAATTAGTTTTGTGTTGAGTGTAAAAATCAAGAAAATTTATTCAATTTTAAAAAATAACATTTTAAAAATTATTACACGACAGAAACGTTAAAATTTCGTATTTGTTGTTTTTGAAGTGAAAATAATTAATTTTAAAATTGTTAATTATTAAAGAAAGTGAGGACAAAATAAAATAGTGGTACTATAACAGTATGACTTTAAAAAATTGTAAAAGAAGAAGAAAATTAAAATTTTATAAATTCCAAACGCTAGATTTTATTATAAATATAAATTTGTTCTTTTCTTATACAAATATTTATCCAATCCAATTATAAAGGGCTATATATTATAATACACCGGTATCACCCTTTTACCTTTTAGGACCCGCAAATTAATTTTTAATTCTGAAAATCCCGCTGTATCGCTAATAATTAAGTTTAGGCATTTCAAGTAAAACCACAAAATAATTACATTGATTGCTTTTGTTTCCTTTATTCTATTTAACAAATCATATTAAGGTGAATTGAATTCTACATGATTTTCTTAGCTTACTACAAGGCAGTGCCTTTTTTATTTCTATCTGTTCATTTTGATGAACTTTTCATTTTGTTCTTTTCATCTGTTCATTTTGTTTGAATGATGAGCAATGAGTATTTTTAATAATATAGGGTTTTTATCGCGGTTCTCAAAGAATTAGCTTGTAAGTACTTTTTTAAATTATCTTTATTATAACTATTATGAAACACACATATATATCTAACCTAGCCAATGTAAATTTAAAATAAACTATCTTTAAATTGATATTCTTATAAAACTAATTAAATTCTATAGACAATCTAAAATTTAAACAAAACTATCTTCAAAATTGAAATTGTTATGACACTAACTAAATTATATTAACAAAATTTTGTACCTTTCTTTCACTGAATGCCTAAATGAACTGTTTTCCACTATATATTTTCTAATCACCACTGAATGTCTTCGTACTTCGGTTATCCTTGTTTTTGTGAAATTTCTTTTTCCAATTATCAGCTTCTACCAATTTAAGATATATTTTTCTTCACCAGCATTTATACATCACCAAGCAAACCAGCAAACAGCATTTATATTTATTCTTCTTTTCAATATACCAATATCCAATTATTATAAGTTGATTTATACTAATCTTCAACCATAATATAATTTAATTTCTTCCAATATACTTTTTTAATCTTCAATAATTATTTGTGTATAATTATAAATATGCATTAAATCATATGCATAATTTTTAATCTTCATTTAACTCACTATATTAAACAATTGGACTATTTGTACTTGATTCACTGACTCCAACTAACTTTCATATTTCTTACTAAACTTTTCTGACTGACTTCTTGAAAATTCTGAACAATTTACTTCACTAACTAAATGTTTATTAACTTTCATAATGAACTGGCCTGACTTCTGACTAAAAACTTCCAAAAAACTCCCTCTTGAATCCAAATCACGGGTATTTATATGTTTTTGGATTTCTAGAACCATCTCGTAAGATATCATGTTCTATTCAGTTCTATTTAATACTTGTCTGAATTTTCTGGAACAAACCATTTCGCAAACATGGCCATCTCCGGAGATCCAGAGAATTCCATTCTTTTCTATTAATAATTTTGTTTACATTTAGGCTTTTCAGATCAGAATATATAATTAAATTAGTAACTTAACATTCTAATTTAATAAAATACACATTTCAAACAATATATTATTATAACCCACTTTTTATTCGTAAATATTCTTAAACGTCACTTCAGAGTATAAATATCTGTCAATCCACTGTATAGTTGGTTGCCTAAGCACATGGCTCACTTAAATCTATTTACAACATTAAAATTACTAAAATACAACTTTTTACAATTATTATATGCTAATTTATTAAAAATGCCCTCACATAAATATATTTTTATTAAATTCTCTAGTATTTAACTTATTTAAAACAACAAATATCTAATATTATGTAGTATATAACTTATAAATTATTTTCTATAAACCCTAATCGTCACAATACCCCAAAATTAAATTTAAAATAAATAATTTACTTATTATTTTTTTAAATATTAATTTTCTCATACCTTATTAAATTTAATAAATCAAAATTTTTTTTATTTAAAATGTGTTAAATACATCCCTGTTCGCTGTCTATGTTAAAGCAGAGAACAACGGATCACAGTTCGGCTATTCTATGGTCAAACTGTCATGTCAAATGGAGCAATGGATATTATACCAGAGAATAAAATATAACCTTAATTAAAAATATAATCTATATTGTGTTTTGTTTATTTATAGACAAAATCTAGGAATTATTTCCATTCAACAGGGTTTCATCCATATGAATTGGTAAGTTTTACACTTTATTATTATATTAGAAAGACATTTACACAATCAATTCTGTATCTAACCCCAAAATTATGATTTTTAGGGCACAAACAATTTCCATATGTATAAAATTCAACAAGTATGATGTCAAATTGATTCAAAATAATGAAATCTACCATCTACCATTTAACAAATCAAGTCTATTGAATAAAATGGATATATCAGTAAGTTATTAGTGTTATTATATTTGTGTTAAAGGTATAGAAATCATTATTCAATCTCTTCATGATATTGAAAAATGTCGTTGATATGAAATATGCCTCTTAGTCTGTTCTCTGCATCTATTAACACATAACTATTTAGTCCATTCTGATTTTCAATTGTATATGGACCTTCAAACATTGGTTGTAATTTCTTACAACGGTTTTTAATTTCTTGGAATGCTAGTTCTCTTCTCTGATCCCATCTCCATTTTACACCTTTTCTCAGTAGTTCAAGTAATGGAATTTCTTTTATACTTAGATCTGGTATCATCCTTTTATAATAATTAATTATTCCAATAAATCCTCTTAAAGTTCTTAAATTGTGTGGTGTTTTATATTCCTGAATGACTTTTGTCCGTTCTGGATCCATTTCGATTCCTTTAGTGTTAAGTTTATAACCTAGATATATGACTTCTTTTTGAAAAAATGTACATTTTTCTTGATTTATTTTTAGTCCAACTTTGTCTAATCTATTTATTATAGTTTTTAGGTGTTTCTCATGATCTTCAGCCGTTTTAGAAAAAATTAATATATCATCAATGTAGTGAATTACAAAATGTTCATATTGATCCAAAATATCATGAAGACATCTACATAGAGCACTGCAAGATGATTGAAGTCCAAATGGTACTACTTTGAATTGATATACTACTCCATCTATCTGAAATCCTGTATACTGTCTACTTTTTCTTTCTAGAGGTATTAACCAAAAACTATGCTGTAAATCAATTTTAGTGAAAAATGACATTCCTGTAATTCTTCCTAATATTCCATCTATACTCATTGGTGCTTCAAATTGCTTTTCAGTAATCTTGTTAATATTCCTTGCATCCAAACATAACCTGATTTCACCTGATCTTTTTCGTACTACTACTATGGGGTTAATAAAACGTGTGTCTGCCTTCTCAATGATCCCATCTTCTAACATATTATTAATTGTTTTGTTTACTTCTTCTCTGTATTTATATGGTATTGGGTATGATTTTGTTTTAAAATCTTTTTCTTCTTTAACTTTTATATTATGGATATAATTTTGTGCAATTCTATTTTCTTTATTGACAAGTCCCTTGTGTTGCTGCAATATGGAAATGACTATTGATTTGTATTCTTCAGGGCAATTTAAAACTTTCATCATATCCTCTTCTTTACAAATAACATTATTCTTCATTATGTACTCATTATTCCTTGCTTCCAATTTTACGCACTCCGCCTCGTAGGCATCCATCTGCTTAAAATTTCCATTCCTTAAATATTCACTACAATAATTATTCTTTACATTCTTTTGGGACATTTCCCTATCATCAAAATACATTTCTTCTTCATAAACATCATTATTTTCTTTTAATAATATCCTATCAACTCTTATTCCTTCTTCTACCTCATCTTTCTGCATAAATTTAATTATTTGCCCTTCCAAAGTTACCATTTTTTCTTCAAAATCTATCTTTACTTTCTTCTTTTCCAATTCATCATTTCCCATTAATATATCAACACATAAATCCTTGACAATAAATCCTTGCATATTAATTTCTTTATTAAGAATATTAATTTTAAAATTGGCTAGTTTGTCAATTTCACCCAACTTCTTATTATTTGCACCAACAATTTTAATTTTTGGAATCTTTATTATATCTGATAGTTTTAATGTATTAAAAATAAAATTCTCCGAGACTAAAGTACTTTCTGAACCAGTATCTATCATAATTTTAATCATTTTATTTTTGGCCAAAGCATTTATATAAATTAAATTAATAGATTCAATAATTTTATCTTCATCTAGAGAAATAAATTCAGAAGGTTTTTCATAATAGCAATGGCCTAACTTGTAATTCAGAAAGTTTACTGCACAAAATTTTGATTATTAGAATTGTCAGATTGTATCTGACCACTTGGATCTGATGTCCTATGTCTTTCCCTACTATGACTTCTACTCACATTTTCTTGCCTTGTACTATTTCGTTCCCTGTCTTCGCAGCTTCTATTCCTTCGAACACAATTTACCTGTCTGTTATAGTTAGGTCGCTCTGTATTTCTTCTATTGTTAAAATCTTGTCTATTATTATTAGTACTGTTATTAAAATGTTGTCTATTATAATTAGTATTATTATTAAAATTTTGTCTATTATAACTAGTATTATTATTAAAGTTCTGTCTATTTGGATTAGTGTTAGTATTATTAAAATTTTGTAAATTATCACCATACCTAGTATTATTGTTATATGATTGTCTATATTGTTGATTATCATTTTTATTATATTGAAAGTTATTGTTGTTTTTTCTGTTGTTATTATTACTTGTCATATTGCCTCTTTGTATTCTTTGAATAAAATTAATAAAACTATCTATTGTTTGAATATTTTGTACAGTTACGGTTTGCACAACATCAGCATCAAAATGTCTAGATACATTTAAGACTGTTTCATCCTCTCTAAGTGGTGGTTCTAAATATTTTGCAACTGTTATCAATTTCAATGCATAATCTACCATATTTGATTTTAAATTTTGATTATACTTTCCAAAATATAGAATTTCTCTAAACTTTGCTTGCTCTAATTCACCCCAATAATAATTTAAAAATTTATTTTCAAATGTTTGAAAATTATCTAAATCATTTTCAATACTAGCAAACCAAGTTGCTGCATTGTCATTTAATGTCATTCTAATATAATCTTTAATATCATTAATATTATTCACAAATCTTAATTTATGTTTTAAACTATTTATGTATACTCTAGGATGCAAATTTTTTATATTACCAGAGAATTTAATCCCAGTCTCATTTGTTAAATTTAAGTAAGGTCTCCCTATGTCTCTCATTTGTGAAATATCATCTATTCTCTGTTCCACATTTCTTATTTGATTACAATTTATTTGGATATTTTGTTGTATATCGTCTAATTTTTCTTCTGTGTTTCTCCTGTCTTCGTTAATTTTTACTTCTAAGTTACATTTCTGTAACTCTATTTTCTGTTCTATATCAATCTTATTATCTTGAATAATCCTCTTTACTTCTGTCCTCTCATTTTCTATCCTTTTCTTGTAGTCCTTCCGTATAATTTTTATTTCATTTGCTACTTTTTTCTCTGCAGCTTCAAGTTTTTTATCCATTTGTTTTTCCATTTGCTTTACAATTTTATTATTATTATCTTCTATTTTCTTTTCTAATTTTCTATAATTCTCTTCCAATTTCTGTTCCATTTTTTTCATGTCCTCTTTGACTTCTTTTGAATTCTCTTCCATTTTTTTCGTATTCTCTTCCATTTTCTGTTCTATTTTTTTTATGTCTTCTTTGACTTCTTTTGAATTCTCTTCCATTTTTTTCGTATTCTCTTCCATTTTTTTCGTATTCTCTTCCATTGTCTTGTTCATCTGCATCATTAATGACATCAAAGCTGCCATATTGACATTTTCCTCTCTTTCTGGATTCATTTCTGCAGTATCTTGTGGAACTTGAACTAAACTCTCCTCTTGTATAGGTTGTGTTTCTACTTCCACATCTTCTTCATTCTTTTTGCTTCTTGTACCTTTCTTTCCTTGAGACATTTTGAGACTTTACTTGTTCAAATATAATTAAAAATAAAATCTATAATTTTTCCTTTCTACTGATAATTAATTTAATTATATGAGAGCACTTATCTTCCCAAACTAATTCTTTTAAATAGAGAGCCCCACGTTGGGCGCCAAATTGTTATGATGTGTTTTTTGTTTGAATGATGAGCAATGAGTATTTTTAATAATATAGGGTTTTTATCGCGGTTCTCAAAGAATTAGCTTGTAAGTACTTTTTTAAATTATCTTTATTATAACTATTATGAAACACACATATATATCTAACCTAGCCAATGTAAATTTAAAATAAACTATCTTTAAATTGATATTCTTATAAAACTAATTAAATTCTATAGACAATCTAAAATTTAAACAAAACTATCTTCAAAATTGAAATTGTTATGACACTAACTAAATTATATTAACAAAATTTTGTACCTTTCTTTCACTGAATGCCTAAATGAACTGTTTTCCACTATATATTTTCTAATCACCACTGAATGTCTTCGTACTTCGGTTATCCTTGTTTTTGTGAAATTTCTTTTTCCAATTATCAGCTTCTACCAATTTAAGATATATTTTTCTTCACCAGCATTTATACATCACCAAGCAAACCAGCAAACAGCATTTATATTTATTCTTCTTTTCAATATACCAATATCCAATTATTATAAGTTGATTTATACTAATCTTCAACCATAATATAATTTAATTTCTTCCAATATACTTTTTTAATCTTCAATAATTATTTGTGTATAATTATAAATATGCATTAAATCATATGCATAATTTTTAATCTTCATTTAACTCACTATATTAAACAATTGGACTATTTGTACTTGATTCACTGACTCCAACTAACTTTCATATTTCTTACTAAACTTTTCTGACTGACTTCTTGAAAATTCTGAACAATTTACTTCACTAACTAAATGTTTATTAACTTTCATAATGAACTGGCCTGACTTCTGACTAAAAACTTCCAAAAAACTCCCTCTTGAATCCAAATCACGGGTATTTATATGTTTTTGGATTTCTAGAACCATCTCGTAAGATATCATGTTCTATTCAGTTCTATTTAATACTTGTCTGAATTTTCTGGAACAAACCATTTCGCAAACATGGCCATCTCCGGAGATCCAGAGAATTCCATTCTTTTCTATTAATAATTTTGTTTACATTTAGGCTTTTCAGATCAGAATATATAATTAAATTAGTAACTTAACATTCTAATTTAATAAAATACACATTTCAAACAATATATTATTATAACCCACTTTTTATTCGTAAATATTCTTAAACGTCACTTCAGAGTATAAATATCTGTCAATCCACTGTATAGTTGGTTGCCTAAGCACATGGCTCACTTAAATCTATTTACAACATTAAAATTACTAAAATACAACTTTTTACAATTATTATATGCTAATTTATTAAAAATGCCCTCACATAAATATATTTTTATTAAATTCTCTAGTATTTAACTTATTTAAAACAACAAATATCTAATATTATGTAGTATATAACTTATAAATTATTTTCTATAAACCCTAATCGTCACAATATATATATATAATATATATGTAAATATACATGTATATATATATATATATATATATATATATATATATATATATATATGTATATATATATATATATATATATATATATATATATATATATATATATATATATATATATATATATGTGTGTATTTTTTAATTTGTCAAATTACATAGATTCTAGTAACGATAGCTTAAGGCCTTTATTTTGGATGTGAAGAATTTGAAATTCGTCATTAAAAGAATGATTGTGATATAGAAGGTGAAGTGCGTATATAGAATCTGTATTCTTATTATTGGAAGCCTTTTTATGTTCTGCTAAACGTTTGTTAAAAGTTCTACCAGTTTGACCGATGTAAGTTTTTGGTCAATCTCCACATTTAAGTTTGTATACTCCACTGTGAATGTAATTTTATTTTGGCTCTTATTGTTTTTCATATATTTGTATAAGATATTGTTTGTTCTAAAAGCTGGTGTTACTTCTTTGTTTTATATGTGTTTGTCTATTTATTTTTGTTGAATCTTGCCTGTATATGTAATCGAGCAGAAGGTACTGGGTTTTCTCTCTGGTTTTAAAAATATTAATTTCAGGTCTTTCTCATGTAGTTTGTAATTTAACATTTTAATAATTGTTTGTTCCTCGTACTCTTTGTTTACTGTTATTTGCTTAAAGATATTGAATTCTATCTTAAAGTTTTGTATTTTGAACATCGCTATATATATATATATATATATATATATATATATATATATATATATATATAATAATGCTTTTTATTTTGTACTAAAACGAAATTTCTGTTCTTATAATTTTTCAAATTCTATTTTTCAAGAAAAACCCTCCTTCACGGTTTTAAATAATATTGATTTTAAAATCGCAAACAGTTTACCAGAGACATATCACGAAATAAAATCACCGTACAAATAAATTAAATAAAAATTGGCACACTTTTGTAAACAAGTAAAAAAGAGAAAAAGGGAAGCGGTGATCAATAATTCAAACAAGCTAACCAATATCAACGAACGTATAAATCATACAGGGGATGATACTGGTTTAGCGAACTACAAGTAGTTCGCTAAAGTAAAAAAAGCAAAACTCCAATGGAGATTTGTTTATACTAAAAATTGCGGATAAAAATAAAAGGTTTGGATATTCCTTCGTAAATTTATGTAAACAGATTACGTTATATTGCAATGACAACTTTTTTGTATATAATAATCAGTTTTAAATAAAATACCACTTAGACCAGGCAATACCATCAACCGTTGGGAAAACTATTTTATCATGACATTTTTTCCTAATGTCATGACAACAACTACCATTTTGCATAGACACTTATTTGCAACTATATAATGATGTCTTAAAACAAAATTTCAGATTAGCATGAGCTCATCCTTATGTTCAATTTTAGCAGATTTATTCATTGAGGATTTTAAACGAAACATTGTACACAAACAACACAAACAACTTACAGTTTGGTGGATATATGTAGATGATGTGTTCTTCATTTGGCCTCATGGACCAGAAGCATTGAATAAATTTCTGATGGACATCGACAGTAAAGAAGAAAAGTTGAAATCGCAATGGAACAAGAAAGAAATGTCTCCGTTTTATTGTTCCGTTTTATCGTGTGCGTGTTTTTTTCGTCGATGGCGTATGTAGTTATATGAGCGACTTCACACATGGCACAGTATTTCGTATACAGTAAAAAATATCGTTCCGTTAAACAGTGACATTCCGTTTTATCATCGAATACTCCACTGCGGAACAGTTAAAAATATACGGATACGTAGAATTTTAACGGATAGTTACTGTGTCCGCGGCGGGCGGTGTGTGCGGGGTGTAGGAAAGGGAGTGATGCGACAGGTTTTGACTCGTATTTTCTATTGTAAATTCATAGAGAACGCGCGCGTGCATTGTGTATAATATTTATTATAATCACAGATCAACCATGTCAACCAAGGAGTGGGAAAAGTTAATAGACAAGTTAATTAGTTTGGTGGAAGATAGGCCAGTCCTTTGGGACAAGATGCTGGATAAATACAAAGACAATACTGCAAGTGTTGCAGGTTGGCGCGAAATATGCGTTATTTTAAGGAAGAATTTTAAGGCTATGGAACAAAGACAAGCGTTCGGTAAGTGTCTGTTTTATTATTTAATTGCATTCTAAATAGCTGTATCCTGCCATAGAACTGATCCAGCTTCGGACATGAAATAGTTCAAGAATTCTGTTTGAACTAAATTGGCAGTATTACCACCTCGTGATCTTACTTCATGGGTTAGGTTTTTGTAACTAAATTCTTCAGATACGTTTTATCACTGTTTGAGCCCTCCTTGTCTCTTATAATGTAGTACATGCCTTAACAGTCCATACAGCTGTTGTTTTATAGATGTCTATAGGCCGATGGAATATTCTCCACATATTAGCTAAGATACCAAAGGCACATTCAACGTATCTCCTAGCTCTAGTCAAAAGACAGTTAAATATTCGCTTATTTTTGTCCAGATGCGTCCCGCCAAACGGCCTTAGTAAATTTTCCTGTAAGCCGAAACCTTCGTCTCCAATGACCACATAAGGAACTCTCGTTTCTGAGTCTCTTGTTAATGGGCGTGGTGCTGGTATTTGTAGACTGCCGTTCAGCATCATTTTTCAAAATGTTGTCTCCTTGAATATTGATGAATCGTATTATTTTTCATAAGCTTCGACACTGACAAAGCGATAGTCGGAATATACGATCGCTAATAATATGATGGAAAAATATCTTTGTAATTGATATACAGTGAACCGCTATTTAGTAGTTTTTTAAGTCGGATATGTTTTCCGTCGACAGCGGGGAAAATTAGCTTTTTTGTTAGATCTACTTGCTACCTGTTCCCATTCGTCGACTGATGTAAGAAGTCTCATAAATTTTTCACTTAAATTGTTCCATATGCATCTTGAAACTTCTTTAATAATATTGCTAACAGTCGGTACACCAACGCGATATGTGTAATGAAGATCTTTAAATTAACACCCGGATGCTTCATACCTGAAAAATAAAATTGCTTTATACTTGTTTTAGGAAAACTTGTTATTAAAAAGTGGATACAGATGAGAGATGCCTGGGTCAGAACACTTAAAGATAAAAAGAATTGCAAGACGTCTGGTTCCGCTGTCTCAAACACGAAGCCCTACAAATACCATAATGAGCTGCTGTTTTTGAGAAAAGCAGTTGCTGCTGGTGAAACGCACGAAAGCGTCTTTGCTAAACAAGCTGAAGAACACATCGAAGATGACACTACGAAATCGAATGAACCTACAAACGAAGATGACAGTGTAACTACAATGACAAAACTTTACAATGACAGTCAAAAGGACAAACACAATCTAGCTCCCCTGCCAAAACGCAGAGCACCAGTCAAAAGAAACTTTAATGAAATTAATGCCAAAATGATGTCCTACATTGACTATCAGATTACACCGAAGAAAATTGAGCAGGATGATCGCAATTTATCGTTCTTTAAAGGTATTTTTCCGTCCTTGGCTTTGCTTAATGATAACCAAACTTTGGAATTCCAATCAGAGGTGATAAACCTACTACAAAATATTAAACATAGGCGAGTTGGACAGTCAACTTATGAGTGGTCAGCCTATACACAAACATCTGGTGCTAGTCACTATCAATCCCATGGCTATTTTAGCAGACCACAGCCTACTGATAGTGCACTATCGCCAGTACAATCTATATACAGTGATGCTACGTTAGTAGATCTGTCTGAGTTTTAAAAATAAAAGTACGTACCTTAAAAATATCGCTAGTTTTTCTTCTGGGCAGATACTTTTCTTCCATCGAGTATCTTGCTTTTTTAAATCCTTTTCCAATAGTTTAAGACGGTCATCAAAAGTAGACATTGGCATACGAAAGTAATTGTAAAATTTCGATTCATCACCTCGTAACTGACTCATAAGTAAACTGTAAGCACCCTCTTTAAATCTTTGTTTCGTTTAATCTTTCTTCTCCGATGATAGTACCAATACAACATAACAGTCATGTTTGTCATGTTTTGACTTCAAGGACACTGTCTTTTCACGTGATAGCTATGGGAATCTGAAATGTGCTCCCATTTGCCGGGTGTCTGCTGTAAGCATTGGAAGCTTTTGTGGTAACTTCATTACACATTTTATAGTATTACTAATAAACTCTTAATCTTTTTAATAATGTTACCTAAAGTTAAAATAAAATAAATTAATATCATACTGTTGGAAGTGTGATCTTATGATCTTGTTAGTTCTCGGCAAATACTTATTTTTTACATAAGTTTTTTACATACTTTTTAAATTACATGTACTATAACCACATGGTCTTCTGCTGTGCTATGCTGGAGTCAAATTGTAAACTGTATTTAGTTTCAATTGCTTGTTTATACAACCTAAGTATTTAATGTCTAGTATCTTAAACTTCTTTATATTTTACACCATTGACTGCTACATGTATTTTTAAGGTAACACATTTATATTGACTTTTCAATGGATGTTGGTTTTTCATATTGTGCTTTTTAGATGTACTGATGATGCTTTCTGATTAGAAAGCGAAACGTCTTCAAAAAAATATATAAAGTAGCCTACTTCTTTGTGTTTTTTCTCCACCTTTTGACCGAAAAACCCACCACTCTTCGAGTGATCCTTATATATATATATATATATATATATATATATATATATATATATATATATATATATATATATATATATATATATAAATATATATATATATATACATAAATATATATATATATATATATATATATATATATATATATATATATATATATATATATATTGTTATGATGTATTGTTTGTGAATGATGAGCAATGAGTGTTTTTTAATAATATAGGGTTTTTATCGCGGTTCTCAAAGAATTAGTTTGTAAGACTTTTTAAAATTATCTTTATTATATCTATTATGAAACACACATATATATCTAACCTAGCCAATGTAAATTTAAAATAAACTATCTTTAAATTGAAATTCTTATGAAACTAATTAAATTCTATAGACAATGTAAAATTTAAACAAACTATCTTCAAAATTGAAATTGTTATGACACTAACTAAATTATATTAACAAAATTTTGTACCTTTCTGTCACTGAATGCCTAAATGAACTGTTTTCCACTATATAGATTATAATCACCACTCAATGTCTTCTTCTCAGCTTCGGTTATCCTTGTTTTTGTGAAATTACTTTTTCCAATTATCAGCTTCCACCAATTTAAGATATTTTTCTTCACCAGCATTTATAAATAACCAAGCACACCAGCAAACAGCATTTATATTTATTCTTCTTTTCAATATACCAATATCCAATCACCATATAATTATCATAAGTTGATTTATACTAATCTCCAATCATAATATAATTTTTAATTTCTTCCAATATCCAACCAATATTCTTCTAATATACTTTCCAATATTATCAAATTTTAATACTAAATCACCGATTATTACATACTTTATACTTTCTTCCTAATTCTGACTAAACTGTAACTGATCTGAATTCTTCTTACTAACTGAATGAACTCTAACTAACTTTCATACTAAACTGGCCATCTTGAATCCAAATCACCGAGTATTTATACCTTTTCAATCTTCCAGAACCATCTGGTAAGAAATTATGTTCGATTTGTTCCATCTCCTACATGTCTGAATTTTCTTGAACAGTCCATTTCGCAAACAAAGCCATCTCCGGTGATCTAGAGAATTCCTTACTTTTCTATCGAGAATTTTGTTGACATTTAGGCTTTTCAGATCAGAATATACACTTAAATTAGTAACTAACACTCTAATTTAATAAACTACACATTTTAAACAACATATTATTATAACCCCACTTTATATTCGCAACCATTACTTAAACACTTCATTGTATAGTTGGTTGCCTATGCACATGGCTCACTTAAATATATCTACAATATTATAATTATTAAAATACAACTTTTTACAATTTTTATATGCTAATTTTTTAAAAATGCCCTCACATAAATATATTTTTATAAAATTCTCTAGTATATAACTTCTTAAAATAACCAAATACTTTTTATATCTAATTTTATATCTAGTATATAATTTATAAATTATTTTCTTTAAACACCAATCACATCAATATATATATATATATATATATATATATATATATATATATTTTAATATATATATATATATATATATATATATATATATATATATATATATCATGTGTGTGTGTGTGTGTGTGTTGTTTATTAATTTATAACAGGATTATAATAAATAATAATATTATAAGAGGTCGTTAATAACTAATAAACCTAGTAATAAAGTTCCTAAAACGTAGTTTTCTTATGGTTACACAAAATAAAACAACTAAAGACAATTGTTAAAAATTACATAAAGTAAATTTAAATCAAACCTATAAGAGACATAATATTTTACAAAACGAGAATGTGTAGAAACATGGAGATGTGAAGTGAGTGTCACATTTGGTGGTCGACGCACTCAAAAAAAGTAAATTTATTATTCTCTGCATTATTATTTATTGCCACGAAGGTAGCGACAATTTATCATCCAATTTTTTCTACCAAAAAAAGAATATATGGGCAAAAATAATAATTTTTTGTTATGTTTCAAACAATAATGATTCCATATATTCTAAAATTTTAGAAGTAAATAGTAGTAAATTAATAGTAAGTCAAGAAATAAATAGTAGTAAAGTTTAATTATCACTAGTAAGTAAAAACTTACTAGTGCTAATTAAAAGAAATTGATTATGTTATTGAAATTTATTTGATTGGATTTAATTTAGCTAGTTTTGAGATATGTGAGATATGATAGCTTTTGTAATGTTATGCATTTTCTTTTCTGGAATTTTTCGGTGCACCTAATGTATTGTTTTAATAATGCATCTAATAACCTAATAAAACAAGAATGCTATGACCAAGCTAATTTAACTCCTTCTAATTCACTCCCAGAAACTTCACAAAACACATTAATTACGGTAAATGCATCTAGTAACCAAACACAACAAACTATAAAATCTCACAACATGACAGGATCTATAAATAATACGAGTAAAATATCCTCCTTAAAACCGTCAACATCAACAAACTCTAACGACATCACACATCCTGCTCCAGTAGAAATAACTCCATCATCTCCAAATGTCTACAATTGACTAAAAAGGCCCATTTCATATTTTCCAGACATTAATGAAAATACCCACAGACCGATTCACAGATCGTTACTCCTCATTTAGTAAGCAAACCAAAGAAAAAGTCGAAAACATCAACCAGAAATTTTCGTGAAGAAACTTTGGTTTCTCTAGAGTCAGTTAAAGGCAAAATAGCAAACAGATCACCCACCACCATTTACCATAAATTATATTGAAATGTGTGACTTTCTGGGAAACCCACTTTATGCCAAATATATTGAAATAATTTCAAAAGATTACTCGAATGGAACTACCGAGCCAATTTGAGGTCTTTAATTTTTGTTTGTTTTTATTTACACAAATATATCCGGATCAACCAATAAGGGTTATTAATGGAGGGACATGCAAACACAGTAAGATACATATTACATAAAAATCGTTTACAATTTTGTATATAATTTAATTGTTTTAAAATAATTTAATATATACAATATGTCAGATTTGAAGTCACAACATTTTTTATATTGTCACCAAGTGCAAACGCGATCCTTTCGTTCTTGTATAGTGGACACTCGATAACTATATGTTTCGCTGATAACTGACTATTGCACTTAGCTCACATCGGAGCAGCCTTCTTGTTAAAGATATGTCAGTATGTGAAGTCGGTTGATGATAAGTTGGTGTTTTCAATTAGGTACTTGGTAAGATGAGTGTGATGCCTACTTGACCTAGGCATTCCTTGAGTTTGGTGGCAGTGTCATCCCAAGTAGTCGGCCATGCTATGTCGATGTGGCCCTTAATGTTTACCTTGTGATTAGTTCAAACTATTTCATTTATGATGGCAATATTTTGGCCGGTTATTGTATTGCTTGTCAACGAGTCCACTTCGTCAATGCTAATTATTCACATATGGAAAGGAATCCACATAAAAGAATGTATTTTTGTTGAGCCTGTAGATAAGATAATTCTTCTTTTATTTTGAGAAGTATAGCGTGAGTTGTATATAACTGTTTATTTGCAAGTAATGCGTTCATTGAATCGGCAATAACGAATTTACTTTTGTGGATAAAACTACATTTTTCACGGCCTGGTAAATTAAAGTAAGTTCTCCGGTATATATACAACAATTTGTTGGAATTGTTATAATCGACTTAATGTTTTTGCAGATTAAAGCTGCAGCATATCCTTTATCACATTATCGGTGAAGATTTGATGGGTTGTTGGATATTTGGATAATAAATTTTTAAAAGCTTGCTGAATAAGGAAAGAATGTAAGGAATCTTTGGGGGCTTCTTCTAGAGACATATTTATTTTTAGAGGTTTGATCATCCAGAGAGGGAAATTTACACGAATAGGCATGTAAGACTGAATTGTTCTAAATACCAATACGTTTTATTCGTCCAGAAAATGGTAGCATCTTGTTTTAAATGTTTCTGTAATGATAGGAAGATATATTTGTTCTGCAAAACATTATTGAGTAGGCTACGTTGCTTTTGCTTGCTGAAATTTTGGCAACGTAATAGAGTGACAGGAGTTGCCTTCGTTGACTTTAGGAAAGTTCATTAACCAGAAGTTGTAAGCTACTTACTGGACTGGTTCTTGTGGCACATAAAACTAATATCAAGCATGTAGTTTGAATTTAGTATTTTTTTTATATATTCTATTAGCAGTATGGTAGCATAAATAGCCGTAGTCTAATTTACTTCGTATGAATGATCTGTATAGATTTAAATGTATGGATATAAAAGCCTAATTTTGTTTAATTTTTTACCCAGAATTCAAAATTAAAAAATAATACCTTTCAGGTGAGAAAAAAAACTAAAACCTTCCAATAAAAAGAAAGATGAACTACTATCTTCTCAAGATTCTAATATGTTTAATTTCTTTATTTTCCAGTGAAATTTTAATAGGTTTTATACTTATTTAAAATAGAGTTTTTATACCTATTTAAATAGGACTTTATTTGTGTGCCTTCACATACCAGTATTATACGGAAATTGAAAAATAGATTAGCTGGCAAACAAAAGTCGAATGAGTTTAACCCTTACTGCAAAATTGTAAACATATCCTTGCACACATCTAAAGAACCTAGTTAAAACCCACTTTACTGATACATGGCAAAATTATTTGGAAACATTAGCTACAAAATTATATTTAATTTGCCCAATCATAAACGATGTCCTTCAAACAAAAGAAACTAAGGTCTTATTAACCATCTAATAATTGGCCATGCTATTTTAACATACAAATTCTTGATAATACAAAAACTACTACCAATTTACTTCAGCTGCTCTGATCAACAGACCTTTTAATATATCCTGCTTGGTTTTCAGCAATTAAACATGGAAGAAAGAAAATCAAACGGAAATAGAGATGATGATCTCAAAACAGTTGTCACCAAAAAAATCTCAACAGTGTTAACCTATTTAAAAGACGTCAACTTATACAATACTATTTAATCTTTGCAGTTCTGACACGTGTTCTTCTCAAACTATGCCTTCCAATAAATTAAGTAAATTCTTATACCAACAGAACGCGTGAGCTGCCTCTCAGTAGCTTCCTCACTCAAGTAGACATTTCAGCCTGTAGTGTGTTCAGTTGCTAACAAGTCTTTCCCCGAGCTTTATCAGCTATTGTTTTCGACACCTAGTCTTTTACACCGTAGTCACTACTCACGTCATGTACTACCGTCTAATAATCGTACTACCGAAAAACTGACGCAATTAAAATTGAAGCCTTGCTTGGTATACTTATCCTTGCTGGAGTACAGAACTTAAATAAATTGAATGTGAAAGAATTTGTTTCTACCAATGGAAACTCCCCTCAAAGGTTTAGACTGCCTTTTCCATTCAGCGATTTTAATTTCTATTGCTTCATCTTCGTTTCCATGATCTGAGATGTTACCCGGCTTCAGAGGCAAATATCCGTTCCGCCAATTTATTTTCTCAAAACCATCGAAGTACCAAATAAACACCTTTAATCTGGCTGATGCAAAAGTCTTTTATACTGCTAAGATGGAGGATTATGGATTATGTGGGAGTACAACCAGAAGGACCTTTTCTTACGACGTCCACAGCGGACGTAGTAACTCGGTTGGTTGAACCTATTAGGGGACGCAAAAGCAATGTTTCTATTAATAGCTGGTATATTAGTATTCCCTCCCCCCTGCCAGATGTTTTTGAATAAATATGGGTTAACTATGATAGGAAATTATACGCCGTAATTGAAGACTACCGCCACAGTTGGTACAAGGCATAAGGCCGGTGCCGTTAAACATGTTTCTTCTTCTTCTACGGCACTACATCCCAAATTGAGCCTTGGCCTCCTTTATTTTTTGCCTCCACCCTTGCTTATCTGTGGCTGGTCTTCTCCATACACGGACTCCTAAAAGGGCTTGTGCGTCGCTGTTTACTGTGTCTTCCCAGCGCTTTCTTGGCTTTCCAACCGGTCTTTTTCCCTGCATTCTAGCATTTAGTGCTCTTTTTGATAACCTATCCTCTCCTATTCTTCTCACATGCCCGGCCCATTGCAATCTTTGTATTCTAATGAAGTCTGACAGTGGTACTTTTTTATAAAGTTAATAAAGCTCGTTGTTGTAACAACATCAACAACAACAACAACAACAACGAGCTTTAAACATGTATGGCTTCCAAAAATCCTGTAATTTAACTTCTTATATCCCAAAAGTAAAGAAAAATGTCGTTCTTATTTCTTTCTTTCATGACAACGATGACGTTGGCAAAGAAAGTCGAAAACCAATAATCCCACACGACTACCATAAAACCAAAATAGGGGTCGATATGGGTGATCAGATGGCAGGGAATTATAACGTCTCGAGAAATACAAGAAGGTGGTCAATGGTACTTTTTTACATTCTATTAAATGTAAATCCATAAACTAATTTTTCGAAACCAAATTCAGATTTTTGCTTTAATCTGTGCTTTCTAAGAATTGCAAGGCAAAATAAACGTTGATAAAGATTTTATTAGAGACATGGGGAATCTAAAATTGCATTCCACAACATATCTCCCTAACTAAGCAAAAATCCTTAACAAATTGGTTTCTAGTATTCTAGTCTCTAATAACATCCTTATCAACGTCTGTTTTGCCTTGCAATTTTTAGAAGGCACATATTAAAGCAAAAATCTGAATTTGGTTTCGAAAAATTAGTTTACGGATTTATTATCAGATGTCGCTATTTGCGTCCATACGAAGCCATGTTAGAGTTGCTGCTCAAGACAGGAAAGATTTATTTTCACGTTCAGAGCGTCTGTGAATATCCGTTGTGATGATCCCTTTTAGGTACGTATAAGCGGATATACAGACGCACTTTACGTGAAATCTAATCTTAACTGTCTTTTTCCTTTTATTCCGGTATACTCTTTATGAGTACTAGAAACCAATTCGCTAGTGATTTTTGCTTAGTTGAGGAGATATGTTGTGAAATGCAATTTTAGATTCCCCGTGTCTCTAATAACACCTTTATCAACGTCTGTTTTGCCTTGCAATTCTTAGAAGGCACAGATTAAAGCAAAAATCTGAATTTGGTTTCAAAAAATTAGTTTACGGATTTATTATCAGATGTCGCAATTTGCGTCCATACGAAGCCATGTTAGAGTTGCTTCTTAACACAGGAAAATTTATTGTCACGTTCAGAGCGTCCGTGAATAGCCCTTCTGATGATCCCTTTTAGGGATTTTACCATTCGAGCTGGTAAAAACTCTTCTCTTCCGCCAGACCTTTGCCAGTAACAATTGACGAAAGGCATCTTATTTAACAAACTAAATATTCAAATATTCAACAGTTACTCAACTACGCACCTTCAATTTACCATTTTTGATAATACTGCGACATGATGGTCAACAAGCTAGAGAGATAACAAACTTAGAAAAAGCAGAAGTCCAAAATGACGATTTGGATCACCATTACGACACTTATGTCGATGAATCATAAGTCAATTATGTATTATTCTGCCCTGTTAAGAATAGGAGTCGTAACTGACAAAATCTCTATTTTGGGATATTCGATGTTTTAGATTTGATTAATTGTCATGTAATGACTCTTAATTAAAAATCTTGTAACAACATAGCAATATATTTTTTGAGTACAAATTTAATGAGCTCGTGCAATTTTCTTTCAGAGTATTTAAAATTAGACTTTTGATAGATACGACATTTAATCCTAACAAATTATAAGAATAAGGTGAAGTAAAAAGTTATCTTAATCAAAGTTATACTTTATTATAAAATAACATAAAGTCATAATCAGTTTTTTTAATCATCTAATGCTCCAGGTTACATTGACGTTTGTAAATTATTCCAAAGCGTTTGTCTGCTTTTAGGCCACACAGTTTCGATATAATTAGTTGTTTTCTTTCAGTCGTTATGCCTCTAGGAATGGACTTGGGTGAAGGTTTTGTCATTCCCTGTTTTGCAATATTTGTATTTAGAATGTTTACTTCACTTTCTGTCTTTGAGGTAAAGCTGGTTTTTTACGAAAAAGTATATTTACCTCTAGAAAAATTTACTTAAGATTCAGGTATGGCTTGGGATTAATTTTATTCAGTTTATATGCTGAAGTACCATCTTGCCAATCGAAAAATCAGCTAAATCCATAACAATTCCTTTAGCATTACTTGCTGCATTTGCTACTGTATCCGAAAAGTCTTTAAAATCGTATATTTTACCCATTTGCTTCAGGGAGCGTTCCACTTGATGGTGGGATGAGTCCGCAGCCATGAAGGTATGGCCAGGCTCAAAATACTTATTACTTAATTTTTCAAGTGTGATATCCTCATAGTTTACAATAAACGTAAAGAAAGTAAGCAAATCCCAGTTTTTATTTTAAGCAAAGCAATGGCCAAGCCACGTTATAACATTTTTAGCGTACTCGGTGAGACAAAAAAAAATTTATAGAATGTGCTGGCAATATCCGACTTACTCCGTCCGACTATTCCTTCGTGCTTTAAAATTGCAGTTGGTACTGTTGGCTTTCTAGCAGTGAAGACAAAACTTTCATTAAAAGCAATTATTCTAGGTGTAAAAATAATCTCCTTAAACATATCCATTCTCGGAAGCATTATGGCCTAGAATATCACAACAAAATAAAACATTTATAATTACTTACTATAATATTTTATTTCCCTTTTGCAAATCCGCTGAAACTACCATTGATGTATCGTCCCAGTTACTTTTTGCAGACGAGTCAGTTTTATATTCTGATCTGGCGGCAGTGTATTTATGTTGATGTACACCAAAGTTGGTGCATTCCTCACAATTATCCACCAATGCATCCTTTTTATAAGACGTGGATTTTGAATGAAGTCAAATGATTCACACAACCAGCACTCTTCGTGTCCTAATTTTACAGATGAAATATTTAAAGTTGCGTCAACTTGTGTGTGTGTAGTTTCATTTTATGACTAGAGACATAATCTATTAGCCTATTATGTTTTGAGTTATTAATTAATTTTTTTTTTAAACAATTGTTATAGAGAGAACCCGTAACAACAATAAAATCTTATCTTCTATTAACTTACATATAAGTACCTACCTACGTTAAAAATTTTTTTTTGTTATTATTTTATTTTTTTTTATTTCCTTTTTTTTTTTTTTTTTTTTTTTTTTTTAATTTTTTTTTATTTTATTTTTGTTTTATTTTATTTTTTTTGTTATTTTTTTTCTAATTTTTTTTTTACTGGAAGGGAAAGGAAAATATATGGTTTTGCTGATTTATTACATACGCCTAGGGGTCTATCAAGGATAGAAAGGTTAACAACTGGGTTAAAACAAAGGACTTATATAACTAACTTTTTATGTTTGAAATATGTACACTGTTACCATAATACATTTAAAAATTCAATTTCATTTCACGTATGTGGCGAAAAATTATTTCATATATATGCAAGTTATTGGTTTTTATTAAATCTGATAAATTAAAAGGTCTTTTAATACTAATTTTTTCCTTATTTATATACTCGTATATTTTTATTATAAATTGGTTTATACATCGTGTATGTAATGAGCAATTTAAAACTAAATGCTCAATTGAGCCTTCTTCACCACATTCACAAAATGGAGTTTCGGCTAAATTAATTCTAAATTTATGTAACGAAGACAGAGCATGGTTAAATCTTATTCTACATAGTATTCTAATCATATCTTTATTAAAATTTGAGTTTTTGAACCACGTTGAGGACTGTATTTTTGGTTTTATATCTTTATAATATAATCCTTTGTTGGACAAATTGTACATTGTTTGCCATGAATTTAACATTTTTTTCCTTAGATGAGAATTTAGATCTTCAATTACACATTTATATTCTAATTCTTTAGATGGTTCATTACATTTAGCGATTTTATCTACTATTTCATTATTTAATATTCCACAATGAGCTTTTATCCAACAAAATATTACATTAGATCCTCTTAATTTTATTGTACCCACCAGGTTTATAATTTCAGATAACACATAGTTAAATCCAATATTGTTACTTTTAGAAATATTTTCAATTTTTTGTATTGAACTTTTACTATCAGAGAATATAACGTAATTAGATTTTGTTATTGAGAAATTACTAATATATTTAAGTGCTTCTAATATTGCTATTAATTCAGCGGTATATATCGAGGTTTTAATATTAATATCTACTACTGTACTAAATTTTCGATCTGGATCGTAAAAGGCAGATGTAACCTTTAAATCTGATTTAGATGCATCCGAAAAAATATATGAATAATTAGGGAACATAGACTTTATGTCAGCTTGGAACATACTATTCCGGATATATTGTGGAAATTCTGAGTAGTCTCTAAGATATCCTACTTTTATGCTGTCCAAGTCTTCTAATTCTATTTTAAAACATGGTAATTCTCTTGAAGTCGAAATGTCCTTACTAAGTTGTATCCTTACGTATTTGTACGATTCAATAATAGGAATTGTAGGCTTTTTTTGCCAATATTCCTTGACTAGATCGTAAATACTGAGCTCAAAGCATTTTTGGACTACCGGACTTTTCTTTGCATACATTTTTAATAAAAACTTCTCCGTTAAGTAATCTCTTCTGAAATTTAGTGGAGGTTCATTGCATTCTACATTTAAATTTGAAATTGGTGTACTCTTAAGTGCACCTATACTTATTCTTAAGACTTTATTTACTAGCCTATCTAATTTCTTCAGGTGAGTCTTCGCTGCTTGACTATAAAAAATTGACCCATAATCTATTATTGAACGAATATAAGCTTTATAAAAGGTAAGCGTAACATTTGGATCAGCTCCCCAACTTGTATGACACACTGATCTTATTGCATTTAATCCTTTTTCTGTTTTTGTTATTAAGCGGTCTATGTGTTCGTTCCACAATAACTTCCTATCTATTACCATACCCAAATAGTTAATGGACGATTGAACCTCAAAATTAACGTTATTGAATACTATAGATTGTGGTAATCTATGTTTTTTGGAGAATATACATGCTTGTATATTCTACTCTTCTAATACTCTTCTATTGTCGAAAACATTTTACTCATTATATTGATACCTTGATCGATTTCAACTTTAGGTACATATATACACACATCATCAGCAAACTGTAGAACATTTCCTCTTGTATTCATTTTTTTGTGTAAGTCTGAGGTATAAATGAGATATAGTAAAGGACTAAGGATGCTTCCTTGCGGTAACCTAACATTAGAAATTCTTGGATCCAATAGTTCATTATTGATTTGAAGTTGTAGATTCCTATTTGAATACAGTTTTATTATTCTTTTACCAAAGTCACTGGGTAGTCCTATCTTCTCCATTTGTTGATAGAGGATATTTAATTTGATATTATCATATGCACCTTCTACATCTATGAATAGAGATACCAGGGATTTACGTTCAGAAAAGGATATATTAATGTCTAGGATAAGGTTAGCTATATTTTCTGATGTCGATCTTAGTTTACGAAACCCATATTGTGTATCACTAATTTTGTTATTTTTCTCTAACCATAATTCAAGTCTTCTCTTTACCATCCGTTCAAATGTTTTTAAAATACACGATCCTAATGAAATTCCTCTATATGAATTCGCTGAGTCTATATCTTTATTTGGTTTTAAAATCGGTATAATTACATAATCCTTCCATGAATCTGAAAATTCACCTTTCATCCATATTAAATTAATTATATTTAACAATTTTATTTTCTGACACCTTGGTAAGTAATACAGCATAATATAATGGACATTGTCTAAGCCAGGAGCAGTATTGTTATGACACTTTAAACTATATTCTAGTTCTTTTAGAGTAAATTCATATAACAAATAGTTTGAATTATTATTATTCACTTTTTTAGGATGATTTACATTTAAATTTGGTGAAACCCAGGGCGGAGCTAACTTATTTAAAAATTCTTCAGTCCAATTATCTTTCTTTACTTGATTTTTTGGGACATTATAAGTATTTTTGATTTTTTTAATTTCTTTCCAAATTTCTTGGACCGGAGTATTTTTATTTAATTTATTACAAAATTCTCGCCAAGAAGCTTTTTTACTTGTTAATATTGTTTTTTTCTTAATTGCCTCTGCTTTCTGATATTTTATGTAATTTTCATATGTACTATTTCATTTAAATTCTAAAAAAGCTTCTTGCTGAAATTTTATAGCTTGTGCACATTCTGGGTTCCACCATTTTTTATTAAACTTACTATTGATCGTCATTTTTTTCTTAGGTATTGATAATTCACAAGCATCATTAATTCTATTGATAAATGTATTATATATGTTATTAATATTTTCATCAGTATTTATATCTTTGGTGTCAATAGTTTCAAGAATCGAAGAAAATAACGACCAATCTGCTCTGTTCACGTTCCATCGGGTTCTCTCATTAACTATTGTTATATTATCAACATCGCTTTCAATTATTATTGGAAAGTGATCAGAACCTAGAGATACATTTTTTACGTTCCAATCAAAACAAGAAGATATGTCACTGGAACATATAGTTATGTCCACAGCTGATTTATTTCTAGTGTATAATCTAGGTATTATAGTTTCGGCCCCATTATTTAAAAAACATAACTCACAGTCTTCTATTGCTGTTAATAGACTAAGTCCAGCCCTATCATTCTTATCGCAACCCCATGCATTATGGTGACAATTAAAGTCTCCTGCCACCAAAAATGGTGTACTTAAACTATTAAAAAACTTTTTCCATTCACTCTCTGATACGTTTAAATTTGGTTTTGCATACACTGAATATATATTAAGTACTTTATTTGATTTTAATTTGACTGTTATTGATATACTTATAACCTGATTGATTTGGATGACCTGTGAACTGAATGTATTTTTTAGTTAAAATAGCTAATCCTCCATAACCATCATCTCTATCTCTCCGAAATATATTATAACCACTGAAATTAATATTATTTTTTTCTTTTAACCACGTTTCACTAATTATAGCTATATCAATATTATTTTCAAAAATAAATTTCTCAAAATGACCTTTATTGTGTACAATGGACCTAACGTTCCACTGTACAATTTTGAACTTATTCATTATCTGCGAGAATACGACTTAAATTATTTTTAAAATCATCAAACATTTTTATATTGTCTAAAGTTATTGAGTTATTCTTTAATACATTTTTAAAAGTGCTTATAATCATATTACAAACAGAGTTTATTTTACAGTTTTTATTTGAATTTGAGCTCATTGTTGATTGGGAATAGTTAGGGATATTTCTATAATTTTGATATACCGGTTGACCACTAGTAGATGGAGATGAAAGAATCTCCTTATGCTCGTCAGAATATCCTGAACGAGGATAATTAGGATAACCTTCTAAATTTCGTCTGCGTTTAACTGGTACTGAGTAATGAGTGCTTTTATTTACATTCTTTGTCACCGTTGCTTAACTATTATCATATTTTTTATTAGCCTCACTATAGGATAAATTTTCTGTAGCCATATATGTTTTAATTTGTTTCTGACGATGAAATTCTTCACAATTTTTCCTATCCGTTGCTTCATGATTTCCTTTGCATAAAATACATGATGTTAATTGCGAATTACAAGAATTTGTTTCATGTTCATTGCCGCATTTTCCACATCGAACTTTACCTCTACATTGTGCGCTAACGTGACCGTACCTCATGCATTGTCTGCATTGGATTACTCGTGGAACATATATGTCTACATCGTAAATAATTTTTTCTATTACTACCTGTTTAGGTATCATTTGCCCCTTAAAAGTAACAATAACTGCCATTGTAGGGAGTAACTCACCATTTACCTTTCGTTTTATTCTCCTTACTTCATAAACTTTAAAATTATTTCCATATTTAGGTTTAACTATGTTTAATAAATCATCGTCTTTGATATCCTTGTCAATACTTTTTATTACACCTTTTGTGTATGTAAAGAAAGTGGGTATATAAGCCTCGTAATTTTTTTCCTGAAATACTTTGGCCTCGACTAATTTGTTGGCACTATTGAATGAATTTAATTCGACTTTAACTTTATTTCTACCAGTTACAGAAATATTTAAAATGTTATCCCTGATCTCCGGTTCTGCGTTTAAAATTAATCTAGCAGTAGAAATTTTATGAAACTTACCTATGTTTCCTTCTTTACTTTGCACAAATACATAATATGGACCTTGGTCCGTTGGACTATATTTATTTTTTTGTTTTATTATTTTTTCAATACCACCTGTTTCGTCGCTTTTTCCATTTCCGCTAAATTCCATATTCACTTCATCTATAATTATACTTTTTCCCCTATCAGGAGGTTCATATCTTCCGTCCGAATCCCCGATCATAACAATCAAAAAACAAATAAACAAACACTTAATGAATACTCGTTCACGCACTGATAAGAACTTTACCTGACCACTGCCAAAAACGAACTGGAAGTTGCGTCAACTTCTCGATATAAATAATATGAAATGGTGCGTGTTTCCGACGGTAGTGTGGTTCTGTGGGTTTGCAAGATTCTATATATTCTTTAATAATATTTCGATCTATTTAAATTTTTCCTGTCTTTCCTTGTTTATTCCTGTTGACCGTCACTTTTTAATTTGTTTTAGTAAGGGCATCTCTAATAACTCTGTCATTTTTCTTTTCATATCCCAGCGTTCTCATAAAAAAAATTTTGCAGACACTTTGTTTGCATCCGTCATTGTCTTTAAGAAAATATAATAAACTTTTCAACCTTCTAGACACAACACTAGCTTTGGTTTTCCGTTTGGTTATTTATTGAGATGCGTTATTAAAAATAAAATTTTTCTGTTCTGGTCTTTTGGAATTTCCAAAATTCTCCATTTATTTCTGTTCGTCTCGCTTCTGTAATTTTTTCGGAACATCTTCTCTTACAAGAGATACAAAATGATTTTACACCGTGCTTAGCAAATGTGGCTGTTAATTTTCTTTTTTTTTCTCATTGCTAAGCTCGCTTTAAATTTTTTCGTTTAAGGATTTCCCCTGTTTTAGTTAAATTATCTTTTTCCGCCCTTTGGACAGATACATATATTACATCTACCAAGATTTCTTGAATAAAAGGGAGACAGCCTTTCTTACCTTCTTCTTCACCTTTGAAATCAGATTCTTTAGGAACAACGCTCAAATTTGCAGCGCTCAAAGTTATATCACTAAGAATCTTTACTTTATTTAAACCTTTTCTGTTTAATTTGGGTTACTCAATTTCTTCCGTCTCTGAAGCTGACAAAATTAAATCGGGGTCATTATCATGCTGGTTTCTTCACGACGCGACACGTCGTCGTAAACTATGTATTTTCTCCCTTTGTTGGTTATTTAAAATATGCAGAATTTTAACTGCTCTGCTATTTCTGTCTATTGTTACTGGTTCAGTTAATAAACTTTAATGTAAACACACTTAAAAACATTATAACAATAAGATTAATATTAGTAAATAACTGAAAATCTGATACGCCGAATAACGCTTACAATCGTTTAATTTTTAGGTTAAGAAACTAAAAAGGCGGGAACACTATGAATGATTAGATTAGATCTTCCTGTTGTTAGAATATGTTGTCGAAACTACACAATTGTTAAGCAAATTATTTGTCGTAACTACAAATCGTGTAGTCGTAACTACAAATGTAAAAATGCAGATCCGACAAAATTTTAAAATGGAATAACTTAATTTTAAACAACAGATAGGATTTTCATTCTTAACATATAGGTAGATTATCTGGCTATCAATGTGTTGGCGTTATAAATTAAAAAAACTTAAAATTGCAGATACGACGTCTGTTCTTAACAGTGCAGTATTATTGTTCCAGTCCAAATGAGGAACTACACAGTTTTCGAACTTCTTATTTATAAATAATTAAAAATATAAGAAAAAATGTAAAATTTCCTTAAAAATTACGTATATTATGCAAGAGGTAATTTTAAAGCATAAATATTATTTTTTTAGTTTAATATAATTTCTTCGAGAATAGGTACCTAGTGTTAAAGAACAGACAGAATATTCCCTAATTTTATTTTCCTAACTTGTTTTTTATGATTCTGTCGTAATAAATCATTCCTAAATTACACAGCAGCTGGAAGAAGGAAGGTAAATTATTTTAAAGCAGTTATATTTAATTAGAATTTATTAAAGTTATATTAAAGTATGCACGAGAAGTCCTTAAATTTAGTTTATTTTCTTTTCGCTGCTGACAACCTAACGCCGAGAAGAAAATAGACGCAGATATAATTAAGTAGGTCATATTTTCTAACTAATTTTTTTGCTAAGTTGTTATGATTTATATATTATGAAGGCTTTTTTTGCAAGTTATATAACTTTCCAAATAATTGTTAAAACTTAAAATAACAAACAGTTATTTATACTACTGCCAACCATTTTATATTAATCTTAAGGTTAGTATCTTCTATAGATAGGCCTGAAAAAATATACTTTTTATAAAAGAAAAAAATCCCACTTCTGAGTCAGCATAAAATTGGTAAATAATGTAAATTATATCTCACGCACGATAATTTCATTATCAGCATGAATTGGCAATTTATATATTAACCTCTTTAATTTTTCTTAGTCTTTTTTTGTAGGTTTCGACATGATTCCGCAAATAAAAACTGACATTGAAGTATTTGAAATATTGAATGTCAAGATTAAATTGTCTTAAGCACGTTCGTTACAGCTATACGATAAAAAATTAAAATTATTTCAAGTCACTATTAATTATCACCCCGAGATTGTTGTGGGAGGTTACCGAGATTAAGGGATGTCCATTAATAAAGTACTGCAGTGATGGGTTATTTTTGCCGATATCTAAAACAAAGAAATAAAAGTACGAGAACAACTAGGAAAGAAAATAAACGACATTAACGAGAACACGTCGGACATAATAGAGAGATGGGATAAATCGAGGGAAGCAATCCAAACAACATGCGCGACTCTATTAAAGCGTGACAGACGAAAGAAGAACGAATGGATGTCTGATGAGATAATGGATATGATGGATGAAAGACGTAAATTCAAGAATAAAAATGAAGAAAAATACCAGCAGATCCACAAAATCATAAGAACGAAAATTCGAGAAGCCAAAGAAAAATGGTTTTCCAACGAATGCAGGGAAATAGAACAATACGAACGAAAATACGACAGTTACAATATGCACAAAAAAATAAAATCAATGACAAACAAGAGGAAATTCAATAAGTCACCCAACAGCATAAAAGATGGCGATGGAAATCTTATTTCGGAGCCATCAACGATCTTAGAAACATGGAAATCATACATAGAAAAATTATTTGCATCTGACAGGACTGATGATCACCTATATGGAGAAGGAGAAACAGGACCTTCAATCCTTAAATCGGAGATAGAAGATGCCATTGCAGCACTAAAAAACAATAAGTCAGCAGGTCCGGACAATGTACCCTGCGAAATATTAAAGATCCTATGTAAATCAGACAAACAGTTCCTTGATAATCTAGTTGAACTTTTTAACAACATATATAATAGCGGTAAAATCCCGGAGAACTGGCTGCAGTCAACATTTATTACAATCCCGAAGAAACCAAAGGCCCAGATCTGTGATGACTACCGGCTTATAAGCTTGATTAATCATGTCACTAAAGCGTTTACTAAGATCATTCATAGAAGAATATATGATGGGTGTGAGTCAAATATTGATAGATCGCAGTTTGGCTTTCGGAAAGCACTTGGAACTAGAGAAGCAATTTTCGCTCATCAGGTGCTTATACAGCGGTGTAGAGACGTTGATAAGGACGTGTATTTGTGCTTTGTGGATTTTAGAAAAGCATTTGACAATGTCAATCATGAACAATTGATAGATATTCTGCGAAAGACAGGTATTGACGACAAGAACATTCGAATTGTGGCAAACCTATACTGGGGTCAAACAGCAAGAGCAAAAATTGGCAACGAACTCACTAAAAGTGTGCAGATCAAAAAAGGTGTCCGTCAGGGTTGTATATTATCCCCACTCCTATTCAATATTTATTCCGAAGAAATATTTAATAAATGTATGGAAAATGCAAATGAGGGCATAAAAATAAACGGCGAGTTAACAAACAATATAAGATATGCCGACGACACGGTGATCCTTGCCAGTACCATAGACGAATTACAGCAGGTAATGGAAAGAGTTTATTCAGTTAGTGAGGAATACGGCCTGAGCCTCAACTTCAAGAAGACAAAGTGGATGCTGATAAGCAGGAAGCAACAGCCTGCTCGACAGTTACGGATAAGTAACATACTAATTGACCATGTAGAATCTTATGTGTACCGTGGCACCAACGTAAATGCAAAATGGGAACAGGCCACAGAAATTAAGGCGAGAATAGAACGAGCTAGAGCAGCATTTAGCAATATGAAAAAGCTCCTCATAAGCAGAGATTTGTCTCTTCCCCTAAAACTACGTCTAGTTAAATGCTACATTTTTCCGATCTTACTGTATGGTGTGGAGGCCTGGACGCTGACGGAGACGCTCACGAGAAAACTAGAAGCATTCGAAATGTGGGTGTACCGACGCATTCTTCGTATATCCTGGACCGAACATGTCACCAACACAGAGGTAATCCAAAGAATCGGAAAGGAGAAAGAAATCGTGAATACAATTAAACAAAGAAAGCTTCAATATCTAGGCCACATATTGAGACACGATAAATACCGTCTACTGCAATTGATTGTCCAGGGAAAAATAGACAGTAAGCGAGGGCCAGGCAGGAGAAGACACTCGTGGCTCCAAAATCTGAGAAAGTGGTTCGGGCTCACATCGGTCGAACTATTCAGAAGCGCCGCAAATAAGATCAGAATTGCCATGTTAATAGCCAACGTTCGCAACGGACAGGGCACTTGAAGAAGAAGAAGAATGTAAAACAACGCATTTTCTAATGTTAAGCGGAAGGAATATTGCGTCAAGACCTTATTAAACATGTTGGTTAATGGTTGGATTTACATATAATTTCGTGTCATCAGCGTAAATGGAAACCCAACTGGATATAATGAGCGAAAGATCACTAGTGTAGACACAAAAAAGTAGGGGTCCAAGTTCTGATCCTTGTGGGACTCCAGTCTTGACTTTTTTATCTTATGATGAGTGGTCTTTTCCAATACGAAACCTGAAGTATCTGTCGGATAAAAAATCTTGAACCCAAACGTTTAACTTTCCGCGAATACCATAGTGATCCAATTTTGCTAGTAATCGATGTTTTCGAACACGGTCGAAAGCTTTGGAGAAGTCTAAGTAGACTACATCAACAGGATTCCGAATGTTTAAAGATAAGGACCAATCATTTATACAATATAGTAAGTTTGTGACCGTTGAACGACCTTTAATAAAGCCATGCTATTAGTGAGGGATGGCATTTTCTTAAAGAAAAAACTCAGACATAGCTTCCGAAATAATCGATTCCATGACTTGGTCGACAATAGGAACCAGGCTGATTGGACGATAATTATTGCAATCTATTTCCTTTCTTGAATATAGAAGTAACCAAAACCAATTTTCAGGTCGCGGGGAGAGAACCTTAATTAAAAGAAGCATTCATTATGAGAGATACAGGAATGGCTACAGATTCTGAACATTGTTTGGGGAACAAGGAGGTGAGTCTTTCTAATCCAGGTGATGAATTATTTCGTAGTTTCCTTAAATGATGTTTAATTTCATCCGGTGTGAAAGATATATTGTCCAGAGTTTTGGACCAACATGGGCACATTATTTGAGGAATGGTATCGTTAGGTTCATCTGTAAAAACCTGAGAAAAAAATAACGATAAACTTTCCGAAGATTCGTTATTCGAAGAGCATAAAGTCCCATCAGCTTTTTGAAGTAATGGTATGTAGACTTGAAAAGATAAAGATGTACGAATGTACCGATAAACTTTTTTACTATTACCACTTGCAATGATAGATTCTTTAAATTATGTTCTTAAAGATTGTTTGATTAAGTTGGAAAAATTACGGTGGGCGAGAAAATCATCAAGGGAACCAGTAAGTTTATATCTTTGCCAAACCTTTTAATTATCTCGAATTAAGTGGGTAGCTGAGAGGTTAATCCAAGGTTTTAGTCGATTTCTGTGTAGTTGCCATTCGGTTGAATGATCAGAAATTGTTGTAGGAGCATGTAGCAGTCACAACTGCTAACATATAATTAATTACCTAAAAATTATACACCCCCTAAATTTTGTTTAAGGTTTTAATTACGATGGGCGCCAATTGAAAATATCAATAAAATGATAGGCCTATAAAACTAAATGATTTAATTGCTCACCTGGGTTTTAAATAATCATTTCGGCAGATTTAGAAGCCGGGTTTTAAATAATCATTTCGGTAGATTTGGAAGCCAGGTTTTTCAATCAAAATTCTTTATCATATTATGTTGTTCCAATTTCCTCCCTTGATGTTCGGGGAAAATACTAAATCCAATCCCAGATTTTTTACCCGATTTTAAGACAAAAAAATGCCGGTTAAGGCTTGGAGAAATACACCTCTCTGTGTGAGTTGTTGGCCAAAACTGACTTTAGCCGAGCGACTCTTGACCACTTTAGTTGATTAAACTTGCGCATCGTATCGTCTATTGCCCATAAACGTTTCATAAACGGGATTCTGAGGGGTTTTAGGATTTTAATAATAAATTATATTAATTAATTATGTTAGCAGTTGTGACTGCTACATCCTCCCTATAAATTTTATTTTGGTTTCAAGCAGTATGAAGAAAAGAGTCCCATATTGACGATGGATCAAAGTAATTAAGAAAAATAGATTGCCGTTTAACTGGGATAAAACTGAATTTACATTAAAGAAATCAGTAGTGGCATACGTTACGAAATTATTTTTGCAAGGCGGTGTTAAACTAAATTAAATGTGGGCAGTAATAAGCGAGTAGTAAGAAAGACCCACAGGAGATGACACTTCAAGTGTAGAAATTAATTGATCGTCATTTGTAAAAAATAAGTCCAAAATTGAAGGATTATTATTGGCACTAAACCATGTAGAATCCACAAGGAAACAAAGTTCCTGTATTTGGCTGTATACCATATATTAAAAAAATTTTGAATAAAATCCTTTATAAAAAGGTATATAAAAACCCAGTTGGGCTATGTTGAATTGACAAAATGTTTTCGGAATAAGTATTCCATCATCAGTGTCCTAAAATAGTATTTAACCACTTAATTAAAAAGAACATGAAATAATTTAAGTTTTGACTAAGGTTAATGTAAAATGTGGTTAATACTTACTAGTTAATACATGGATGTAGCCACTAAATATGTGGGGAAAAACCCTTTAAAAATTATTAAATGAAATTTAGTTTACATTATGTCTAATTTACAGTTGAGATGTTAAAGTTACCGTTGGATTGGTAACATGGCGACATATGACTCTACATTAAGTTGCAAGTCCTGAGACGGTATGTCTACGAGGACTTTGTCAAAGCAACTGATTGACATGACAATCTTGGCAAGTTATGACGGAAGTTATGACAGAGCAGTCAGTGTAACTGTATATGTCTATTTAAGACAGAAGCCAACGTTGTTTAAAATTGTGAAAGTTGAAATAAAATAAAATTATAACAGTATCAACCATCAATGTTATTGTTGTAAATTATGTATGTGAAATGAAATTGTGGTGAGAAAATTATGTGATTATAGTTAGGCAACCAACTATACAGTGTCAAGTGGTGTGATGAAAAGATTCTAATATAAGGCCCTTTATGTTTTAATAACATTTGGTACCTGGAAAATGGAAACTAGACACAGGTGGAAAGTTGGGTTCTTGAAAAAGTATAGGAATTGATTTATTTAATATGTGAGGATGTTATTCAATGAATGAAATAAAACTATTATGATATAAAGTTCATGTAAAAATTGACTTATAACTCAATTATATTAGGCCCTGTATGTCAAAAAACAACATTTGGTACCTGGAAAATGTAAAACTTCTTGAGTTGCAAGTTCGTGAATATAAATATCTGATTGGATGTTGACAAACTGAGTGAAGTAGTTATATTTTGTGTGTTGACAAGTATGAAATGGACAAAATTTGATGGTTGAAAGTGGTTTTGTAATATATTGGTCGTAAAGTACTCAACTTGTAACTTGAGAAAAGGCCCTATCTGTTATAAAGCAACACTAGGTACATAGGAAAATAAAAAGAGAAAAGACTTCCACTTTCTCTCAATATCTCAAAGAACACAACCACACCCTCAATATCCCAGAAGACGTTTCACTTATCCACAATATCTCCCAAAAAAATTTCCTCAAATTAGATTTATACGAAGATCTTGAAATTCTTAAAGAAAAACAAAAAAGCCCAAATTGCGTTAATCGTCATGTTTTATTCAATCGAAATTTTCTCCCTCTCCATCGCCAACTATTCTCCTAACCCACATCCCCAATTTACTTCTACAATTAAAATCCATATTCATTATTAGTTCACCTAATACTCATCTTCCTTAGTTCATTTTAAAAACCTTTCTTCCAATACATCTTACTTTCCATCTATCCCACTCTTTTCTTTTCAACCCAAACTTCATGTCTTAATCACTATATCCAATACTTTCCATGCTTTTATTTCGACACTTCCAAATTCAGATCAGATCATCCATCATCCACCACCCATTCCATATTATTAAATTCTTATTTTACTTCTCTACACAATTCCCTCAGGGTTTGGCTTCGGTTCTCTGGGGACCTCAGCCTTTCGTAGTCTATCCGTTTATCACAATTTTCTCAAAAACACCTTAATTTTCATTCTCTTTACTCAAATTTAACAGAGCCACCTACAACAATTTCATTTTACTATTATAGTCAATATAGACCAATAGTTCATTCAACTTACCAACTTATAACTTAATCTTTTATTTTCCTATGTACCTAGTGTTGCTTTATAACAGATAGGGCCTTTTCTCAAGTTATAAGTTGAGTACTTTACGACCAATATATTACAAAACCACTTTCAACCATCAAATTTTGTCCATTTCATACTTGTCAACACACAAAATATAACTACTTCACTCAGTTTGTCAACATCCAATCAGATATTTATATTCATGAACTTGCAACTCAAGAAGTTTTACATTTTCCAGGTACCAAATGTTGTTTTTTGACATACAGGGCCTAATATAATTGAGTTATAAGTCAATTTTTACATGAACTTTATATCATAATAGTTTTATTTCATTCATTGAATAACATCCTCACATATTAAATATATCAATTCCTATACTTTTTCAAGAACCCAACTTTCCACCTGTGTCTAGTTTCCATTTTCCAGGTACCAAATGTTATTAAAACATAAAGGGCCGTATATTAGAATCTTTTCATCACACCACTTGACACTGTATAGTTGGTTGCCTAACTATAATCACATAATTTTCTCACCACAATTTCATTTCACATACATAATTTACAACAATAACATTGATGGTTGATACTGTTATAATTTTATTTTATTTCAACTTTCACAATTTTAAACAACGTTGGCTTCTGTCTTAAATAGACATATACAGTTACACTGACTGCTCTGTCATAACTTCCGTCATAACTTGCCAAGATTGTCATTTCAATCAGTTGCGTTGACAAAGTCCTCGTAGACATACCGTCTCAGGACTTGCAACTTAATGTAGAGTCATATGTCGCCATGTTACCAATCCAACGGTAACTTTAACATCTCAACTGTAAATTAGACATAATGTAAACTAAATTTCATTTAATAATTTTTAAAGGGTTTTTACCCACATATTTAGTGGCTACATCCATATATTAACTAGTAAGTATTAACCATATTTTACATTAACCTTAGTCAAAACTTAAATTATTTCATGTTCTTTTTAATTAAGTGGTTAAATACTATTTTAGGACACTGATGATGGAATACTTATTCCGAAAACGTTTTGTCAATTCAACATAGCCCAACTGGGTTTTTATATACCTTTTTATAAAGGATTTTATTCAAAATTTTTTTAAACCATGTAGGTTCAGTTATCAGTCGTAATAAATTTGAGTTCATGATAAAGTTTTTAAACAAATTTTGGGAATTGGTAGTATCAGTTTTAGAAATAAACTTATCTCTGGAAAATTAAAATTTTCAACAACAATTAGATTTTCAAGGAATGATAATTCCTCAAGTTCGTTAATAAGTATTGTCCTGAGTAAGTACTGTATCCGGAGGTCGGTATATGCAAACTATATCAACTATGAAAGAGATATTAGTAATAAGTAAGTGGAAAATTTCTATACCGGGTACGTCTATTGTTTTGTTACTGATGGAAAAAGTATTGGTAATTTCATTTGTTAAATAGATGCATACTCCTCCCCCTCGACGAGTACCTCTATCTCTACGAAATTTTCAATGTTTACAATAGCATCGGGGATAAAAGAATTAAGCTACGTTTCTGATATGAGAATAATCTGAGGTTTTAAAAGTTGAACAGTACTTATAAGTTCATTAAATTTGAATATAAGAGAGTTTAGATTCGCGTACATAAGAAGCCAATCCGTAAATTTTGGTGCAGAAGAATTATGAACGAAATTTCAGTATCTTTGGACAGTCATTCACATATTTAATCCTAAGGTCATTTTCTCCATTATTTTTACGAGTTTCAAGCTCAGTACGAAGTTCCTTTAAACGAAGTTGCTGCATAGTTGTCTTGTCATCAATATCAAAATAAGTATATATATATTGTTATGATGTGTTTTTTGTTTGAATGATGAGCAATGAGTATTTTTAATAATATATAGGGTTTTTATCGCGGTTCTCAAAGAATTAGCTTGTAAGTACTTTTTTAAATTATCTTTATTATAACTATTATGAAACACACATATATATCTAACCTAGTCAATGTAAATTTAAAATAAACTATCTTTAAATTGATATTCTTATAAAACTAATTAAATTCTATAGACAATCTAAAATTTAAACAAAACTATCTTCAAAATTGAAATTGTTATGACACTAACTAAATTATATTAACAAAATTTTGTACCTTTCTTTCACTGAATGCCTAAATGAACTGTTTTCCACTATATATATTCTAATCACCACTGAAAGTCTTCGTACTTCGGTTATCCTTGTTTTTTGTGAAATTACTTTTTTCAATTATCAGCTTCTACCAATTTAAGATATAGTTTTCTTCACCAGCATTTATACACCACCAACCAAACCAGCAAACAGCTTTTATATTTATTCTTCTTTTCAATATACCAATATCCAATTATTATAAGTTGATTTATACTAATCTCCAACCATAATATAATTTAATTTCTTCCAATATACCTTTTTTTATCTTCAATAATTATTTGTGTATAATTATAAATGTGCATTAAATTATATGCATAATTTTTAATCTTCATTTAACTCACTATATTAAACTATTGGACTATTTGTACTTGATTCACTGACTCTAACTAACTTTCATAATAAACTGCTTGACTTCTGACTAAAAACTTCTAAAAAACTGCCCTTCTGATTAAAAACTGCCAAAACTCTTCTGACTGCACTATCTACAACTTTTCTGACTAAAAACTTTCAAAAACTGCCATCTTGAATCCAAATCACGGTATTTATATCTTTTGGACATTCTAGAACCATCTCGTAAGAGATCATGTTCCAATTTGTTCTATTTCATACTTGTATGAATTTTCTGGAACAAACCATTTCGCAAACATGGCCATCTCCGGAGATCCAGAGAATTCCATTCTTTTCTATTAATAATTTTGTTTACATTTAGGCTTTTCAGATCAGAATATATAATTAAATTAGTAACTTAACATTCTAATTTAATAAAATACACATTTCAAACAATATATTATTATAACCCACTTTATATTCGTAAATATTTTTAAACGTCACTTCAGAGTATAAATATCTGTCAATCTCCGAGAGTATTTTTGGTTGCCTAAGCACATGGCTCACTTATATATATTTACAATATTAAAATACAACTTTTTACAATTATTATGCTAATTTATTAAAAATGCCCTCACATAAATATATTTTTATTAAATTCTCTAGTATATAACTTATTTAAAACAACCAAATATCTAATATTATGTAGTATATAACTTATAAATTATTTTCTATAAACCCTAATCGTCACAATACCCCAAAAATAATATTTAAAATAAATAATTTACTTATTATTTTTTTAAATATTAATTTTCTCATACCTTATTAAATTTAATAAATTAATAATTCAATTTTTTTTTATTATTTAAAGTGTGTTAAATACATCCCTGTTCGCTGTCTATGTCAAAGCAGAGAACAACGGAGCACAGTTCGGCTATTCTATGGTCAAACTGTCATGTCAAATGGAGAGAATAAAATATAACCTTAATTAAAAATATAATGGATATTGTGTTCTGTTTATTTATAGACAAAATCTAGGAATTATTTCCATTCAAAATAATTTTCATCAATATAAATTGGTAAGTTTTTCCACTTTATTATATTAGAAAGACATTTTTATAGCAATTATAGTATCGAATTTTGTGTCTAACCCCAAATTATGATTTTTAGGGTACAAATTAATTTCCATATATATACAAAATTCAACAAGTATGATGTCAAATTTATTCACAACAATGAAATCTACCATCTATTTAACAAATCAAGTCTATTGAATAAAATGGATATATCAGTAATCTGTTATAGTAACAGTAAGTATTTGTATATTAGTGTTAAAAGGTATAGAAAAAATTATTCAATCTCTTCATGATACTTAAAGATGTCATTGATATGAAACAGGCCTCTTAGTCTGTTCTCTGCATCTATTAACACATAACTATTTAGTCCATTCTGATTTTCAATTGTATATGGACCTTCAAACATTGGTTGTAATTTCTTACAACGGTTTTCTTTAACATTACTTTTTCTAAGTGAACGAATTAACACTAGGTCTCCTTTTTGAAATGTGATTGGTTTTTTTATATTTCGATTTTGTCTTCTGATATATTTTTCAGCTTTCCTCCTAATTCGGTTATTCACTTTCTGCATTACTTGTTCTAACATATCCTGATTATATTCACTAATCCACTTTCTGTTTCCTATATGGCCAAACATTAAATATTCTGGTACTTCCTCTGTATTCAAATTATGTGTATTATTTAAAAAATATTCTACTTGTGGTATATGTTGCTGACAAGTTTCGTGTTGATTTTGGCACAGTATCCTTAAATATTTTATAACTTCTTTAATATATCTTTCTGCAGGATTTGCCTGAGGATGTCTGATACTTGTAAAATGAATGTTGATTCCCTTTTTCTCACAAAATGTCCGAAATTTTTGGTTGTTAAAATATGTAGCATTATCTATTATGCAATTTCTAAATGGTCCTATTTCTTCGAAAAATTGATTAATATATAATTTTAATGTTTTAACATTTGTTCTAGAGCAGGGATATAGTTTAATAAATTTTGTATATAAATCAACTATCACTAGTATATGCTTTTTTCCTGTTGGACTGAGAACTAAATTTGAAATAAAATCCATGGAAACTGTATTTAGTTTTTCATATACAACATTAGATTTATATGTGTTCTGGTTTTTGAAATTCTTTTCTTTATTTAGTTGACATATTGGGCATTGGGTAGTAATTTCTTTTGCTATACTTATGTCATTCTTTGCAAAATAATTGTCCCTAAATAGCATCCATAGCTTTCTTGAACCAATATGCATATAATTGTTATGTAAATTTTTCAATATTTTCTTTGCTAAAGTTCTAGTTATTACATATACTTCTATGCCATTTATTATTTTATAATATACTCCATCTTTCCTAAGGACTTTTTGTTTTTCACTCAAATTGATCTGATCTCTTATAATTTCTTCTTTAGAATATAATCCAGTACTTTCTACTAATTGATTTAATCCAATTTTTATTGTTCGCTGCCCTTTTTGTGATGTATTTTCTAACCTTGATAAAGCATCTGCCACTATATTGGATTTTCCAGAAATGTATTTGATTTCAAAGCAGTATTCACTAAGTATTAGACTCCACCGATGTATTCTACTGTTTCCATATTTGTTATTTAATATAGACGTTAAAGCTTGGTGATCTGTTTCTATTGTAAATTCATTACCCAACAAATAAAATCTTAATTTTGTGACACAGTGTATTATACTTGCTAGTTCTAATTCTGAAACTGAGTAACCCTTTTCATGTGGCTTTGTAATTCTTGAAATGAATTGTATTGGGTATTCGACCCCATCATGTATTTGTAATAATACCCCTGATAATCTCTCTATTGATGCATCTGTTCTTAGTATGAATGGCTGTGTATAGTCAGGATAGTATATTTTCAAATTTGACAGAAAAATGTTTTTAATTTCTTGGAATGCTAGTTCTCTTCTCTGATCCCATCTCCATTTTACACCTTTTCTCAGTAGTTCAAGTAATGGAATTTCTTTTATACTTAGATCTGGTATCATCCTTTTATAATAATTAATTATTCCAATAAATCCTCTTAAAGTTCTTAAATTGTGTGGTGTTTTATATTCCTGAATGACTTGTGTCCGTTCTGGATCCATTTCGATTCCCTTAGTGTTAAGTTTATAACCTAGATATATGACTTCTTTTTGAAAAAATGTACATTTTTCTTGATTTATTTTTAGTCCAACTTTGTCTAATCTATTTATTATAATTTTTAGGTGTTTCTCATGATCTTCAGCCGTTTTAGAAAAAATTAATATATCATCAATGTAGTGAATTACAAAATGTTCATATTGATCCAAAATATCATGAAGACATCTACATAGAGCACTGCAAGATGATTGAAGTCCAAATGGTACTACTTTGAATTGATATACTACTCCATCTATCTGAAATCCTGTATACTGTCTACTTTTTCTTTCTAGAGGTATTAACCAGAAACTATGCTGTAAATCGATTTTAGTGAAAAATGACATTCCTGTAATTCTTCCTAATATTCCATCTATACTCATTGGTGCTTCAAATTGCTTTTCAGTAATCTTGTTAATATTCCTTGCATCCAAACATAACCTGATTTCACCTGATCTTTTTCGTACTACTACTATGGGGTTAATAAAACGTGTGTCTGCCTTCTCAATGATCCCATCTTCTAACATATTATTAATTGTTTTGTTTACTTCTTCTCTGTATTTATATGGTATTGGGTATGATTTTGTTTTAAAATCTTTTTCTTCTTTAACTTTTATACTATGGATATAATTTTGTGCAATTCTATTTTCTTTATTGACAAGTCCCTTGTGTTGCTGCAATATGGAAATGACTATTGATTTATATTCTTCAGGGCAATTTAAAACTTTCATCATATCTTCTTCTTTACAAATAAAATTATTCTTCATTATGTACTCATTATTCCTTGCTTCCAATTTTACGCACTCCGCCTCGTAGGCATCCATCTGCTTAAAATTTCCATTCCTTAAATATTCACTACAATAATTATTCTTTACATTCTTTTGGGACATATCCCTATCATCAAAATACATTTCTTCTTCATAAACATCACTATTTTCTTTTAATAATATCCTATCAACTCTTATTCCTTCTTCCACCTCATCTTTCTGCATAAATTTAATTATTTGCCCTTCCAAAGTTACCATTTTTTTTTTTAAAATCTATCTTTACTTTCTTCTTTTCCAATTCATCATTTCCCATTAATATATCAACACATAAATCCTTGACAATAAATCCTTGCATATTAATTTCTTTATTAAGAATATTAATTTTAAAATTGGCTAGTTTATCAATTTCACCCAACTTCTTATTATTTGCACCAACAATTTTAATTTTTGGAATCTTTATTATATCTGATAATTTTAATGTATTAAAAATAAAATTCTCCGAGACTAAAGTACTTTCTGAACCAGTATCTATCATAATCTTAATCATTTTATTTTTGGCCAAAGCATTTATATAAATTAAATTAATAGATTCAATAATTTTATCTTCATCTAGAGAAATAAATTCAGAAGGTTTTTCATAATAGCAATGGCCTAACTTGTAATTCAGAAAGTTTACTGCACAAAATTTTGATTATTAGAATTGTCAGATTGTATCTGACCACTTGGATCTGATGTCCTATGTCTTTCCCTACTATGACTTCTACTCACATTTTCCTGCCTTGTACTACTTCGTTCCCTGTCTTCGCAGCTTCTATTCCTTCGAACACAATTTACCTGTCTGTTATAGTTAGGTCGCTCTGTATTTCTTCTATTATTAAAATCTTGTCTATTATTATTAGTACTGTTATTAAAATGTTGTCTATTATAATTAGTATTATTATTAAAATTTTGTCTATTATAACTAGTATTATTATTAAAGTTCTGTCTATTTGGATTAGTGTTAGTATTATTAAAATTTTGTAAATTATCACCATACCTAGTATTATTGTTATATGATTGTCTATATTGTTGATTATCAGTTTTATTATATTGAAAGTTATTATTGTTTTTTCTGTTGTTATTATTACTTGTCATATTGCCTCTTTGTATTCTTTGAATAAAATTAATAAAATTATCTATTGTTTGAATATTTTGTACAGTTACGGTTTGCACAACATCAGCATCAAAATGTCTAGATACATTTAAGACTGTTTCATCCTCTCTAAGTGGTGGTTCTAAATATTTTGCAACTGTTATCAATTTCAATGCATAATCTACCATATTTGATTTTAAATTTTGATTATACTTTCCAAAATATAGAATTTCTCTAAACTTGGCTTGCTCTAGTTCACCCCAATAATAATTTAAAAATTTATTTTCAAATGTTTGAAAATTATCTAAATCATTCTCAATACTAGCAAACCAAGTTGCTGCATTGTCATTTAATGTCATTCTAATATAATCTTTAATATCATTAATATTATTCACCAATCTTAATTTATGTTTTAAACTATTTATGTATACTCTAGGATGCAAATTTTTTATATTACCAGAGAATTTAATCCCAGTCTCATTTGTTAAATTTAAGTAAGGTCTCCCTATGTCTCTCATTTGTGAAATATCATCTATTCTCTGTTCCACATTTCTTATTTGATTACTATTTATTTGGATATTTTGTTGTATATCGTCTAATTTTTCTTCTGTGTTTCTCCTGTCTTCGTTAATTTTTACTTCTAAGTTACATTTCTGTAACTCTATTTTCTCTTCTATATCTATCTTATTATCTTGAATAATCCTCTTTACTTCTGTCCTCTCATTTTCTATCCTTTTCTTGTAGTCATTCCGTATACTTTTTATTTCATTTGCTACTTTTTTCTCTGCAGCTTCAAGTTTTTTATCCATTTGTTTTACAATTTTATTATTATTATCTTCTATTTTCTTTTCTAATTTTCTATAATTCTCTTCCAATTTCTGTTCCATTTTTTTCATGTCTTCTTTGACTTCTTTTGAATTCTCTTCCAATTTTTTCGTATTCTCTTCCATTTTCTGTTCCATTTTTTTCATGTCTTCTTTGATTTCTTTTGAATTCTCTTCCATTGTCTTGTTCATCTGCATCATTAATGACATCAAAGCTGCCATATTGACATTTTCCTCTCTTTCTGGATTCATTTCTGCAGTATCTTGTGGAACTTGAACTAAACTCTCCTCTTGTATAGGTTGTGTTTCTACTTCCACATCTTCTTCATTCTTTTTGCTTCTTGTACCTTTCTTTCCTTGAGACATTTTGAGACTTTACTTGTTCAAATATAATTAAAATAAAATCTATAATTTTTTCTTTCTACTGATAATTAATTTACTTATATGAGAGCACTTATCTTCCCAAACTAATTCTTTTAAATAGAGAGCCACCGCGTTGGGTGCCAAATTGTTATGATGTGTTTTTTGTTTGAATGATGAGCAATGAGTATTTTTAATAATATATAGGGTTTTTATCGCGGTTCTCAAAGAATTAGCTTGTAAGTACTTTTTTAAATTATCTTTATTATAACTATTATGAAACACACATATATATCTAACCTAGTCAATGTAAATTTAAAATAAACTATCTTTAAATTGATATTCTTATAAAACTAATTAAATTCTATAGACAATCTAAAATTTAAACAAAACTATCTTCAAAATTGAAATTGTTATGACACTAACTAAATTATATTAACAAAATTTTGTACCTTTCTTTCACTGAATGCCTAAATGAACTGTTTTCCACTATATATATTCTAATCACCACTGAAAGTCTTCGTACTTCGGTTATCCTTGTTTTTTGTGAAATTACTTTTTTCAATTATCAGCTTCTACCAATTTAAGATATAGTTTTCTTCACCAGCATTTATACACCACCAACCAAACCAGCAAACAGCTTTTATATTTATTCTTCTTTTCAATATACCAATATCCAATTATTATAAGTTGATTTATACTAATCTCCAACCATAATATAATTTAATTTCTTCCAATATACCTTTTTTTATCTTCAATAATTATTTGTGTATAATTATAAATGTGCATTAAATTATATGCATAATTTTTAATCTTCATTTAACTCACTATATTAAACTATTGGACTATTTGTACTTGATTCACTGACTCTAACTAACTTTCATAATAAACTGCTTGACTTCTGACTAAAAACTTCTAAAAAACTGCCCTTCTGATTAAAAACTGCCAAAACTCTTCTGACTGCACTATCTACAACTTTTCTGACTAAAAACTTTCAAAAACTGCCATCTTGAATCCAAATCACGGTATTTATATCTTTTGGACATTCTAGAACCATCTCGTAAGAGATCATGTTCCAATTTGTTCTATTTCATACTTGTATGAATTTTCTGGAACAAACCATTTCGCAAACATGGCCATCTCCGGAGATCCAGAGAATTCCATTCTTTTCTATTAATAATTTTGTTTACATTTAGGCTTTTCAGATCAGAATATATAATTAAATTAGTAACTTAACATTCTAATTTAATAAAATACACATTTCAAACAATATATTATTATAACCCACTTTATATTCGTAAATATTTTTAAACGTCACTTCAGAGTATAAATATCTGTCAATCTCCGAGAGTATTTTTGGTTGCCTAAGCACATGGCTCACTTATATATATTTACAATATTAAAATACAACTTTTTACAATTATTATGCTAATTTATTAAAAATGCCCTCACATAAATATATTTTTATTAAATTCTCTAGTATATAACTTATTTAAAACAACCAAATATCTAATATTATGTAGTATATAACTTATAAATTATTTTCTATAAACCCTAATCGTCACAATATATATATATATATATATATATATATATATATATATATATATATATATATATATATATATATATATATATATATATATATTTAGGGATTCTACAGTATTCACTGCCTTCCCTCGCTCAACCGTTTCCATCTCTCTCTGTTGTTCCATTCTCCATCGTTCAGTCCTCTCTTACTCATGGCGTCGTCTACTTCGTTCCTTCAGGATTTTCGGGGTCGTCCTCTTTTCCTCCTTCCTATGGGGCTCCATTCGGTTATTTTCTTTATCCATCTGCTGTCGCTAGTTCTTCTTACATGTCCATACCACTTTAGTCTTTTTTGTTCTATATATGTTAGTATGTCTGTTTCTATTGATGTTCTTTGCTTTATTTCGTCATTACTTCTCCTATCCATTCTTGTTACTCTGCAGCATCTTCGCAGGCATTCCATCTCTGTTGCTATTATCTTACTGCTGGTTTTCTTGTTTATGATCCAATTTTCATAATCATGATCCCATATGTCATAATACTTTGCACTAATGTTTTATAAATCTGCGTTTTTGTCTTCATATTTAGATGTCTATCCCACCATACTGAGTTAAGTTGTCGGATTGCTGTTCTTGTTTGTCCTAATCTTTGTGTAATTTCTTCCTCTGTTGTTGCCTTTTTCGTGATTATAAACCCCAGGTATTTGAATTTATCCTTTCCTTTGATTGTTACGTTGTCATCAATCTGTAGATCTTCTATGTCTTCTTCACTTGTAGATAGGTACTCTGTTTTCGCGAGGTTAATATCTAGGCCAGCCTTGGTATATTCTTCTTGTAGTTTTTTCATCATGTAGCATCATGTAGCTACATCAGAATAAGTTTCAGTAGATTTGTTTTCCAAACAGAACATTATCACTTTTATCATGCGGGGATAACGTTTATTTTGATTTGGTTTACCGACTCAATAAAATGTAACAGGACTTTCTTGACATCCAATAATTTCTAGGGCTAAATGTATTTTATTCCTATCATCATATTTTTTATTTTGTACTCCTGTAGGTTCAGGGACGCCTCTAACCAAAAAATTTTTGGAACGAGATATGTGGTCAGCGGCTTCATTGACAATGCTGTCGGTAAATTCTGTTATTGTAATAGAATTAAGTTAATTTAATTTATTGCTGAATTCAGATAATTTAATATCAGTGTCCTCAGTTTTCTTTTTAATGTCAGCTTTAAACTCGACTAGTAGACTCTTGATTTCAGTAATATTCCCAATGTTTGAACTACATGCAATGTGTATTGGTTTCTTACAGCCATTACACTGGAGCTTTCTATCGGAGGTAGAAGTTAGCTTTGAACAATTAGCGCAAAACGATGTATTAGGCATGATTAACTTTGTGCTAGTTTTAGATATGAAATATAATTACACAGGTCTGCGACCAAAAAATTGTTTAAAATTTAATAACTGATTTTCATACTGTGTTTAACGCTGATTTCGGGAAAAATAGTGAAGAAATTCCATTACGTACAATTATTTCACAAAATGAAATAATAAAGAGTAATTAAGAGAAACCAGCAGTATTTTTAAGTCAGCACTTGTTCTTGCGTACCCCCTACCCATCCACTTGATGACTCACTGTGCCTTACTTCGTGTCAGTAACTATCTGTCGCGCTGCCCCTTTCTTCGCCGATAACAAGCAGTGAACCTTTGGAAATGCCTTACAATTCACAGCAGCTCTTCGCTTGGTATTGTTTTTATTAGTGCTTTAAAGTAGTGACTATTTTCTTGTATTGTGAAGTTATTGTGCTGTCTAGACATTGGACAATAGCTACCAGAGAAACTATAAACATGACAGAATGCTTCTGTTACATTTGCGGTAACTATACCGTTAAACATCAACAAAGAAACGTCTCCGATAACAAAGTATATTTTGCTTATTTTGGTATAAAGTTAGGCGATCAAGATAAGCCTTAAGCCCCCACATAAAGCTTGTTCAGTGTGTGTTGAAGAACTGAAGTAATGGTTTCAAGGTAAGGATTTCTTACATTTTAGAATACCAATGGTTTAAAACGAGCCCAAAAATCATATTGATGACTGCTATTTTTGTTCTTGCAACGTACGAGGTTTCAATTAGAGAAACAAAAAAGATATTTCTTACCCTAACATTTAATCATCCATTCGCCCTGTTTCTCATGGACCTGAAGTACCACTCCTCCAGATTCTTTGGATAATATACATGATTATCACGAGCCATTAAATCAGCAAGGTGATAGTGAAGAAGACAGTGAATGATTTAGTAAAAGAATCGATTGAAGTTTTAGGATCTAGATTGAAAATGAAACATATGTTTATTCCGAAAACACTCTTTTCTTGATATCGATCTAGGAACAATATTTGTATTTTTCTTCTCCCAAGAAGATGACCTGGTGTTTTACAGTGATGTTCTTGGACTTATGACACATTTCAAACTAGAGTATGCTCCTGATAAGTGGAGACTTTTGATTGATTCTTCAAAAAGAAAGCAGTACTTGTACACAATGGCAATAAGTATGCTTCTATACCAGTTGAACACTCGGTTTACGGGAATAAATATTACGAAAACTTTGAACTGGTTTTAAGCAAACTGTGCTATTTAGATCACAAATTGACATTATGTGCTGATTTAAAAGTGATTTCAATGCTGCTTGATCAATAAAGTTCCCTTGCTTTCTCTGTCATGGGACAGTCGAGAAAGAAAGCAACACCATATAAAAAAAAACTTGGCCCTTGAGAGAAATCTTACAAGCAGGGGTTAAAAGTGTTGACGAGAGGAAGAGCCCAAAAAGGTGTTATTTCCACCACTTCACATTAAGTTGAGGCTGATAAAACAATTTGTCAAGGCATTGACTATAGAAGGGGAGTGATTTGTCATTAGAAATCTAATGAAAGATCACTTCCACCACTGCACATAAAGTTGAGGCTGATCAAACAATTTGTCAAGGTATTGACTAAAGAAGGGGAGGCAACTTTGTGGACAAAATGGAAATAAATTGAAAGGCAGCATGGACATCTTTTAAATTAGTTGCTGTTGGCTTCTTAAGTTAAAAAGAGACATCGAAACTACAAGAAAATCGTCGCAGACATGATCGACAACTTTAAGAAGCTGCGCTGTAACATGAGCAATCAACTTCACATTCTCCACTCACATCTTGATACTTGCCGGCAAACCTTGGTGATGTCAGTAAAGCGAAAGATTTTACCAAGGCATTAAAGAAATGAAAAGAAGATACCAAGGAAGATAAAATGTGAGCATGATAGAAAACTATTGCTGGATCATGAAAAGAGATTATTCTCAACGACTTCTCAGCAAGAAAAGCAGTAAAATAAGCTTTGACAGAAAGCGAAAGCGTTATTATAAGGACTTAGGGACCTAAAGAGAAATATAACTGTAATGGAAATTAGTTTAGAATATTATTAATAAATGAACTAAATTTTATAACATTAAAAAAAGGTGAAACATTATTTAAATTTTATTATTATACCCAAACATACTCCCTACTTTGTGAGAAAACCTGACGTGATAGACAAAAATGGTTTGCATTTTTGAAATCAGCGCAAGAAAGTACATGAAAGTCAGTTATCAAATTTAAAAAAATATTTTTTGCAGGCCTGTGTTAGTGGATTGATAATAAACAGAAAATTTATCGTTATCACTTAGTTGAATGTTTAAAAACACAATCGCAATAAATTATTTCTTTGGTTTTTTAAAAACACATTTAAAATCAAATAAATTTTAATTTGTCGGAGTGTAGCAAAATACAACTGCTTCCATCGAAGTCTGATATTGGTATAGATAAATTAATCGTTTAAGGAATTTGTAAAGTAATGTACAGATGTTAGACGCATTGATTTTACACCATTATAGTCCATTTCCATCATATTGATAGCACATTATGTATGCAAATCCGTAAACTGTTGATACGGGTGACTCAATGAAAAATAGATATTTGTCAATAAGTTTACAGAAGTATATAGGAAAACAATTTTAAATTGAGTATGACCACCAGGTATAAAGGTTAAAGCAGAATAGAATACAATAGTTTTGAGGGTTACCAATCCCTAAATAAAGTTGCCAGTGTCGGAGTGATGGAGATTAACAGGTACTAATGAATTTGCAAGAAATGTAAGATGTTTATTTTATTGGTTATATATAAAATCATTTGTGGCCGTAACAGGGGCCGATTTGTAAAAAAATGAATATTATTTTAATCAAATTCCATTTCAGATTCACTGCTTTCTTCAGAATCTTCAACTCCAATGTTAATTATTACCGGTTCCAGCATTGCATCAGTCATATTATCCAAATTCCACATTTTATTTTCTTCCTTGTGAGCATGACTAACAGCATTTTTCCAATTTTTTGGAGTTACTTTTGATAAGGAATGTTCTAATAATTGTTGTAAGTCTTCTAATTTAAAAGTTTTGTTGTTGCGTCCGACTTCACCCTTTACTTGAGACCATATATTTTCTATCTGATTCAGATCACAGTGGTATGGGGGTAAACGTAAAATAATTACATCACGGTTTAATGCCATTTCATCAATTATATATTTTTTATAAGCTGCTTTATGTTGCCTTACAATGGGTAATAATTCCTTTTTTGCCGAATTCTCCTTGTACTCAATTGCGTGTTTATCCAACTATTCGATTATCTCTCCTTCTTTCCATGCCGTTGTTGGCAATTTTTCTGCTAGTCTTGAATGGTAACTAGCATTATCCATGACTATGACAGAATTTTTTGGAATTAAATCCAACATTTGCTCAAAATATTCTTCAAAAACGTCAGCAGTCATTTCCTCGTGGTAATCTTTGGTTGATTTTGGGGCAAAACTTAATAATCCACCATTGACAAAACCGTATTCGTTTCCAATATGTGTTATTATGAGTCTGCGTCCTTTTCCAACGGGAATATTGTTTATTCTAGTAGATAAACCTTCGATGAATGCCTGACGGGAACTTTTCACATTTGTATCAATTCATAGATATGGTACAGTATGACCTTCATTTAGCCAAGTTTCGTCCAAATAAAAAATTGTTTTCCCTTCTTCTCGGTACTTTTTAATAGTTCTTAGATAATCTCGTCTCCAACATACAATGTAAACTTTTTCAATTAAAACGTATTTTCTTCTATTCTTTTGCCAACGAAATCCCATCTCTCTCAATAGTCCCCATAATTTCTTGTTGCTTATGATTGGTAACTCTTCGTTTTCTCTAATTAATGTTTGGATTTTGTCCAATGTTGGAAATTCTTTGTTAAAAAAAAAAAAAAATTAGTGGACGCTGCGTCTTATCATGTTTTTATGTATTTCTTTAATTTCCAAGGGTTTACTCCCTCCACTCTTCTTGGGAGATGAAACAGTTCCTCCTTTTCTTTTTTTTAGGAATTTATAAATTGTTGCTTTTTCAACCCCTGTCATATTTAAACACATGTTAACGATTTCACGAATATTACTTAAAGGGCGTTGATGTACAAGTGAATCGTGTACATTTAATATTATATTTTTCTCTCTTAGACTGAAGGCACCTTTAAAACTACACTTAATCGGGATAAAACCTGTTGTCGACGTCATTTTTAAATGCAAATAACAAAATATCGACACCGAAAACGTAGGTAGGTAAGACATGAACAATGTACATCTACAAACTAAATGGAAGATGCAAAACAATTTCTAATTTATATTATTAGCATAAGCTGTAATGTGGCATAAAAACTACTTAAACTATCATTAGTGAAGCCTTATCAGTAATTCCAGGTAATCGTTCAAAGAAGGTATTCTTTTTGTGTCAGGCGATAACTTGTATAGAAAACAATAATCACCTTTAAATTACTGTTTACATTAATTTATTTCGTGAAACATTGAATTCTCTCGTTAATCACCCGTGTATAATTAACAATAATCGTGTGGCATATATACCGACGTTTTTTACGCACAAAAAAGGTATAGTGAGATTAATGGAGACTTATTTTACAGAAGATTTGTTAAAAGATAATGAATTGTTGACGGCATCTTAAAATATTAATTTTTTTTATTTATTTCAAAACAAGTATAGGGTGACGCCTATGGTTTTTTGGCCTGTTGAGGATTTGCATACATAATGTGCTATCAATATAATGGAAAAGGACTATAACTTAAGAAAAATGGGTAATAGCAAAATTATTTATTTACATTTGTCGATATTGGCTCATACAGGAAATACTAGTAACTCTAAAATTTTTAAGATTTTCACGCTATATGAAAAAATGGTAAATGGTACACTGAATATACCGATACCAATGCGGATTTAAGAAGATATGATGCAATATCCATTTTTTATGTTAGAAGATATGAAGCATTACCCTTATCTGAAAATTTACTTATGGTGGATTAAATTTAACTTTTGAAAAAAATATTTAATTATAGATTATCCAGAGCTCGAAAATATGTTAAATGCATATTTGATATACTGGCTAATAAGTGAACCACTAAACGTGAATGTTGATTTCGACCAAATCATAATAAAAGCCTGCTGCATACTCCAAAACGTGATTAAATTTAGAGATGAAAGCAAAGATTATATTAGCGCCATAACAGGTCTTTTAAGAAATTCTGGTGCTGATTCGCTGGGCAGAGGAAATCCAAGAGCTCTTTAGTGCAGAGAAAAATTTTCCAACTATTTCGTTAATATTTATCGATTGGAATGGCAAAATGCATAAATATACAAATTACATATAAAATACTAATGATTTTGTTATTATTAAATAAATTTTGAATTTACATAACTACCTAATCTTTTGCCCCTACTGAGTAACACTCTTCAACAAATATCTCGGTTACCTCTTTCCAAGAACGATTCTTTTTATTTTGTTGGAATCTTCATCTCAACACATATCCCAAAGGGTAGAGCTTCGTCGTGAATGTTATCAGTTAATTTTTCAATGTCCATATTCTTCATTTTCCACTTAAAACTACAAAATTACCACGAAAAAGCCTTACGTCTGCTTTGTCGCATCAGCAAACAAATATACCGACCTGTCGACTAGAGCCATAAAACCACTGTCGGCAAATGGTACTTGTCAGGATACACTCGGCGGCTTCGGTTACTCCATAGACGATGCACCATGTGTTTTAATACAATACAAGATTCGTTCAAGAGGCAATGCTTCGGCGACCGATTAGCCAAAAAACAGCTAAAACCACATTTATCGTCTCGCAAGATTAGTTAAGCATTTTAAACCCAACATCTAGTAGTGTAATTTTTCTATATATTTGGCACAATCCAGAGTATGGTTTTTCTTGTATGCAAATAAGACACATTATTGCAGTTTTCCATTCTTCTTACATTTCTTTTATGATAAAGGCAGTATCTTCTTCTGCTGTATCTTTTAACTCTGTTTAGCCTCCTCCCATGTTTAACTTCAGATTTGGACCATCTCAACCTCTACCTTCTAATCCACCCCATTCCACTTCTGACAGTGGACAAAGAGATAGCAAGATGTTGCTCGAGCTGAGACTAACTTTGAAATTAGTTTTTTTTAAATAAGCGTACACTGGACGATTTAAAATCTTTTGATAATCAACTAATAATCATGAAATTATTTATGTATTTCAGGGTACAAAAAAGGTTGTTACGTAATTTTCTCTGTCTTAAATTAATTTAAAATCATGCAATGGAATTATAAATCTGCGCATTCAGCACATATTTTAAATGAAAATGATGTTGGTAAGGCCGATAAACAATATATTTTTAAGGGTGTGTATGGAAATTTCTAACTAATATAGAGAAATCCTTCTCCTGAGTTGTTCACTGCCTTTATATTATTTTTTTATTCGACCTATTCAATTTTTTATATGTAATAGTGGAATGGTGGGTCAGCAAGCCGTGATTTGTAATACTTTTTACTCGAGGTTCCCCAGTTTTTCTTATAGGTCATCTTTTATTTTGTAATACTGTTCTTTACTTGTTAATACCGTAGCTATTTACAGAATAATCAGCAAAACTTAGTAAAACGAGGCTACGTTGGGAGTTATATCTTCTAAAGCATCAAAAACATTTTTTTTATTTTTATTCAGGTTTGTAGATTTGGCCACTGGTACCGAACGATGTATATTCTTAGTATACAAAAGTACGGCTTTATAACTCGATTAGGAGGAATCTATTATAAGAGACGCCATTCCCGAGGGAAGTTCATTTTCCTAGTTGATATATTAGTTCTCTAACATCGTTACAATACAAAATATCTCTACTTTGTGAAAAAGATAAAATTTGCAAAGTACGTTTTCTAGAATATGTAATTTTTACATAGGCTAGTAGAAGATCCCATCCGATAAGTCGGCAAAATAAAAGTTCTGATAGATCTCTTTACTTAGTTTCGATACTCTTCTGAGATCAGTTTATACGACTTGTAAACTCAAATGAGGTTATTCTTCTGTTGTAGTAAAATCGGGATCATTTGTGTCTTCAGAAGAACTCGATGTACTAAACAAGGTTGAGGTTTCATCTGTGACAAGCTTTTTTGAAGGTTTAGGGAGCTTTCAAAATGATTTACTTTTATTGATTCAACCCGCTGCATTTAACATTAATGTTTATCAGTTTTACTTTTTCTTCTTTAAGTTCCATCTTCTATCGAAGGTTGGAAATCATCATGGCTCATGCGGACCTTATTGACTGCCGCTTCAAATAGTTCTGCAATACTTTATTCAAGCCATTCCCTCAAGTTCCTAAGCCACAATATTCTTCGTATTCCCACATTTTGCTTTCCTCAAATTTTGCCTTGCATAATAAGACGCAATACTTTGTGTTTTTGCTCTCTCTCATTATTATATCAGCTTTATTTACTATTCTTCTAGTAACTTCTGAGTTTGATATTCTTTGAGTACATGATATTCGTAGGATTCTCATGTAACACCAAAATTCAAAGGCAGCCAACTTTTTCAGATACCCTTGTTTTAATGTCTATACTTCCAAGCCATAAAGAAAAGTACTAAATATGTAACACTAAAGCATTCTTAGGTGTAGTCCTAACCTTATATCTTAACAACAAAGAAACTTTTTAAGTTGAACGAATGATACACGTGTTATATCAATACTTGTCTTAATTTCTTTGGTTTGATCTACATCCGATGTTATTCATGTTCCTAAGTATTTGTAGGTATCACACATCCTTACAGTATCGTCAACAATCAATTGGATATTTTCATCTGCTGATTTAGTCATGATGATGCATTTAGTTTTTTTTCAAATTCATCCTTATTCTGTATTCATGACAGCATTCAATAAGTCGTTGCATTACGTTCTGTAAATCATTGTTGTTATCCGTCATTATTATTGTATCGTCTGCAAAACGCAAGTTATTCAAAACTTCTGCATTGATAGATATACTTTCTATTGAATTTGAGAGCGCTTCTTTAAATACCGCTTCACTGTAGACACTAAAGAGCAGTGGTGACACCACGCAACCCTGGCGGACTTCTCTCTGTATTTTGATATCCTGGGTATTCTGATTGTCAAGTCTTACCTTGGCAGTTTGATTCCAATATAGATTAGATATAATTTTCATATTACGACTATCAATATTTTTGCTTTTTAATATATCTACAAGTTTTTTATGTTGTACCTTATCAAATGCCTTTTAAAAAATATACAAAACATTAGTACTTGTCCTGATTTATATCCATGCATCTCTGTGCCAGCACATTTAAGACGAACAAAGCATCTCGTGTACTCATACTATTTCTAAAGCCAAATTTCATATTCTTAATAATTCTGTTGTGTATTATTTTCAATTTTTTTTTAAGAATATTTTTAAGATTCCCCATGTCTCTATTAACATCTTTATCAACGTCTGGCTATGCCTTGCAATTTTTAGAAGGCTCCAGATTAAGGCAGTTATCTGAATTGTGTTTCGAAACTATTTTACGGATTTAATATCAGATATCGCTATTGCGTCCGTTTCGAAGCCATTTTATCGTTGCTTCCTAAAGACAGAAAAGATTAATTTTCACGTTGAGAACGCCTATGAATAACTGTTCTGATGAGCTTTATTAAAGCGAAATACGTATAAACAGATACATAGATGATTTGTACGTGAAATGAAATCTTGACTGTCTTTTTAATTTTATTTTTATTCGGATCTACTCTGTATGAGTACAAGAAACCAATTCGCTAACGATTTCTGCTTAGTTAAGGAGACATGTCGTGGAATCCAAATTTTAGATTCCCCATGTCTCTATTAACATCTTTATCAACGTCTGGCTATGCCTTGCAATTTTTAGAAGGCTCCAGATTAAGGCAGTTATCTGAATTGTGTTTCGAAACTATTTTATTTTTTTATTAATTTTAATCTTTACTTTCATACTTACGTATATTTTTTAACTAGATACAAGTTTATAGTTTATATTTCAGCTGTAGCATATGAGTACTATTATAGAAAAATGATGTATCTTTACACCATTTACTGAATTTTTGTAATACTTAATAATATTGGAACATACAGAAATACAGCCATATATTTTTATTGCTTTTAAAAATTGTATAATTAAAATATTTCGTTGTAGTTTTACACTTGTCAATACAAAGAACTTTGTTGATAAAGAGTAAAAGATTCCGAATAAATAAAAAGGAGTGGAACAGTAAGAGGTAATGTAGATAGGGCAAAGCTTTATGTTATATTATGTATTTCTAAAATTTAAATAATATATTTAAAATTAAATTTAGTAATTTTATTATTAATTACTATTTAAAGGGGAATAAGCCAGAATTAAAGGTTAAAGTAAGTTTATTGACGTTCGTTCTCGATTTCCGAAGTGGATTTTGAAACGTCAATAAATTTACCTTAACCTTAAATTGTGGCTTATTCCCATTTAAATGGAAATTACTTTAACATGCCACAAGAAAATAGCTTCAGAACAATAATTTTATTATTTTTTATGTTTTAAACAAATTCAATAAATTAATTATTATGTTTGCTCCTAACACCACCTTAACGTAATAACAAAGCATGCGTTGTTAGTTTATGGCAAATCGGTCAAATTCAGACCCAATATTAATAATAAAATATAAATAATTATCATTTGATAGTAAATTTAATTATTATATAAATTAAATAATATGTTTAAAAATAATATTTTTAACTATTTAATGAAATTATTTCAAAACGAGAATTATTATGTAACGTTATAAACGTCACATGTTTGTTATTTTTGTTGTAATAATTATTTTATTTCAATTTCTTTATTAAATATATATTTTACTTTATTCTAAAAATATTTGGCATCCAATTCTTTATTCAACTCTTCTGTCATCTAAATATACTATTTAATCTTTATTTTTCATTTCCAATTTTCATTTAATTCAGTTATATTTCTTGTATTTGACTCCAGTCTGTTCTATGTCACAGATTTGTATGCCTCATTTTAACCCTCCATCACTCGCACATAATTATGTGCGAGATGCACTCTATAATAAACTTTCTTTCTTCCCATTTTCCCTTTGCAGTCATATTTTTTGCCGAACCGCGATGTTTACAACAAGAGTGAACGAAACTGAACCAATATTGCGTAATATTACTCTCACCGCCGCAATATTTACAATATTGCTCAATAAAAATCAGTCATGTTGATTGACACAATATATTGCGCAATCATTCAATGTGATCTACAGACGATTAATATATTGTACAATATAAATTATTCTCCAAAATATTGACAATAATATTTGCCGTCTAGGGGCCGCTTAACAATTGGCTCCAAAAGAAAGTTGTGACTTTAATTGTTTTACATTGACACCCAACTTTCAGATGTAAATAGTTATATTGTCAACCATTGGCATCCACCCTTTCTGATGGGTCGTTCAATGGTTACAACTATAAAAATTTAAACAGAGATGATTCAATGTTGTTATTAATCGGATGACATTTATAACTTTTATTAAATTTTGAAAATCATTACGAATCGAATCTTTTAGTGACAAATATTATTTAAATATTTAACTTCTTATTTAATGTCTATACTTTGTTAGTTATTTTTCATGCTTAGGTTAAATAAATGATGAGTAGAAACTAATAAATACAGCCATATAAATAGAGAAAAAAAGTAGTACAGCTTCAATATAGAAGCTTCGCTTAAAAAAACAATCAGAACCATCGTCGCGTACGTTTCGTATTGTAATATTGTACATTTATAAAAAAATAGATTGAGGGTACTATTATCATTAGACTACCTTGTTTACAAATATAGTCTAACTTCCGCCTTTTACACAAAGGAGAACTAAAGAAACGCCTAAGGCGACAAATCGCAGGAAGTCAGTAGGGCAGAATAGTGTATTATGGATATTACCAACAAGGAAATACTAAAACTGAATTGATTCTGGAATTGAGTTTGTTGCTAACAGTTAAAACAGAACGGGGTTTAGGTTTCAATTATGATATTTGTATTCTAATCAGGTTAACTACTTTGATTATTGTTTGCCGCTAATATTGATCTAAATTGGGTATGATTTCTAAATTGCCATTACTTGAAGTTATTCGCCATGTGAGTGGAATTGCCAATATTAACTATTGGCAACTAACTAACCAAATATTTTCTATAACATTTAAGCTATATACAGGGTGAGTTTTAAGTGAAACACCTATATTTGTTTTATTGCCTACATTTTTTAGAAAAAAATGTAAGCAATGATATAATCCTTACTTGGAAAATATGTGGAACTATACAGGGTCATTAATAACTACGTGGTTTAGCAAACATACAATTTTTTAATGGAATACCTTATATATTTTTTAAAATTTGTATTTTTTTCATAATTCTTGTTTGTATAGTACTAGGCTTTACATTACTATTATCATCATCAGTGGCATTAGAGCTCGTTATGAGCCAAAGCCCTCTTCATAACAATCTTCCCTTCGCCCCTGTCTCTGGCAACTCTTCTCCACGCTTCAATTCCGATGGATTTTAGATCATCCTCTATGTTATCTTGATACCTAAGTTTTGGTCTTACTCTGGCTTGTCTTCCCACTTGTTCTCTTTGGTAGAAAATTTTTCTGATCGTTGCATCTTCATCTCGCCTAATTACATGTCCTATCTATCGAAGGCGTGCTAATTTAATACATTTTACAACATCAGGTTCCCCAAAACTTCTGTATAACTCAAAGTTGTAGCGCCTACGCCACAAACCCGTTTCTTTGATTCCTCCATATATTTTCCTTAGAATTTTTCTCTCGAAACGTTTAAGCAATTCTTGGCCAATATGTGTAAGTGACCACGTTTTTGATCCGTATGTTCACACTGGCCTTATTAGTGTTTAATATATGGCAACTTTAATTTTTTTGGGTAGTTTTGGGGCCATCTGTTTCCTCAAGCCATAATAGCACTTATTGGCAAGCACTATTCTTCTTTTAATTTCTTCGCTGACATTGTTGTCTTTGGTCAGCAGCGAGCCCAGGTAGACGAAGGTGTCCACACCTTCCAGTTCCAGATCATTAATTAATAGTCTAGGTATCTAGTTGCCTGATCTAGTACAATACATATACTTGGTTTTCTGTGCGTTTATTTTTAATATTCTCAGTGCAGACGCCCTTAGTAATCGAAATGCTTCGATTAGAGATTCTGTGGACCTAGCAATAATGTATATGTCATCTGCATATCCGACCACTTGTACAGATTTATTAAAGATGGTGCCATTCGTATTAATATGGCACTCTCGAATTACTTTTTCTAGTGCAAGGTTAAATAAGAGACACGACACTCCATCTCACTGTCTCAGTCCATTTTTACAATGGAAGGGCCTTGAGAAGTCGTTTTGGATTTTGACTACACTCTCTACGCCTGTGAGTGTAAGAGGGTGCATTACACCTAATTTCCAGTCCGCAGGTGTTTCCTTCCATTGTCAGATTTTGGTTACTAATTTATGCATGTGTTTATAAAGGGTGTGACCTTTTTTCAAGAGTTCGGCAGGAAGATTGTCCAAACCGGGAGATTTATTATTTTTCAGTTTTGAAATGGTTTCTTTAATTTCTTCTTCGGTGGGGGGCGGCTCTTGAGCGTTTTCATCCATTTCAGGTGAAGTAATTTCTATTTGGTCTTCTTCACGACTATCGCTAAGCAGTTCTTCATTACTTTTTGAATATCTACTGCTTTTACATTACTATACAAAGTATTTAACCAGTTATGACCATTTTTCTTGCGAAATCCCTATGAAATCAACACCATGTATATAAAGAAGTTATGCATAAACCCCCATCATTATCACCTCAAAAAATTACGCCATCACTCGCGTGTTAGATTTTACCTAACATATGGGTATAGATCAAATAAATGAGTCATTAGTACTTATTGGTTAAGTTTATTGGCTATTAACTCACAAAAAAAACGATAAACTTATATTTTTTTTAAAACAAAACTGCAAAAAAAAACTACTAGGTAAACTAAAAAAATATACACATTACCTAGAACAAAACAAATAAGGGGATTTATTCCAAAAAAAATGTATGCATTACGCATAAAATTGGATTTCTTCCTCTTCTTGGCAGTGGTGACAAGTAAAATTTGTTAAACCAGTATGCTCTTTACATATAGGCAACTAACAGTTAGTACAATAATGTTGGGTAACCAACCTGTTCTTCCTTACAGGGCAAAAAGAACATCTTGGTTTCATAGTTACCCCTTGAGAAACTGATGGCTTTTCTCCGGTTATATTTCGGATCCTTAGTCTCAACTGAAATGGCAGATTTGGGATATTGGAACGTCGTTGAAAATGGGACATTAAAAGTTCCTTGTCAAGCTCCGCAATGTAGCTACTTTAAGATGTTACAATATTAGTGTTATTGTTGTAAATTATTTGACTGTTTATAGTTGAAATATTTAGTAGGCTGCAAAAAACAGTAAATGACCAGCGATTGCTAAATCGAGTCACCGAGTATTCTGCCTTCATTTTATCAACAACATCTACTCCGCCATTTGTGAGGTTGTAATCAGTAATAATTTCTGGCTTCATGGTATGCTCTTTTGTGTTTTCTTGTGTTTTCTTTGTGTTTGTGTTTAACCATCACTGTGTAGTGTTGAAAGTAGTAGTACATTCTTGTTTTTTTTCGACACATATGATGTAAGTACACACTTGCAGAATCGTCACCATATGCAAACATGCTACTACATAGAGGTCTTCCTTTTACGTTTGTCAACTCAGGGGGAATTTGTTGTTTGTTTTGGAAAGAGTTGGCTAAGGGTACAGAGGAAAAGTAATTATTCGTAGTTACATTTCTGCTGGTTTCACTTATGGGTCGTATTCGTATCGACTTTTTACTACTCTAGATGCATTGTTGGGTAGTTGATATGGTACTTCAGGCTGTTTGCCAAAATAAATTTTGAAATTTTGGTTGAAAAATGTTCTAGCTTTTACTGAGGCATAAATCTTAATTCCGTATTTAGTTGGCTTATTGGCTATATACTGCCTAAATTGGCATCGACCACAGAACACTTCCAACATTTCATCTATGGTCACATAGAATCCAGGAGTGTATGCAGATAAACAGTTAGTGACAAACATTTCATATATTGCTCGAATGAGTGCAAGATTATCAACTGTCGAATTTTCTTGCCTCTTAGTGGCGTCGTCAAATCTTACAGCTTGAATTATTTGGTGAAATCTTTTCTTGGACACAGTAGCTGCAAAAATATCTGGAGCTGTGCCATCTAATTTTCAGAGTCCATCAGTATTTAAATGTTGCACTCTTTTTACCCCAGAAAGAAACCAAATCCCGATAAATGCTTGCATTTCCGCGTATTCAACAGCTGGACAATCCATAGGCCGAGTATAAAACACTCTCATCATATCCAGTTTTTTATTTGTATATTTTACAATATTATTGATCATAGCCTCAAAGAAAAATAATTTCCAGCATTCTAATATGGTTTTGGTGCCTTTTGCTTTTGTTTTTACACATCTTGGCCGCTTTCTTCCATGACATCTTCAGGATCACTGGGTAGATCTTGTGTGGACTGCTCAGAATCTGTATTGTGGATACTGTATTCAGAACGAACATCACTTGAGTCCTTATCAGAATCTTGTGGTTCCACATCGCCGTCTATCTCTTTATTCCATTTTAGTAACTGGTTTTTCATTTTCTTGTCCGTATTTACCCGCAATAAACCAAAATAGCGCTTATAATAACAAATGTTTAACAATCTATAGGAATTTCACTAAAAATCTTACCTTTTATGATAATATTATAACTTTTCTTAAGTGATCTCTCTAAAAATCAATACACCCCAACACTCGTGTAGTTAGATCTTTTCTAACGCTCCGACGAACGCTATCGCTCTCGTGTTAGATTTAAACTAACAAGTGCCTGTCGGCTATAAGATGATAGGTAGGTACCATGGTACAATGGTCAATGATACTCCCACCATTATTTAACATAGTTTTATACGAGTCTTCATAGGAGTATTCCTGGTTGCAGAACCCAAAAGAAACAATATTTCGAAAATTATGGCGAAATATTTAAAAAAAAATTTTACAGTAGTGTGAATGGAAAATATCTGGATTTTCTAAATAATCATTTGCCAATACTACTGCAAAATGTACTGCTTAATATTCTACAACGAATGTGGTTTTTATACGACGGTGCTCCATTTCACCAAACTGCTCATATTCACAATCATCTAAATAAAAACTTTCCTGAGATGTGGATAGGTAGAAGAGGACCAACTGTTTGGCCAACGCGATCACCGGAATACTCCAAGTTTGATTTTTTCATGTGGGGCTATATAAAACACCTTGTATATCAGAAGCCTCCAGCCACGCCAGATGATATGGAAAATACAATAACAGAAGCTTTTAATAAAGTTCACTTACAAATGTTGAGAAATGTGGCTCAGTCTTTTAAATATCGTTTACAAACTTGTATAAATATTGAAGGTGGATATTTTAAACATTTACTTTAGACTTATTTCCTTAATATCACATTAATTGTTACATTCAATACATAATATTATGGTTTATATTTTTTGTTAATTACTTATTGAGTAAAAATAATTCTGTTATATTATCACTCAATAATCAATACTTATTTGTACTTACAAAAATTGAATGCATTCCCGAAATAGGGAGGAAGGAAGGAGGAGGAAGGGAGGAGGAAAATGAAGGAAGGAAGAAAGAGAAGCATAGGGAGGCGTAGAATGTCATGGCTGCGCAACCTGAGAGATTGGTATGGATGTACATCAAATGAACTTTTCAGAGCAGCCGTCTCAAAAGTCCGAATAGCTATGATAATTGCGGACCTCCGCCTCGGAGATGCCACTTGAAGAAGAAGACAAGTATCTCGGAAAACAATTAGTTAAGTATAGGAATTGCTATATAAAAATGAAAGATAATCATAAAAGCAATATTTCTAAAAAATAAAATATAGATAATGATAGTAATACATTTAAAAAAAGTGAGAAAATCGTAATTTTGTTTTGTAGTTCACCCTGTACAAAAATTTTAGTCAATGATTTTAATTAAACCTAATTTAAAAACTACAATATATGGTTTACCTTATTATATAAAATAAATAATTGTTTATGCATTACTTCTTTATATACATGGTGTTAATATTGTTTTGAAGCTATTTTCTTGTGGCAAGTTAAAGTAATTACTATTTTAATTTTGAGAACGATTTCTGAAGTGGAGATTGAAACGCCAATAAACTTATTCTAAAATTCAATTGTGGCTTATTTCCATTAAAATAGTAAATACCCTATGCCATTGGAGTTGTTATCAGATCAACACTTTGATGGAACTCTGGACTGTTGGCCTCCAGTCAACACCCAGAGGCCCGAGGGATTTCTCACTACACTAGCACTCTAGCGGATCTCAATTCTCTCTTGTTAGCTAGCTATTCCATCTCGGAAGGCCGCCGATAGCAATCAAATCCTCGGATGGAAGAGGAACTGGTCGTGGGAGTACGTGTATACGGGGAGCTGATGGGACGTAGCGATGCACATCGTTACATATTACAATCATAACTACATTTTTAGATTTTATTTATAAAAAATAGGACCGATCTGACAGTACCTTGATACGCTTTTCCACTAACTATGTCGTCTCTATGACGACAACGATCACATAACTGTAACTTTTTTTTTATTCAAAAGGTTTTGTAGACACTGCATTATACAAAAAGATTACTTCCAAAACAAAAATGATCTAATGCAAAATACGCAATGAAAATTTTCATTATTAAATTATTTCGTAAAACACTTTATCTTTTAAATGAATAAATCGCTCCAAAATTTACATCCTAGATGCGAACATTATCGATTAATAAAACATTACACTCTGTAACGCCAACATTTTTCTTGCCATCTTTACTACGTAACAGCGGGTATAAATATTTATAGTGACATTTTTCATTGTACTGTTGCTCCCTAGAGAAGGCTAGACGTAAACGTAGTATTTTATTTTATTTATAAGTCCATATATTACACCTTTGTACACAGAAAATTTAAAGCTTGTTTGTTACTAGCTGAATTTGAAATAGTATTCGGATTATTTTCCAATAAAAATTTCATAGTTCTGTATATAAAAACAATTCTATTATTTTTGAACATTTTAGATTATAAGTTACTCTAAGTAAGCTACATATTCTTGGATCAAACATGGAAAAGTCCAGATGCAAGTCAGATATTAACTATTAATAAAGGAATAAAAGAATATCAAAAAGAAACGATATCAATAGCATAAATATGCATATAACTTCTTAAAGTTAATATGAAACACACGTAGTAGATCAGAACCATTATATACCTATAAATATACCACTGGAAAAAATATCTATCCTAAGAAAATGGAGCTTTGCAGGACACAATGTCCGACTGAAGGATAAGAGATGGAACCACGAAATACAACAGTGGAGGCCATGGTTAGGAAAAAGAAGCAGAGGAAGACCACAAATGAGATGGGATGATGATATTAAGAAGATCGGAGGACACAACTGGAAGCAAGTGTGGCGCAAAATAGAAAACACTGGATTGATTTGGGGGACGCCCATGTCCAAAGTTGGATTACTTAGGGCTGAAGACGAAGAAGAATTCTAAGAAAATATTAATTTAGAACTATAAAAATAATGACGGCTGGCGAAGAACTACATAAAGAAATCTAACAGAACTGGATTGAATTAAACAGACGTCTACTAAAAAACGATAGATAAAGACGACTGGAGAAGACTTTTTTATATAGAAAATATATATTTTAGCAATTTTCAATAAACACTTTAATTACATTATAAACTTTACTTATTACATTTTCTATTTATGTATTAACTGTTTGTTTGTTTGCGAAGAAATGCAAAACGTAACATTCTACACTATCGTCATATGACAAACACTTAAAATTACCACTAGTTCCGAATTGCTTACGACAACTTACACAACTGAAACTTTAAAAAGTGGTATATATTGGAGAAATCTTCCATATCTATCTTATTGCTAACACAATTTTGTTCTTTTCTTACGTGAATTATCTCCAATATACATCTTTTTTTATAGTTCTTTCTTTTCCAAAATGTATATATTTTCAATATCAAAAGAATGTTTATATTCTAGAGAATACTTAGCTTAAGCTATAGTGTTTGATTTGTGTGTTTGTACACTACGGTTTTTGTGCAACAACACTTCTATGTAGATATTGGTGTGTTTGCCCAACATATGTTGAATTTCAGTTTTTACAATTTACTTTATAAACAACGTCCAGCTGATGATCTTAAACAACATCATTATAATCATCATGCAACCTCTTCTGTCCACTGCTGAACATAGGTCTCTCCCATTTTTCGCCACACTTCACGGTTCTGTGCGTATTGTTGCCATTTCTTGGATATTCGTTTAATGTCGTCCATCCAGCGTGTTGGTGGTCGTCTTCTGCTGCGTTTGTCTTCCCTTGGGCGCTAGTCAATTAGTTTTTTGGTCCATCTTGAGTCTTTAAGTCTCGCTATGTGACCTGCCTAATTACATTTCAGCTTGGCTATACGTTCGACATTAGTGATACCTGTTCTTTTCCATAGATATTGGTTCCTTATTTTTTCTTTTTTTGTCTCGCCGAGAATTGATCTTTCCATGCGCCTTTGTACCACTCGCATTTTTAGTGCTGTTGTTTTTGTAAAAGTGGCAGTTTCTGCTCCGTATCTTATAATAGGAACAACGCATTGGTCAAATTTCTTCCGTTTCATAGCTATCGTGATGTTGCTCTTAAAGATGTCTCTTAGTGAACCATACGCTGTCCAGGCAAGTGATATTCGTTGTTGAAATTTGCAGGTCTGATTATCCTTTCTTATTCTGATTTTATAACCGAGATATACGTACTTTTCTGTGAATTCTACCACTTGATTTTGAGTGGTTGGGTGTTCGCTGGGAACCAAATTTATCATAAATTTGGTCTTACTGATGTTCATTTTTAGACCTATTGTTGAAGATACGTTTTCTAATTCTTGTAACATAATGTTGTGCTTCACGCAGATCTTCGGTAATAAGTACTATATCGTCGGCAAAACGCAAATGATTGAGCGTTTCCCCGTCTATTTTTATTCTCCTATTTTCCCATTTTAGCATTTTAAAGGCGCATTTGAGGACCGTTATAAATAATTTAGGTGAGAGAGTAATGCCCTGTCTCACACCTCGCTTTATATGAATTTATCTGGTGGTATCATGCAGTTTTACACGCATTGTGGCGTTTTGGTACAATGTTTTTACCAACTTTGTAAGCCGGTAGTCTATTCTACTATTGTTCAGAGCAGTTGTAATGCTGTGTAATTCCACGGTATCAAACGCTTTGTGAAAATCTACGAAGATAGGTACCAGTAATCTGTTATATTATATCGATTTTTCAATTAATGTTTTTACTATTTGTAGGCGATCGTTTGTTCCGAATTTTGAGCAGAAGTCAGCTTGTTCTCTAAGCTGCTCGAAATCGAACTTTTTTCTAGTATTGTCGTTATTATTCGGGTAAACATTTTATAGATGTCGTTCAATAAGTTGATTGGTGTATAGTTTTCTAGGTGCGCCTGGTCTCCTTTCTTGTGTAGTAAAATTGTAACTGCATTGTTCCATGTTTCCGGTATGCAACAATCTGTTAGACAAAGGTTAAACAAAATTTTTATTTGTTTGCGAAGGGCACGTCCGCCTTGGGTTTCACTTGGTATGATCTCTGGCATAAGCTCTGAACCCTGGTTGATGATTTTGCGTGATGTGGCGGCTTCCAAGTTCGTTTGGTCTTCTCTTTGACCTGTGTATAGTTCTTGATATAAGTCTTCAACTATGTGTAGTAGTTCTTCTCTATTTGATATGGGGACTCCTTCTTTGTTCTTTAGTTTGTGTATGTCACATTTTCCATTGTTTAGCTGTCTTCTCAGGACTTTCAGACTTTTATTCTCTTCTTTATTTCGGTGGACCTTTTTATTCTTAAATATTCTTAAATCTTTCCTTGTAGCTTTTTTTGCTTCTTTATTTATTTTTTCAAGATTTTCTTCGTCAATGCTTTCGTTTCCTTTGATTTCTCTTCTAGTTTCCATTAGTTACATTGTTTTAGTGGTTATTTTTTCGTCTTGGCATCTTTTAGGGCAGCATTTTACTTGAGCTTCACGAACAGCTTCAACGATATTTTCTTTTAAGGTATTTACATTATTTTTGCATTCATTTTGTTGTAGGATTTTAATGATATTATCTTGGTATTCATTTAAATTCTTTGGGTCGTTCCATATCAGGTTGGCTTTCTTCCTAATCATTTTGGATCTTTCTGTTATAGTCTACTTTTAGTTTGGCTCTTACCATTCTATGATCGCTGCCTGTATTAATGCTATTAAGGACTGTGACATCGTTGAATATATGTTTTTTGTCACTGAATATGTAGTCTATCTCGTTTCTGATCTTGCTATCTGAGCTTTTCCACGTCCATCTTATGTGGTATTTTTTAGAGAAGAAACTATTTATCTGGTTTAGATTTTGTTGTAATAGAAATTCTAGTAGTGTTTGTCCACGCTCGTTTCTGCCATTTAGATCCAAATTTACCTAGTGCTGTTTCCTATTCATCCTCCTTTAGACCGATCTTTGCGTTAAAGTCGCCGCATATAATCGTGTATTGTGTTGGTGTTTCTTTCAGTGCTGTCTTAATCAACCTTGGGTTTAAATTTGATAAGTATTTCTAGATGTTCTTAATGATTTAGGTCTAGTTAATGTTATATTTTGCAAACGTTATCGACATTTGCTCGGAGAGTTTACAAATATATGGCAAAGTTATATTATTCTATATAAAAGAAGTGATCATAAAATTGAATCAAAACAAAATACTAAAAAGTTAAGGAAAAGTTATTAAAAGATTCCAGGAACTGAGTATGGCTCATTTTCGTGCTTTATATGGAAGTAGAATCAGAAAAGGATAATTAAAAGACATAAAACTTGTATATCGAATATAATATTCATCATCATAGTCATTTACATCTTAGCAGATGTTTTTTGGTTAATTATTGAGCTTCATCAGCTCGGATGGTGTAAATAATAATATGCTCAATATCCGAAGTCATCTGTTATATGTACTGCCCTAGTAAACTGATTGTTGAAAAGCTTTTTCGTAATGTCTGCTTATCGCTGGGGAGATCTGTTGCATTGGCGTTGACTCTGAGGCCTTCTTTAGATCACCAACCGCTCCATTTTGTGATCGGTTCAATGGATATGACCAAAGCACTTTAAAATTCTAGATTAAACAGTACTAGAGAGAAGTTTATTGGGTATCATTTCATTTAAAACCGAGATATTCATGCGTCGAGCGATTCATTACATTCGAAGCAGTTGTCTCTATGACCACATTTCAAAAGCGTCCATGCGTCGTCTATCTGATTCTTTGACTGTCCATCTCTGGCATGTATAGTAAAATATGAAAAATACCAGAGTTAAAACGAGTCTATTCTTGTTTGTGATAGTAATATGATGAAAGATCCCGCCACACCTTGTTTAGTTCTTTCCTTCCTTCGAATTTTGGGTTCACAACTCTCTGTGTTGTTAACTAAAGCTCCAAGGTATATCACAGAGAAGACAGCTTCATACCCTGCAATAGTTCGGGTTTCAGAAAAGTGTTTTGTTGTAGTTAACCGTAAGTCCAAGCTTAGCTTTTAATTTTTGAAATAATTACTTCGGGATCAAAGATTAGAAGTATAATATTGTCTTCGGAATGGAAGTTAGATGTCTTGACACCACCTATGTTTACTCCTTCCTCTTAATTATCTAATATGAATTCTGCACAATATGAACTCTGTATCCTCCTACTCATTCCTTGAGCCCTTGTCAGGGCCTGGCGACACAAATAGTACTAGCTTGCTACCTTCATTGGCTGCGATCCTGTGCTATATGGACGGATTTTTTCATTTGGTCTGTCCAAAGTGTTGAAAAACTTCCTCTTTGTCTTAGGCCTTCTACCTTTCCTTCTATTACCAATAGTTCCATGGTCTCCGTTCTTCTAGCTAGGTGGCCGAAGTAAATTAGGTATGCTCGTTTTACTTTGTTTAATAGCCTGGTTTTTATATGAACCTTTTCTAGAATTTACAGACTGGCGTAGACAGGACACGCGTAGAATTCTTCTATAGACCCACATTTCGAAGGCTTCGATCTTAGTATTATCGATTTTTTTAGTGTTCATGTTTCAGCTGCGTATGTAGTAATGCGAAAAGACCAACCTGAGCGTATTTCTTGTTATTGTTTGGTCTTTCCATATTTTAATCAGTTTAGCTGTTGTGGTTCGAGCCATTGCTAGTCTATGCTTGACTTGATGCTCTATGTGCGGTTGATTATTATTTGCTTTATCTACGATCATTATTTTTGTTTTTCCAGTGTTGATCTGAAGTCCCAATTGTTCGCTTATCTGGCTTAGCCATTTAGTAATGGTAATCATTTCAACTTGGTTCGTTGCTAGTTTAAGTGTGTAATTTGCATATCGCCGGTTGTTAATTTTTCTGCTTCCTATAGTGATTTATTATTATATTAGATATTATAGAACAGAGGCAAAGTTTGAGCTGGAATACCCAATGAGGAAGGCAAGGTAGATTTTGAGGCATCTGGAGGATGACTATTGAAAAGAAAGCAAGAAACATTGGAAAGTCGCGGAATCTCCTAGTTAATCGCTCAGAAAAATGCAGATTTACGCTAAATATATAAATAAATATGCAAATAAAGTTGTATATTGGATTGAAGGTCTCATACCAAGCAGTAGACTATCTGTGGTTCGTGATTTAAGAAAATTTCTCATAGTTACAAGAGACGCTAAGATTATACCATCAGGAAAAATACAAACTTTAAGAACAATAATAAATAAAGAAGGGTGGTTAGATCCAAATATACTTATGATACATATTTATATTTTGATATATTCATAGTAAATTGGAGTAAAATAAGTGAACTCTTTTTATTATATAGTATGATGTAGTTTTAAAGGTACCATATACTTTTATTATAGAATTTTTCATATTCGTAATATATTTTTTATTAAAATTTGTGCAATAAGTGAATTTGCTTTTATGTTTTTTTATAATAATAGATTTACGTTTTTTCTGTTTCAGAGTATTTTTGACTTCTCCTGTAAGTATCAGTCCGATTAATTATATTTTTATAAATGTTACGTATTAAAAAATAAATAAATAAGTATATATATATATATATATATATATATATATATATTATATATATATATATATATATATATATATATATATATATATATATATATATATTATTATGATTTGCAAATTTGGACCTTTTATATGTTGAATTGATTTAATATGCCTTAGGCTTAATTTTTCAAAACAAATAAATTATTACTTTTAATTAAAATTTGATCTCAGGGCTAATTTTATCGTTAATTATAATAAGTGACTTCAAAGTATTCTTTAAGCAGTTGCCTTTGAGGAAAGGATGGACAATTGTAAACTAAACTTTTAAATAATTTATTAAAACATAATAAAAAAATATTAAAATCAACTTTACAATTAATTAAAATCATGTATCATATGCGCTAATTCGCATAATTTAAATTACAAATTCAATAAAATTCCTATACAAATTGTCAATAATTGTTTGGACTTGTATTCAAATAAAAGATCTCTTCTCTGTGTTTTCTTTTTTAAATTTAATCAAGGTAAAGAGTTTTCTTTCAAGAATCATAATTTCTTTTTATTTTTTTTATATCTGAATTAAAAGATTATATTCATTGTGAAATGAAATTACTGAATAAAATATTATTAAACCCAAATTAATTATGTTTTAGTTATGATCGTGGTTGAAAGTCTTTGTTGATTATATGACAAACTAACCTTCTTTTTTCAAGAATTATTTACTGGCTCCTTTTCTTCTTACGACAGTGATCTGTCCACCTTTTGCTCGTACTCTCAGTTGCTCTACACACGCCTGCTATCTCCTCTGCTTGTTAACGTCTCTTGCACACACTATCGCTGCAACAGTCCCTCCAAAAGCTTCTGGACCAAACTCCTATCTTATAGGAACCCAATTTCTTTCTAGTTGAAGGAATTTTCACTTAGTCGACTAATAACAAATATACCATACACCTGTTTATTTATTACAGGATGTACTTTCATTGCCCATTGCTATCAATCCTAGTGGCTCGTTCTTTAGATATAAAACACCTTTCACAATTATTATTTGACAAGAACTCTGCTAACTTTCACTGCAGGATATGAAACAAAAAACAACTTGCTTCTTTGGACGTTCAAATCACAGTAGTCTTTTTTTTCCCGGGCAATACCTGACCTTTCTTCCCTTCAATCCCTTCTTTTACTTTTCACCAATCAGACACACACATCCTACATACCACGCCATCCCTTTCGACAAACCAAATTCTGTAACTTGTTAAACATAAACTCAATGATATTATGATATCACATAACCTTAGTATTTCCAAATTTTACATAAATAGGATCTTTCCTTTGTTTCCAAGTTTCTGACTCCAAAACTTTCTTATTCTTTGTCCAATTTCTTTGTAAACAAAAGACTTAAACCTTATATTGTAAAATTGCTATCTATAGGCTATTAACATTAATCGTTTATGAGAATTCCTCTATTGTTTTCATATATTAACGTACAAATATCTATTCTATCTGCCTACTTTCTATTAAATTAGAAAAACAAATATATATATATATATATATATATATATATATATATATATATATATATATTATATATATATATATATATATATATATATATAGACATATATATATACATATATATATATATATATATATATATATATATATATATATATATATATTATATATATATATATATATATATAGACATATATATATACTATATATATATATATATATATATATATATATATATATATATATATATATATATATAGACATATATATATATACATATATATATATATATATATATATATATATATATATATATACACAGATTGAACGAATTTAAAACGGAACATACGAAATCAATGTATTTCGGCTCAACTCCGCTCTAGGTGGTTGGCCAACAAAAGGTTGTCAAATAATTATATTATAAAAATCCAATACTTCAGCGGGCTGCTGGATTCTGAATTCATTCAAGAACAAGTCAAAACTCCACCCAACTAGGTTGCCTAGAATCACTGAAAAAACTAGACTACACAAGCAGTTATTATGCTGTCAAACCACTTATCGCTTCCTTATAGTCCAAGAGATAGAGCCGAAATTTTGAACTGATCAGTAATATGACATTTCTCTATTGGAATATATTCATTGTAACTGGGTTAAAACTTTGCCTTACAGGCGGACGCCCCTCGTGGTACAGGGGGTGGCTATACAGGGATAAAGTTGTCATTTTTTTCGGAAACATGAACGATCCATAATATGGCTGAAAATTTGCCCAGAGTAAGATCTTGGTATAACTAGACGAAATCACAAAGGGCGGACGCGAGAGTGGATACATAAGGGGTGGCGGACAGGGGTGAAATTGCAATTTTTTGGGGAAAAATTAACGATAAGTAATATGTCCGCCATTTTCATGGCTCATTATTTAGCCCCTTAAAACTCTAAATCCAAAAGGGCGGACAGCTGGGTTGGTACAGAGAGCCATAAAACGGGGTCAAATGTACCACTTGCCTGCGCATTTTAGGTCTCGGTAACAATTTTCAAACTGATTTTATTATAATATTTTTATACCGATTGATTTGAAAATTTGTATGCTCACTTCTGTTACTATTCTGAGAAGCGTCAAGTAGAGTTTTCCTCAAAATTTTCCAAAAACATTTCCGTAAATGAAAATTTTCGTAATTTTTTGAGGTAAAATCTAATTTGTAGAATCCTTTCGATTTTCTGTAAGTTATACCATGATTTTTTTCCAAAAATATTCAAACGATTTTTCCGATAAGAAAAAAAATTTAGAAAAACCTTTCTAAAACATTTGATTAAACTCTACGTCATCGTCTGAATCTTTTATAGAATATTTTGTAGTTTTAAAATGATATTATGATAATGCTTTTTTTTTTAAACTAAAGTCATATTTACTTTACAAATCACATTTTTTTCTAAAATATAAATATTTTACGAATTAATTTTTAATTGAATAAATGTTTGATATTTGATATTTTATTAAATTAAAGTAATTTTATAATGATAACTATTAAATATTTTTGGTATAACAAATAGTAATTTTACTTATTTTTTATTACAATAAAAGGTTTTTAAATTTATATTGAATAAATAATGGTTGTTCAGATACCTCAGATGACAGAATCAGTTCGAGAAATAGTGATTGAAAATGAAGCAGATAATGAATGTGATATTATTTAAAGTGAAAGTGACAAAGATGATGAATGTGATGACATCAATGAGAGTAAGAAAAATGACGAAAAATTAGAAAAACTTTAAAAATTTCGTCATTTTCCTTACTCTCATTAATGTCATCACATTCATCATCTTTGTCACTTTCACTTTCAATAATATCACATTCATTATCTGCTTCATTTTCAATCACTACTTCTCGAACTGATTCTGGCATCTGAGGTATCTGAACAACTATTATTTATGTAATATAAATTTAAAAACCTTTTTATTGTAATAAAAAATAAGTAAAATTACTATTTGTTATACCAAAAATATTTAATAGTTATCATTATAAAATTACTTTAATTTAATAAAATACCAAATATCAAACATTTATTCAATTAAAAATTAATTCGTAAAATATTTATATTTTAGAAAAAAATGTGATTTGTAAAGTAAATATGACTTTAGTTTGAAAAAAAAAATATTATCATAATATCATTTTAAAACTGCAAAATATTTTATAAAAGATTCAGACGATGACGTAGAGTTTTATCAAATGTTTTAGAAAAGTTTTTCTAATTTTTTTTTCTTATCGGAAAAATCGTTTGAAAATTTTTGGAAAAAAATCATGGTATAACTGACAGAAAATCGAAAGGATTCTACGAATTAGATTTTGCCTCAAAAAATTACGAAAATTTTTATTTACGGAAATTTTTTTGGAAAATTTTGAGGAAAACTCTACTTGACGCTTTTCAGAATAGTAACAGAAGTTAGTATACAAATTTTCAAATCAATCGGTATAATAATATCATAATAAAATCAGTTTGAAAATTGTTACCGAGACCTAAAATGCGCAGGCAGGTGGTACATTTGACCCTTTTGGATTTAGAGTTTTAAGGGGCTAAATAATGAGCCATGAAAATGGCGGACATATTACTTATCGTTAATTTTTCCCCAAAAAATTGCAATTTCACCCCTGTCCGCCACCCCTTATGTATCCATTCTCGCGTCCGCCTTTTGGGATTTCGTCTAGTTATACCAAGATCTTACTCTAACTAACTCTAACTTTAAAGTTTTTATCGCGGTTCTCAAAGAATTAGTTTGTAAGTACTTTTTGAAATTATCTTTATTATAATTATTATGAAACATATATATATATACCTAATATAGAAAATGTAAATTTAAAACAAACTATCTTTTATTTCAAATTCTTATGACACTAATTAAATTATATTAACAAAATTTGGTACCTTTCTGTCACTTAATGCCTAAATGAAACTATTTTCCACAATAAAGATTTTAATCACCACTCAATGTGTTCGTTGTCAGCCTCGGTTATCTTTCTTTTTGTACATTTGCCTTGCCAAATACACCACAATGTTTTAATTATCAGCTTCCACCATTTTAGAATATTTTTCCTCTTAATAGTATTTATAAATTTGGTAAAATATTGCTCTTTCTTCTTTTCTATTTATTCTTCTTTCTAATAATCTTTTTTTCTCTTTTAATCTCCAATCACCATATACATTATATAATTTTAATCTTCAATTAATACTCTTTTAAATTCTCCAATCACCATATACATTATATAATTTTACTCTTCAATTAATACTCTCTTCCATTCTCCAATCACCATATACATTATATAATTTTAATTTTCAATTAATACTCTCTTCCATTCTCCAATTACCATATACATAACATAATTTTTAATCTTCAATTAATACTCTTTTAATTCCATACTTTCCAATCACTGATTACTATCTTAACTGACCATATTGAACATACTGACTCCTATACTGAACTTACTGACCTCATACTGAAACTACTGACCAACTATATACTGACTGACCATCTGACCATTTTGAATCCAAATCACATCATGTTTATAACATTTTTATTGTTCACGAATATTCTTGAAATAAAATATATTTGAATCCTTCTATTTCATAGACATTACCATGTTCGCGAAGATTCTACTGCGAACAAAGGTTAAATTCTTTCTATTGACGTCTTGTTTTTATATTTCTAGATAATTCTTTCCTATTCTATCTAGAAGATTACTATTCTAACTAAAATTCTATCGATAATTTTATGGAAATTTAGGCTTTTCAGATCAGAATTCAAATTTATATATAAATTACAACTTAAATTAATAAATAACCCTGTTTTTTAATTCATAATGATTATTTATCAAAGTTCCTACAACTGAATTTACTTGAGTGTATACTTGGTTGCCCACAAAAATGGTGCACTTAAATATATTTACAATATCATAATTATTAAAATAACCAGATACATTGCAACTTTAACACTTTTTAAACTTATTATGATAGTTTCTTAAGAATGTCCTCATATAAATACTTTTTATAATATTCTCTAGTATATAACTTATAAATTATTTCTTTAAACACTACCTTTATTTCTCCTATATTTAATATCATCTCAATATATGTATATATATACATATATATATATATATATATATATATATATATATATATATATATATATATATATATATATATTTATATATATATATAACTCCTTTCAAAATAACAGCTGCAATAGTGTCATCATGATAAACAATGTACCTTATCATATTACTTAAGAGGAGAAAGTACCAACATCCCCATCGACGAATAGTTAAATTATAGATTTACTATTAGCTAGAAATATTTCTTTTCCTACTAATAAGCTCAGACCAGAGCTGTATATTATTATACAATTATATAAGCTGTTTTCTTTTGGTTCCATTATTATGAATAATAGACATGACACTATATCATCCAGATTTAAACCCCATACAGCTTGTTTAGACATCTCCAAAAAATATATGTTAAAAAAAAGTACGTGTCACTTTTAATTTTTTTTTAAAATTGTCGAATTAGTTAGTTGAAACATTTTCCGTAGACGAATGGGACAAATTGTAAAAAAAGTGAAAATTTGATATTATCAGATACACACGTATAATTATTTAGGTGGAGCTTCTGATATCGAAGATGTATTGTCAGACTCAGACAAAGACACTGATGATTTCGATGAGGATTTGATTTGTTTCCAAATTCTATTTTTTATTACGAGTCCGTTCTTGTTGTAATCCATATTATTGTTTACGAAAAACGATGAAAATTACCGTACTTAAATGAGTTCAATTTCAATTTACCGTACTTAAATGAGTTCAAAGGTTCAAACAATCACAATACCTACATTTTTATTCTATCATTAAATAACATTGTTAAAAAATATTAATTTAAAATTCTTTTTAGTTAAATACAACCCGGTATACATTTATTATTTGCAAAATAAAGATTTATGTAAATAATATTTCCATGTAAACAACCATATTTATAGGAACCGTGACAACCCTCTAATCATGACAATCAAGCCAAAACGAATTCTCCCTCCACTAAAGTCCCTCCACTAGGTAGACCAGCACACGACAATTGCCCATCCTGGTCCTACAGTACCTATAGTAAAAGATAAATGAATATACTACATTAGACAGTGTACTTCGCTTAGGGCACATTTTATGTTTATTAGGTGAGTTCTACAATAAATGGAGTAGTTTTTCAAAAATTATTTTGGGTAAATATTAAAAAGTAGTGGTAAAAGAATATAGCCCTGACTTATCTTATGGACTCTGTAAACTTAAATACTCTGGGTACATAATAAATATTATTTACTACAAAATAACATCCAAATAAATTACCCATAAATTCTTTCTAATTGTCTTAAATGTTGGGTAACGAAGAACCTAGAGTAAATAATTGGCAAAAGTGTAATATTAAATATTTATAAATAAACACAATTTTTTTAACCAAATGCCTTTACTAAAATTACTATTATGTGATTCCCAAAATAAAACAATTTAAGATTTTAATGAAGCGTATTTGGTTAGTGTTTGTCGTAACCTAAAACCAGTTTCCCTTATCCGCAGAACTACTCGAATAAAATTAGAAAGTGCGGTCTGGAAGAATGGAAAACGGATGGAAGCTTGGATTTTAACAACTCCCCTAAGGTCATTTACATGGGAATGGTCGGTAAAACATCTTCAACTTATCGGATCTCTGCTTCGCCTAATATACTTCCATAACCACAAAATCTAAACAGATTTACTAGGTAGAGCTTACTTTGTATTTAGGAAACGATCTAAAATATATACCTTAATAAAAAAGTTTTAAATTTAATAAATTCAAATTATCCATTCTTTGAAAATATTTAAAAATCAAATAAATATATACTGATGGTCAAAAAAATGCAACACTTTGTTACGGTTGGATCAAAAGTATCTCTTTGTTTTATCAATATATATATATATATATATATATATATATATATATATATATATAGATATATATATATATATATAGATATATATATGTATATATATATATATATATATGTATATATATATATATATATATATATATATATATATATATATATATATATATAGGTTTACCTAAAACATACACGGAGATTGTACCTCTACTTTATATTGTTTTCTGCATTCAATCACCCTTCGAGAATCTTTTAAAGTTCTTAAAAAACTTTTTATTTCAAATCCTTAGTAAAAAGTACATAATAAAATACCCAAACGGGCTATATCACAAATACAGAACGTTTTCGGAATGTAAATTCCATCATCGGTGCAACCTGAAATATGTAACCACTTTAATTAAAAAGAACGTAAAATTTAAAATCTTGACTAAGGTTATGCAAAATGTGGTTAATACTTACAAATTATACATGCTATGAGCCACTAAAATATATGGGTGAAAACCCTTTAAATGTTATTAATTTATAGATACGTTACATTATATGTAATTATCAATTACGATGTTTAAGTTACCGTTGGAATTGGTAACATGGCAACGTATGGCTCTACATCGGTTACATGGTCCTGAGACAAAGTGTCTTCAAGGACCTGTTGATAACAACTGATAAAAATGACAATATTGACATGTTAGGACGGATGTCGGAACAAAGCAGTCAGTGCAACTTACGGTAGTTGTCTAAAAATGACAGAAGCCAGTATTATTTAAAATTGAATAAATTAAAATTAACATGATATAACAGTATCAACCATCAATGTTGTAGTCTGTAATGTGAATTTGTCCTATATTTATGTTGATAAACATTGAAAAAAATTGTTTTATAAATTGATTTAGGTAGACTGGAGTATATGAAATTTTGTAGGTATCGATAGGCAACCAACTATACATGTGTCTAAATTTGTTCTTAACTAAAGATTTTAACAGGATACCATCATGAGAGTCTTTCTGGGGATATTCGAAATCTAATCAAACGTTCAGTTGAAAATATCCATGTTTCCTTATCCAAGTACCCAAGAACTTGGGTCAGTACATATCCAATTCCAAAGACCCCATCAATTATATGAACCGTAGTGGTGTTTATAGACTCAAATGTTCTGATTGTCATGCCACCTACATAGCAAGAACATGTAGATCATTGTCTTCACGCTCTCTAGAGCACACAAAAAGAGAAAACACTTCCACTTTCTCTCAACATCTTAAAGAACATAACCACACCCTCAATATCCAAGAGGACGTTTCACTTATTCATAATATCCCTCAAAAAAACTTTATCAAACTAGACTTATATGAAGACCTAGAAATTATTAAAGAAAAACAGAGAAGTCCAAATTGTGTTAATCGCCGTGTCTCATTCAATCGAGACTTTCTTTTGCTCCATCGTCAACTATTCTCATAACCCACATTCTTATTTTACTTCTTCATTAGTATAAGATTTTTCGTTCTTCTTCTATCACCTTTTAATCCTCCTTAGTCCTCTCAAACTTTTTTCAATATATCCAACTCGCCTTCTTTCCTCACTTCTTTCTAGGAATCTAAGCACAAAGTCTGACCCCATACCTAATATTCTTCATGCCCCTGTTCTACAAACTAAATTCAGAGCAGATTATTTCACTTCCCCTTCAAAAATTTTTCATTACCATACATCTTTATCTACTTAACCACATATCATCACATTTTCATACTGTTTTCACTACACTTTATTTTACTTATCCACTTTCCCTCAGGGTTTGGTTCCGGATCTCTAGAGACTTCAGCCTCTTGTAGAGTATTTTCTTCTTTCACAATAATATTAAAACATCACATAACTTTAGTAAATTTAACAGAGCCACCTAAAGCCCAACTACTCTTGCAGTTTTTACATATCATTACAATACACACCAAAAACCTATTAACTTTATCTACCTACCTTAAACTTATAACTCATCCTTTTTATATTTCGCAGGTACCAAATGTTCCTTTTAACATGTAGGGCCTTTTTCTTTTTCTTAAGTTATAACTTGAGCAATGTTTAAACAATACAATACCAAACCACCTTTTAGCCATTCATTTTCTGTTTATCTTCCATACTGGTCAACACACAAAACAACTTACCATCTTTATTGTTCACACCGAACCAGTTATTTATATTCATGAACTTATAACTTAAAAAATATATTATATTTACCAGGTACCAAATGTTGTTTTCTGACATAGAGGGCCTTCCATGCTTAAGTTGTAAGTTAAGCAATACATGAACATTACATTACAAAAACATTCTTTTCATATTTAAATTTCATCTCAACAGCACATTCAAACATATCATTTACTATATCACTCCTCATCAACAAATTTTATAGAACCATCTTCCTACATATATGTCTTTCTTACTATTTCCTAGGTCCCAAATGTTTCATAACATATAGGACCTGTTCCTGTGCCAACTGTCATCAACTTGTAACAATAATTTCGAGACATTTCCGACGGCTTGCTTCATTTATCAAGTTTACTAGTTTTAAGTTTAACAAGGTTTCCTATACTTGCTGTAAAAGTGGCTGTGTCATTAGCATATCTGATATTACCAATTGTTTTTCCATCAATTTTTATTCCTTCTGGTCTAGTAGAGGACAAGGCTTTCTTGAATATTTCTCTGGAATATAAACTAAAAATATTTGGCGATAATACACAGTCACATTGTACTCTAAGATACATGGGCAGATTCTTGGTGCAACCATATTCAGCTTGGATAGATGGTACTTGCTTTTAATATAGATATTTTAGTAGTTTTAAATCGTAGTAATTTAATCCTCACGTTTTCATGCATATAAATAGAAAGTAATGTCGAACTCGATAAAATGCCTTTCAGTAATTGAAAATATATGTTCTTGCGATTTTTTTTTGTGTGGAGACATACATGCAGAATATATCTTCTGTGGTTTCTAAGCGATTTCTAAAACCAAACTTCTCATCTAAAATTTGACTTTTAAGTATATTTAATTACCACAATAACCTCTTTTTTTAAAGCAATGTCCAACATCTTATTAGAAAAAAACAACCTGCTTAAAAATATTAACCTTCGTGTGAATAGTTTATTTCCTTTACCTTCACTTCTCTCCTGGGCTAAACATCTTTCTTCTATTAACCTCACTCAACCTGTTTAACAAACATTAATCTTTTAACATTTTGATGTTACAAAAATATGATTTAATTCAACACTAAACATGAACTTGTAAGATCATCTCGGTTATCCCTAACATGCAGCATTTACAGAAGTGAATTATGTAGTATTCTGTAGGCTTTTAAATGTTACTTCCATCAAAACAGACATATTGACATTAGCAGAGATTAGAAAAGGACATAGTAAATAGAAACAATCTACAATTCTACAGCCGCTTCGAAATGCTAAACCGTATTATCTCTGAAATCAACCCATTGATACTTTGTTTACAAAAGACCAACTTCAAAGATTCCAACCATGCATTCAAGTTTTAAAACTACACAATCTTTTTTTAAACACAGGCAAAGCGCTAAGATAGCTAGTGGCGGGGTAGCTATTTACATCGATAAAAAATCTGAAGCCCAGTAATTACAAATTAACAAACATAACTTAGAACCAGTAGCGATAAAAGTAAAAATTGAACAAATAATCAATATTTGCAACATATATTTACCTCTAGATCAAAATATGGACCCAGCAGATTTTACTAACAACCTACTGTAACAAATTCCCAGCGCTCTTATTATTCTAAGCCATTTTAATTTACAAAAACCTATATGGGGTTCAACAAAAAATTTCACTAGAGGTAAGATAGTGAAATATACCTCACCAAATCTTAATCTGTTAAACGATGATATACCTACTAGGGTTAGCTTTCAAACGGGTAGTCAGTCGGCCACTGATATATCGTTATGTGATCCAACGTTATCCTCAACACTAAAATACGACGTTATCCCGTGTGCCCACTACCTCATTAACATTGCGTCTCCACAACAAAAAAATAATAATATTGATATAACATCATCGAGATGGAATATCAAAAAGGGAAACTGGAAGAATTTTACAAAATATATGAAAAGTAAAATAAACAACATAAAAGATATTACTTTTAATGACATAGATAAAGACCTAGATACCTTAATATCAATAATCAACAAAGCAGCAGAAAATTATATTGGAAAAACAAAGACACTAAAATATCATAAACCTTTACCATGGTAGTTCCCATAATGAGAAGAAGTCGTAAAACATAAAAGGGTTTTCAATAGGTATAAGCACTACAAAATTAATGGAAATATGATAGAATACAAAAGAGATCGGACAGAAGCTAAATATATTCTTAAAAATGCAGAAAAACATCATGGCAAAAATTTGTTTTAAGCATTAGTTCTACCCCAGTAAGTAAAGTGTAGAAAGGTATCTGGAAAAATGTTCAAATAAAATACCTTTTCTAGCAAAAGGTAACAAAATTACAAGCGACCGAAATGAAATTGCCGAGCTATTCGCCAGTGAATTTGAGTCAAATTCAAGTAACGGTAACTATTCACAGGACTTTAAGTTTAAGAAACAAAGCGCAAAAAAACAAAGTTGGAGTACTACTCTCACGAATATAACATACTAAATGTACCGATTAAAATGAAAGAACTTGGGGATGCCCTAATGTCATCAGACATAATGCACCAGAAAGTAGAATGTCTTGGCTGTTAAAATTATACACAATTATTTGAACAAATCAGGTTTTTCCATCTGTATGGTCAGACAGCATTATAATTCCTCTGTTGAAACCCAACAAAGACAGAACAAACATAGACTTGTACCATCCTATATCACTCACTAATGTATCATGCTAATTTCAAAAGACTATTGTGGTACTTAGACAAAAAAACATTTAATTCCTCAGCACAGTGGAATTCGCCAAAATAGATGCGTGGACAACTTACTAGACTTTAGACTCAGAGATACATGAAGGTTTGGAACTAATCAAGAGACCATCGCACTATTCTTTGATATCACCAAAACGAACGGCACGTTTTGGAGGTTTAATGTTATATCAAAATTGCAAAACTGATGAGTCAGGGGTAATACGCATAAAATACTTTCTTTAGTCAAGAGCTTTATCTGTTCGCGTCCATAATTCTATTTCAACAACAAAAACTCAGTAAAACGGAACACCTCAGGGGCCAGTTATAAACCCAACTCTGTTTCTCGTGGCTATCAACGATATACTGGATCAATACTCCTCTGTAAATAAAAAAAGACTATATGCCGACGATCTGGTTCTATTTACAAAGGGCAAGAATATAAGAAAAACTTAAAAAGCTTACAAAAATCCATTTATAAACTAGTGAATTGGTCCAAGTCAGTGTGCGTGTAATAAAATAAAGGAGGCCAAGGCTCATTTTGGGCTGTAGTGCCGTAGAAGAAGAAGAAGTGTGCGTGTAATTCTCCTTACTAAAATTAAGATGCATGTTTTTCTGAAGAATGGACCGGCTCCAAAGAATACTTTTAAAACTGTATGGAGAGCCGCTTACATTCTCAGATAAAATGAAGTTTCTCGGAATGGTATTTGATTAAAAACTAACGTAAAAGCAATACATTTCAGAAATAAAAAAGTCTTGACAAACATTATCAAATAATAATGGGGAACCGACAAAACCGCATTATTGAATATTTATAATTCACTCGTTAGATCAAACATAGATTATGTAGCTATTATATATGTTTTTGCTTAAAACATGTTACCAGGCAACTTAAAATCATTTAAAATACAGCACTTCGCATTGTCACAGGTACATCTAGAACCACACCAGTTAAGAATCTTCAATGCCTTACAGGAGAACATCTTACTACCAAGCCTCTCATATGCTTTTTCAATCGCCGCTAACAATTTCCACCCAGTGTTTCAAAACACATTTACCTAGAAACTTATAAAAAAGAGTGAGTTCAATTCACCATTTTATGAAATAGTCCGAAGAAATTTGAAGGATCTGCAGCTCCAAATTCCTGACCTCTTCTTTTTAAATGTAAAAACTCTCATTCTGTGGTTAATCATGATTTCCGAAATCAATACATTTCTCCAACATCATAAATCAGAGACATCACCCAATGTAATATGACAATCTGTTTTAAATGTACTCGAGATTTGCGGGAAAAGTTTTTGCATTTATACAGATGCCTCTAAATCTGCAAACGGCGTAGGAGCTGCATTTGTTACTTCATATCCCTTTTCCCAATTTAAATAAATGTTAGCCACCATTTTATATACAGCAGAATTATATGCAATACTACAAGCCATCATTCATATCAAAAGTATAAATCCTACTTCCTCCGTCATTATTACAGAATCTCTAAATTCGTTAACAACAATAATTGATCAACTAGATACTAAAAATCCTATAGTCTTACTTGTCAAAAAAAGAAATATTACATGCTTATAAGAATCTGATCCCAAAGTCAAATTTATCACATTGGAATCCACGGTAATAAAAAAGCAGACCTACAAACAAGAAAATCTACCAAAAACGATCATGCAATAATAGTGTCAAAGACTGTTTCCAGTGATATAAAACCATCAAATTCCATCAGTGGATGGCAATGTAAATGAGACATATCGGAATCTAAATTAAAAGAACTTCAACGGCAGTGAAACCGTGGTGCCTAGTAAACCTAAACAGAGCTCACCAAGTCAAAATTTCTCGACTTCGATAAGGTCATACCGATATTTCGCATAAGTACCTAATGACTGAGGAAGACATCTCAGTGTGTAAATATTGTCAAGTCAACATTACTATTAAAAACCTCCTAACAGAATGTGGAAAATATACAGTAAACATACAAAATAACAATATTTTCAGTGATCTAAAAACAATGACCCAGGTGCTTGAAGCGTATATTGTTTGAAAATAAAAAAAAATTAAACATATCAAACGAAAATATGTTCAAAATCATATTGACAATTTCAATGGTGACAAACATTTTTCCAAAGGGATAGTCGCCTCAAAATTATTTTGCGAAAGTACGTCTCCTGTTTCAATCTAAAAAGTATAAATTTAAAACTATTTAGTGTACATCATTAATCTCATTGTTAAGCATAAAAAAAATGTTTTTTGGTGAATAGGATGACGTATTACAAATAAATAATGCAATACGTAGAGAGGGGACAGAATTTGACTTATTGAAATCGACATGCACTGACTTAAAGCGTTTGGTTAACATCGTTATGTCCATAGCAACCCACTAACACATTACTCACTTAAGTTCGCAACTTCATTACAAATGGATACAACATCCGTCCAAGCAGCTTAAGCAGTAGCATTATTAAGAGAATGCCTGAGTCAGAGGGCTGTTGCAAATCAACTAAATTTAAGCCAATCTGCTGTGTCCCGAGTGTATCGTTGGTACCAAGATACTGGTGATTATGTTTGCCGATGAGGAGGCCGTAAACGAATATAACAGAGAGAGACTATCGATGTCTTATATCGAAATCTCTGAGAAATCGACATTTGACTGGTGCCAATCTCAAAGAAGAGCTTAAAGAGATCCAACGTGTGGTTAATAGTGTTTGGACAGCCAGAAGGAGACTGAAGGCAGCCAACTTGACACTAAAAACGGCAGCTGCGGGTCCCAAGCTAACTGCAGCCCAGATGCAAAGGCGATAAGAATTTGCTAGCAAACATCTGGATTGGGACGACTATTAATGGAGTCAGGTATTATTCTCCGACGAAAGTAGGATCTTTCTTCATGGCAACGACAAGAGCTGTCGAGTCAATAGATGGCTAGTAGAGCGATTTGCTCAATGTTGTATACGGGAAATTGTGTCATAAGGAGGCGCTTTCTGTATGTTTTGGGCAGACATTTCCAAACCGACTTGGTTTTTGTGCCTGTTAGAGGACGGGGAGGAGGTTTAATGGCAGATCGTTACATCAGAGACCTAATGAAAACGCGTTTCGCGTATGAAGCATGTGGTTTAATACGCGAAATTTATTAGTGATAACTTTATTTTAATGTAGGATTATGTACGATGCCATACCGCACGAGTCACCATCACCTGTCTGACAGAGATCAGTATACCTATAATAAATTAGCTTGCGTTGAGCCCAAATATAAATCCAATAGAGCATGCTTGAAATGAGCTTAAATGTAGGGTCCGGGACAGAAATCATGCACCAAGGAGCATAATAGAATTGGGAGCTGCGCTTAATGATAAATGGCAAGCAATGCCTCAATAATTTAATAAAAAAAAGGCATCCTATCCATGCGAAATCGATTGGAAAGTGTAATTAGGAGTAGGGGTGGTAATATTAAATACTGAAAAATTAGAACATCTTCTTGTAATTAATGATGTCTCTGTTCATAACGTCTTCGTTGCGTTAGTTGCAATGATGAATATTTAGGAAACTCTGTTCATATTGCATATTGTATTTATAATGCGTCTTTTAAATAATGCAATAGCAGTTTTTGTAAGTTCAATAATAAAGTTATTGTTTGCACATTACATCTTTTTATTTTCATACTTTTTACATTAAAACAGGTGTAATCTCTAATATTGCTTTTAAGTCGATTGTTTTGCACTCAAATGTATCTTTGGCCATGCTTAAACTATAAATGAGATGTTTTAGTCCTGTGCGCAGTGGTAAATATACCTAAAAAATACCTACTTATTTTTTATTTAAATTTATTCAGGAGTTAAAAAATATTATTGATTTTTTATTTATAAAACATACGTTACATATTTCAGAATTTGCAAGTATTAAATATGCCATATATATTACGATCGTGGTAACTTACTTCTTTAAAAAGGACTCGGGTTTTGAATTACACGCTGAGTTCTTTCTAAAGAAAAAGGAAGTAATACACGCCGATAAATCCAAACCGCGGCTCTGAGAATTGCGAATGGAGCTTTCCGCCTTGGCAAATACCTTGAAATTGATTAAATATCTTTACGAAACTAAATAGGATTTCATTAAATACCCTTTTGATCCATTGTTTTGTTAAAAACAGCGGGAATTTCGAAGTCACTATTGAAGTGCAAAATTATAAAGTAAGAAAAAAGTCCGCAAAGAAAAGGATTACTTACGGGGTCACCTTTTAAGGCTATTATTTCTAGGTAATTAAAACACTTTGAAATCTCAATTTTACAAAGAAATTTACGACAACGCATAGTAACTTTGATAAAGTAATCAATATCATTTTTTCAACAATACAGTTTTAACCGTTAAGAATTAGACTTATTAATTTTTGCACTAGGTAGAGTCACAACTGTATAGGCGATGTAGGAACTACAATTAAATCAGTTATTTAGGAAAGAGTACATCTACAGAAAACCAAATTGTACGCGAAACACAAAACACGGTTTTAAACTATAATGATCTTTATAAAGATGAAAGTATTTTTAGGATAATTTTTTTTTATTTAAAATGAATGTGTCTCGATAGCTTATGGTCATTGACACAGGTACAGTTTACAACTTTATACATATTTTATATACAAGCATTTGATATGAACAAGTTTTTTGTAGAGAAGTTAAACAATAAAACTTATCACTATGCACTGTTTATAATAATAATAGTCTCCCGTTTTATACCGCTTCGCGGCTTTGGGAGTAGAGCAGGGTAGTCTGCTATATCTAGGGCCTACGGTATACAAGGAAGGTAACATGGTGCTACGCTTCAACCGCCTATTACACTGTTTATAATAGCTGAAATAAACATGTTTTTTTTTTAATTTAATAACACTGTCAAAACGGTTTGGAACACTAAGAATGTCTTCTAGATTTTCTTTTAGGTTGTGCTTGTTTCTAGAAGAATCATACTGGGAGCAGTCTCTTATCACGTGTTTGATGGAAAGGGGAGTATTACAGTAGTGGCATACTGGAAGGTTTTCTGATACCATATGATATCCATAAAATATTTGGGAACAACTATCAATAGTCAGTGTAATCCAAAAAAAGAAATCCTATCAAGAATCGAACAAGCAAGGAAAACATTCATGAGCATTAAAACATTTTTTACAAGATCAGACCTTAGTCTACAGCTTAGAATCCGAATGATCAGATGTTACGTTTTTTCTGTCTTACTGTATGGCTGTGAAAGTTGGACAATGGACTCTGAAATAGAAAAAAGAATAGATGCCTTTGAGATGTATATATACAGACGAATGTTGAGGATTCCATGGGTATAAAGAGTTGCTAATGTTGAGGTACTTCGTCGCATGTGTAAACAAAAAGAATTACTAAGAATAATCAAAGAGAGGAAAATGCAATACTTGGGTCATGTGCTGAGAGGCGAAAGATATGAATTACTTCAAGTTATACTGGAAGGAAAAGTACAGGGCAAAAGATCAGTAGGAAGACGCCAGAACTCGTGGCTGAAAGACCTGAGGAGATGGTTCGACCGCTCATCCGCAGAGATCTTTCGCGCAGCAAGTTCCAAAACTACAATTGCCATTTGGATCGACAACCTTCGAAAGGAGACGGCGCAATAAGAAGAAGATGATATCCATATGTGAGATGTGTATGCCCTATTCGTAGTCGGCGAATAACTGGTTTTTCTTTCTTGTTCATAGAGGACATATTGACGCCAGATAAGTTGGGTTGAATGTCATGCAGCTTAGTTTTTGTTTTACTCCACAGGTCTGCCCTTGATCTAAGGATTTTTTGTTTTACCAATATCTTAAGATCCGTATGAGTTTGAACCTTTTTGAAGGCTGAATCAGGAGAACATGCTGCTTTAGCGGCCAGGTCTGTTTTTTTGGTTCCCAATATACCAACAAGAGATGGAGTTCAGATCATTATGACTGTTATGTTAGCAGAATATAGTTGGTTACAGATAATGTGTATTCCCTGGACTAGTGGATTTTTGGAAAAGATGCATCTTATGGAATTAATCGAGGAAAGCGAATAAGTACAAATGGCAATTGTTTTGCTTTATTTGAAGTAGGATGGATTGAAGTCTTTAATGCTTGGAGTATTCCGTATAATTCTGCTTTGTAAATACTACAATTTCTAGGTAGTCGCACAGAGCTTATTGTCATCGTCATTGTGAACACAGCGTAGCTACTACATTGTTCATTCTTGGACAAGCGGTGTACAAAATTTCATCAAATTGGGTTAAGTAAAAGATGTTTTGAAAGGATTTTCTGGAGATTGAGTTTGTGGTTTATGTTTTATTGAATCTGCATAAATCAGTATTTAATATTGGAAGATTGTGCATCTATAGAGCTGTCTTTGTGGTATAAATAGAAGTAGTATTTAAAAGGTTGATGAAATCTAATAGAGGAGATAAATATTTGTGGTAATGTAAGTGAGTGATTGGATGCGTTTGCTGGGAGAGGTTCTATGGGATTGATTAGATTTATTACCAGTTTACTTGGGTTGGCTGATATTCTTACCAAGTATAAAAGTAGAAGTTGCTGCCTTCCTAGATGGAATGGTGGCTCTGAAGATTTAACACAAAAACTTTTAGCGGGGCTTGATTTTAACCATTTTATTGGTCATTTAGGTCACGTGCTCTATAAAGCTGGCAATTTAAAAAGAGATGCAGGGACTGCTTTGCGTCAGTTTTATCTGTAACACTGGAAGAACGGCATGTATTGCAGCTAGCAGTGTGACATTTCCACTTCATTTGCAAAATTAAAGTTATTTCCAGCAAAAATGTTAAATTTTATTACTGTTGCTACAAGAAAATAGCTTCTTAAAATTATTTCCAAAAGTATTCTTTCCACAACTCTTTGGTATACTTTTAGTTAAGGGATGGTCTTTTTATTTAAATGTCATGTTTAAGAGTCATATGTGGTGGTTAAACCCACCAATATCGACACTGCGATGAAGCCCAAGCAGCACAGATTTTAATTTTGTACGAAGAAGGATATACACAAAAAAATTACGCACGGCGTCTCAAGAGACGTCAATCTACAGTTTAGAATACTTTAAAATGGTACCATGAGGCAAGCAATTTTGTACGAAGGCCTGGTCAAGGACATCCAAGCTAAACAACCGCAATTGATGACCATTTTTTGGCTCTTAATTCTACAAGAAATCGCCCATTAACATCGATTCACCTCAGAAATGAACTACTTAATGTCAGACAAGTTAATGTAAGTTTAAAAACAGTTAGACGAAGATTAAAAGAAGCAAACTTAAAGCCTAGACGCCCTGCCAAGTTCCACGTCTTATCCAAAATCATAGAGCTCGTTATTTAGAATTGGCAAGAACATATATTTAGTGAGATATCGACAACTGGAAAAATGTTCTTTTAACTGATGAGACCAGAATCCTATTATATAAGCCCGATGGTCAAAAACACCTCTACAGAAGAGTTGAAGAACGAATCGCCACCTGCAATCTTGCCCAGACCGTTAGTTTTGGAGGTGGTGGCATAATTCTTTGGGTAGTTTTGTAGTAGATTGGACGGATGACTGATTACACTTACGTTCAATATATCCTGCAAGATCATGTTTTGCCATAGTTTCGATACGAAATACGAGCTTCGGCTTGCTGTACAGGATGAATGGAATGCAATTTCCCAAGGGTATGTCCAAAATCTACTTGCAAGCATGTTGAGAAGGATGCAAGCAGTAATAAGAGCTAGAGGGGGTAATACTCGTTACCGATCATGCACTTGTTTAATTAAAATGACTTTTTTAAGCAATTTAAATTACCATTTAAGTACTACTACTACTAAGGATTTCCACAGTTTTCACTGTCTTCCTTCACTCAACCGTTTTCTCCAATTTTCCCTGTCATTCCAGTCTCCATCTCTCAGGGTTCTTTTCTCCATAGCCTCGTCGATTTCATCTCTGAATGACCTTCGGGGTCTTCCTCTCTTTCTTCTTCCAATCGGGCTCCATTCTGTGATTTTGTTTATCCAGCGTCCTCTGTCCGCTCTTCTGACGTGGCCGTACCAGGATAGTCTCTTCTCCTCTATATAGTCGATTATGTCTGATTGCACTCCCATTCTCCGCTTAATCTCTGCGTTTTCAATTCTGTCTCTTTTTGTAAGTCTACAGCTTCTCCTCAGGAACTCCATTTCTACTGCTCTTATTCTACCTCTATTTCTCTTGTTTATTGTCCAGTTTTCGGACCCATATGTCAGGATACTTCTTGTCAGGGTGTTATATATTCTCTTTTTTGTCTTTATCGTAATGTTCTTATCCCACAACACTGAGTTTAGTTGTCTTATACAGTTTCTTGTTTGTCTCAGTCTGTTGTTTATATCTTCTTTTGTTGTTCCCTGGTTCGATATTATGGTTCCTAAATACTTGAATTTATCTGTTCCATTTATTTGTCTTCCCTCGTCTATCTCTAGGTTTCTCATATCCTTGTTTTCTGTTGTTAGGTATTCGGTTTTCTCTAAGTTTATTTCCATTCCGTTGTTTTTATATTCTTCTTCTAGTTTTCTGAGCATAAAGCTGAGATCTTCTTCATCTTGTGCGATGACTACTTGATCGTCGGCAAAACTTAAGGTGTATAGGTATTCGTCTCTTACTGGTATGCCCATTCCTTCGCACTTTCTCCTCCATGGTTTGAGTGTCTTTTCCAAGAATATTTTAAACAGAGTAGGGGACGTAGCACAGCCTTGTAGAAGTCCTTTTGTCGTCTTAAATGGATTGTAGGCTTTATTTCCACATTTAATAGCTACTTTGTTTTCTTTGTATAGTGCTTTAACTGCTTTTATTAGTGTTTGTCGGATTCCGAGATCATTCATTGCTTCCTATAATTTGACTCTAGGTATTGAGTCATATGCTTTCTTTAGATCAACAAAGGCCAGATGGACCGGTCTACCTTTTGCCATTTTCTTCTCTATCAGTTGTTCTAATGTGTACGTATGATCTAGGCATGATTTTCCTACTGTGAACCCTGCTTGGTCTTCTCCAATTTTTCCTATTATTTCAGTTTCTAGTTTTTCTTTAATAATTTTCCCGTAAAGTCTACCTACCGACGATATTATACTAATTCCTCTGTAGTTTTCACATTTTTTCCTGTTTCCTTTCTTATGTATGGATGTGATGTATGCTTGTGTCCATTCCGCAGGTATTTCTTCTCCATTTAGTCCTCTTTCGAACATTCTATGTAGCATGCGGAATAACTTTTCCGTTCCGTTTTTAATTAGTTCGTTTGGTATTCCTCCGGGTCCTTTGGCTTTTTTGTTCTTCAATGTCTTGATTGCTCTCTTAACTTCTGCCAGGCTTATTTCTATCTGGTCGTATGCCCCATTTCCTGCATGTTCTATATTCTCTTCCTGAAATTGGGGACGGTTTTCTGTAAGTAGTTCTACGTAGTATTCTTGCCATTCGTTTTCACTAATTTTGCCGATCTGGGTTTTCTCTGTCTTATTTCGTTGAAGTGCTTTTAATATTCGCCATGATTCTGAATTTCTCGTTCCTCCGATATGTCGTTCTATCTCTGTGCATGCTTGTTCCCATCGTTCGTTCTTTTCATTTGTTACTCTTTTCTTTACCTCTCTGTTTTTCGCTCTATATAGGTCTAGGTCTTCCTGTTTTTTGGTGTTTAGGTATTTTATGTGTAGTTTTTTCTTTTCTTTTATGCATTTCAATGTGTCTTCCCTTAATTTGATATTCTGATGGGTGTTCCTTTGGTCGTCTTCTCCAAGAGCTTCTAAGGCCGCTGAAATCAGGCAGGTTTTTATGTGTTCATGCATTTCATCTAACGTGTCATATCTGAATTCTTCTAGTTTTTGGTCTAGTCTTCTTTTGTATAAATCTTTTATTGATTCTTCCTGCAATAGATGTAATTTGAGCCTCTTTTCGTTTATTGTCGTTCCCGTTGTAACAATCGATGTATGTTTTTGTTTTGTCCAGATATAGGGGAATTCCATCCATGCCACCACAAGTTTGTGATCTGTTCCACACTCTGCCCCTCTTTTCACTCTGATGTCTTTCACTTTGATGGAGCTTTTGTGGTTCATGATAATGTAGTCAATAATGGATCTTAGTTTTCTTGTCTCTTGAGTCCATGTGTATTTATGTATATTTTTGTGTTTGTAAAATCCGTTCATAATTTTCAAATCATTTACTTCACATAGTTCTACCAATCTTTCTCCGTTGTCGTTAATTGTGTCTTCTCCAAATGGACCAACTGTTCTGTCATTGTCTTTTCTTCCGACTCTTCCATTTAGATCCCCCACTATTATTATTTCTTGTTTAGGTTTTCTCTTATCCATTTGTTCTTGAAGTTGTTCGATAAATCGTTCTTTCTCATTGGCTGGACTGTCTTCCGTTGGACCGTATGTTGCTAGTATTATAATTTCTCTGCCATACATCTTGATTTTCAGTTTGGCATTTCTCTCGTTTATGGGTTCCCAATCGTCTATAGATTTTTCCCATTTCTTCTTTAGTAGAATTCCAACTCCAGCTTTTGCGCGGTCTTTCTTTTCTACTCCGCTCCAACAATGGATTAGTTCCCCTATTCTTTCCGTGCCGTTTCCTTTCTTTTTTGTTTCCGTTGTGACGAGGATATCGAGATTCATCTTTTCGAATTCTGATGTTACTTCACTGGCTTTTGTTCTCCAGCCCTGCACATTCCATGTGCCGATTCTTAGTTTTCTCTGTCTTTGTCTTCGGTTGAGTTTCGAAGCCGGGTTTGTTGAACTCAAAGCAGAAGTGCCCCCCCCGTATCCGATGGGGCTCCCTCCTTCGGAGGTGTGGATTGCCACCCGGGGATTAATTTTAAAATTTTTCATTTCTGCCAATTGTTCGTTAGCCCTTGGATTTTTTTAAGTGTGCTAGGTTGCTAACGCCTAACGCCACAACCCCCTTTTGGAGGACCTATTGTTCAGCCGCCCACTCTGGGTCAGACGCTGTTTGCAGCCGCCCACTCTGGGTCAGACGCTACTGTTGTCAGTTTTGGTCCGCGTCGGGTATTTCATTTCCCCGATACCACCCATATCTGGGAGGCATTCCCCTATCCGCCACCTGGGGACGCGTCCGGTAGAGGATTGACAACCTCCTCCTCGGAACCATTTAAGTTTAGAGTAAAAAAAAAAAAAAAAAAAAAACCATTTAAGTTTAGAGTAAAAAAAACCCTATTTACCAAATAATAAGCAATTTTCTCCGCATAAAAAATTAAAATTGTTTATCAAACATTGTTAACATAAACTCTTTTTTACAATAAACGACTTGATTGACCAGAATTTATTTTCAAAAAAAAATAGAAAATTCCAAAACATTCGATATTTTTGTCTGTGATATATAGATATATATATATATATATATATATATATATATATATATATATATACATATATATATATATATATATATATATATATATATATATATATATATATATATATATATATGTATACATTAATTTGTTCTAGGATTTCGTACTTCATGCGTGACCATAAAATATTCTAGTGACGTTAATATCCATTCCCACACACTACACAAGATTAATTCCACTGAATAAATCAAACGATCAAGTTGCACTAACCTTATTGCTTTAGTCCCATTGGACTTGTGAACTGCTGTATGGGAGCACTAAATATGTATCAAGTTAATTTACAAATTATCTACCGAGGCTATATATTTGCCTTACACGGATTTGGCTATACATTATACGATCTCGTACCACATTAGATAACTACACTATACTATCGTTTGCAAAGCTGATAATCCATTGTGTTCTGAAAATGGCTGATAATGTGTCGCAGGGATTGGAAGGTATGTTTTAATTTACGGAGACTGGCAAATCAATAACCAATATACCAGCCCGGTTACAACTAACATGGTCCAACTATCTAAATATCGATTTTACAAGAAATACATCGTGTTTAGGGCAAGTACGAGATGATTCAATAAAACAGTACGATTTTAAACAACCAAAAAAAAACAAAAACTGAAAAAATATATTTTTATTAAATTTGATATAAAAAGAAACGTATACTACAGAGATGGAAATTAATGTAACGTCCTAATGACGGCTCTAGTTTGTTGAACACATTCTTGCAGCTGTGGTACAAAGCTGTTTACGACATTGACTACATTTCTAGGGGTATTGCTTCCACTTCTTTGCGTATCAGTTCTTTCAAAGCCGCGATAGTTCTCGAGAGATTGATTTGATATACTTTGGACTTATACCCCCAAAGAAAGTTGTATCATAGGAATAGGTCTGAAGTACGATATACCTAGGGAATATCGCCGTTTTTACTCATAAGACGACTGAAGAACGATCTTCTTAGTAAATCCATTGACACTCGTGATGTAATACATGTGACTTTATCCTATAGCCGGAAAAAAAAATATATAACATGTGCACATAGCTATTAAAGTTTATTGTTACTGCGTGCTTATCCTCGTCCTCAAAAAAATAAGGTCCGATGATCTCTAACGAAGAAGTTGCACACCACACGGTTACCTTTTCTGATTATAGGGGTACTTTGTGTAATTAACGAGGATTATTGTCAGACCAATAGCGGATATTTTGTTTGTCTACATACCCACTTAGATTAAAGTGAGCTTCATCACTCTTCCAAAGATTATGCAGCAAGTTGTCGTTTTTATTATTACGCTTCCACTATTTGTTCACATAACCCTACTTGGATGGGATAATCTCGATCCTTAAGGGCTTACACAATCTGGATTTTGTATGAATGATACCGGAGATCTTTTTGCAAAATTAATACCTTAATCCTAGATTTAAACTTCGTCGTCGTATGGATCTTTAAGGACTTGCGTGTAAACGAGTTTCGCATCGTTTCAATATTCTGTGGTGTGCGAGCAGTTCTGATACAGCTACCTCTACCTCTGTGATGTTAAAGCACTACTTTCAAAGTTTTTAACCCAGGTCTCAAAAACCTTGTTAGACGAAACTGGAGCACTGGACAGCAAATTGTAGTGTAAACGAAACGCTCATTGTACACGCACAAAACTTTTACCATTTTTGTAATAAGCTTTCTCACCAAATTCGTGGAGTTCACCCGACCACTCCTCCATGATAACAAAAGGCGCGTTTTCACGGGTCGATCTAGGTTGAACGATTTGGATCGTTCGACCATAATTCGATCTGTGTGGAAAGCAAAAAGGTTTACACGATAGGCGACAAATGTTGAATTAATTTTGGTATAAAACGGCATCACTTGAAATTATTATTGTAGGTGTGCAATTAATTTGTTGCGCAATTTGTATGTTGAAATATTTTTTATTTTATTTTTCAAGTAATTTTCAGACATATTCGGTTTATTCATATGTTGTAGAATTGCTTTCAATGCTGCTCGCCCCGCTTGTAGATTGCTATAAAGCTCAGTTTGTGGATTCCATAATACATCATAGTTTTATTAAGCATCCAAAAATCTTGACATGTCTGCATCTGACCATTTTCACTCATTTTTTCCCAAAATTACAGCTTATCGCACTAAAAACAACAACTGCATACACGTTAAGGCGGGTACACATATGCGAGCAGAACTGTTCGCGAACCGTTTGTGAACGCTATATTCGTTAATTTGTACGACGGGACGAACCGCTAGCGAGCTGTTCGTTCGTTGCTCGTCAGGAACCACAGCATGTCGGTTTTTGGGACGAACACAAAGAATGTTCGCAGAACTATAAATTGTGTCTATAAATTGTTTCTGCTAAGTGTGCGATGATATCATTCGGTTAAACAAAATTGCTGAACGAGCGCGGCTTATCTAAGTAGCGAGAGAAATTAATAACAGATAATGTAAACAAAATACCGAAATGTTTAGAATAACGAAGTAAATTAATTCATGGTTTGTTATTAGATAGTTAGGGTATTGGATAGCCTGAACATAAACATATTTTCGACGAACTCTTCGCGAACAGCTCACGAGCAGTTAGCAAACAGTTCGGCTCGCATATGTGTACCCACCTTTAGAAGTACTCTACTCGGCTTTCTGCACGTTGTGTTTTCGTTCGACGAGATGTTTACACATTCGATTTCAGTCGTTCGTCATCGATTCGGCGACAATCGCCCATCAAAAGTAGACAGTCTTTCTACTTCCGTCGAATCGACTCACTCCGCCGAACGGCCAAGTCGATTTATGGTTTACATACTCAATTTGCTTTCGATTTCATAATCGACCTAAATCGTTCAATCCAGATCGACCCGTGAAAACGCGCCTTAAACCACAGTATATTGCTTAAAAAGAATAGCAATATACTGTAACTAAACTTTACGTTGTGAATCTAAAGAGTGGGATCTTTATGTCTCAAGAACGCGCCTCCTATATTTTTTCGCTAGTAGCGTTGCCAAATTGTGCTGTTTCACTAAATAACCTGTTATATTGTGTAAAACTATACACACTGTAAGTTTTAAGTAACACTTAATATTAACTAAATGTATCATTTAGTAGATCTATTCTATAAATTGTATTGAAGTTTCCACTTTTTGTTTTACTGTTTAGCTATCAATTATTTATTAAATAATATTTTTCTTAATTTTATTATTTTTTCTATCTCAAATAAATTTCTGTATTCTTACTAGAAATTCCGGTTAAGAATCTGTTATTCTTGTCCAATATTTTTACTTTATTTAGTCGCCCATCTCTCGACAATGCTTCCCCATATATAGATCGACAAAACATTTAAGAGAGTTCGCTTTCTGCTTCCTTATATCTATTCCTAAACCTTTTTGAACTTCCTGTTTTCATCTACTTTTTGGTCTTCCCCTTCTTCTCTTCATCGTTATTGTCAGTGTTACATTATTTTTTGGTATTCCTGTATTCCGTATCCTTTCTAGATCTCCCAACCACCTTAATCGCTATGTTCTTATTACTCCAGTTATGCTGGTATAACTAGAGTGGTTTAATATTCTATTTCTGTTCTCTGTTCTCTATCCACTCAATCTATTTTCGTCGTATTTTCATTGACATACATATCATCATCATCATCATCCAGCCCCATTTTCACATCCATTGTTGGATATAGGCCTCCTCCAAACGTCTCCAGTTCTCTCTATCTCTAGCTGCTGCAATCCAGTTTGTTTCTATTCTCTTTAGGTCGTCGGTCCATCGGGTGGGTGGTCTGCCTCGACTTTGCTTGTCGGCTCTTGGTCTCCACTCTAATAATCTCTTCGTCCATCTTTCGTCTTCCATTCTAGCAACATGTCCAGCCCATCTCCACTTTTGTTTATTGATTCGTAGTATAATATCGTCTACGCCAGTTCGTCGACGTATCTCCTCATTTCTCACGCGATCTTTCAAGGTCAGGCCCAGCATTGATCTCTCCATTCGCCTTTGTGTTACCCTCAGTATTTCGGCAGTAGCTTTCGTTAAAGTTAAGGTCTCGCTCCGTAGGTCAAGACTGGTAAGATGCATTGGTTAAATGCCTTCCTTTTCAGGTGAATTGGGGTATTTGTTTTAAAAACGTCTCTCATCCTTCCATATGCCGACCATCCCAACGTGATTCGTCTATTTAGCTCGCAGGTTTGGTTGTCTCTGGTTATTCTAATTTCATGACCCAAGTATGGGAACCATATTGGTCATCATTTTGGTTTTCTCCAAATTTATCTTCAGTCCAGTTTCTTTTAGTATGTCATGCAGTTCTTGGAGCATGTCTTTGATCTCTCCCAGATTATCTGACAGAAGCACGATATCGTCCGCAAAACGTAGATGGTTTAATCTTTCTCCATCGATGGATATTCCTTTCTGTTGCCATGTTAGTCTTTTAAATGCATACTCAAGAACGGTAATGAACAGCTTTGGTGACATGGTATCCCCTTGCCTGACTCCCCTTTTTATCTTTATTTTATTAGTTGCTGAATGTAGACTTATGGTTGTTGTGGCATTTTCATATATATTTTTAACTATATTACAATATCTGTGGTCGACTCTGCAATCTTGTAGTGCTCTTAAGATGGACGGTAGTTCCACTGTATCAAACGCCTTTTTAAAGTCTACAAATATCAATGCCAAGGGACGGTTATATTCGTTAGTTTTTTCTATCAGGGTTTTTAGGCACTGCAGGTGATCGTTTGTGCCGTAACTAGGGCGGAAACCGGCTTGTTTCCGAGGTTGGTAAAAATCCAGCTTTGTTTCTAATCTGTTCGTTATTATTCGGGTGTATAATTTATAAAGATGGTTAAGGAGACTGATTGGTCTGTATATTTCCAGGTCTGCTGTATCCCCCTTCTTGTGTAAGAGTACAGTTATTGAATTGTTCCACTTTGTTGGGATATTTTGATTCCATAGGCATATATTAAAGAGCTTTTGAACTTTGGCTATCAGTACTGAGCCTCCTATATTTATCGCTTCCGTGACGACACCGTCCTCCCCTGGAGCTTTGTTATTCTTCATCTTTTTTAGAGCCTTGTAAATTTCGTTCAAGGAGATTTCTGATATATCTTCGGAACCCTGATTTTAAACCTTCTTCTGCTGATATTCAACTATATCTAGAGTCGATTGGTTGCTATATAATGTCTCATAGAATGATTCCACAATTTGTAACAAATGTTCTCTCTTTGATGTGATGTTGCCTTTTCTATCCTTGAGTTTGACTATTTGTTTATTTCCATTTGTGAGTTTGCATCTCATTATTTTCATACTCTTATTTTCCTTAATTGTTTTGATAATTTTCTCATCTTTTTGACGTTTTAATTTACATTTAGGGAAATTGGATTAGCTATCTAGTTATTCTAATATTGTTCTGAACTGAAGCTATTTTCTTGTGGCATTTTAAATTAATTACTATTTAAATGGGAATAAGCCACAATTAAAGTTTAAAGTACGTTTATTGACGTTTCAATTTCCACTTCGGAAAATTTTTCATTTTCCGAAGTGGAAATTGAAACGTCAATAAACGTACTTTAACCTTTAATTGAATGAAATTCAATTATTCAATCCTTTAAGGAATTTTAGTTAAAAAAATTATTTCGCGCGTACAAAAGACCTTTAAAGGTATATATTTTTGATCGGTTTGATTATTCCTAGAGGTATCTCTCTTGCGTACAATAAGTGGATAACGTACTTTAATTTCTTTTCCAACCAAAATAATTAAAAAGAAATTGGGGGCGCATTTTTTTTAAACTGTGCATTAATCATATAAACGCTAAACTTACCAAAGATGACAGTTTTCTAAAAGATGTATGCGTAGAGCTGTAAACTATTTATGTCCTCTAGTCCCACTTATAAAATGAAAATGCTGCTAAAATAATCCATCATAAGCTTTTCTGGTCTATTATAATAATGAGCAACTTTTTAATCAGATAATATTAAATATAGAGTCAGGTCTGGTGATCACATTAAATTGTTTAGGAACGCCCATATTTAGAGCAAACTCAAACATTTTGAAAGATAACAATGAATAATCAATCAAATTGTCCCTTTACTAAGTAATTAATATGACAAGTAAACTAAATTTTCCTTCTTAGGCATAATTTCCTCGAATTAAGGATACCGAAGCTATTTTAATACTACTTTTACCAAAATAATAAAAAAATATTGGCACTCTCGCAACAAGGAAAAAATAATGCTATATACGGATGAAAGGCAACCTTAAATTAAAGGAGAGCATTAACTTGGGAAAAGGATGACTACAGGAGGAAATGTGACCAATTGTTCATTGCATATGATAATTTTAGAAGCTTTTATTGGCCATCTATGCTTTTCCATGTGCCCTTACCATATCAATTGTTTTTTCTCTACTATTTTAGTTGTGTTTTCGATTTCTGCGTCACCTAATTTAATGTATGTAGGTCGGTATGTGGTCTAATTTAAAAATATAGCACATGTTCTTCGGAAACAATCTCATTTCTATTTCCCCTACTATTTTGTTTTTGTTTTTCGTCCACTGTCAGCATTCTGGTCTATATGTCAGTATTGGCTCTACAATTGCTCTGTAGATTTGTCAATTATTTTGTATTATTGAAAACTCAATTGGACCAAAGCAAATACTTCAGAATACCCCTTTTATCCCTGTTGACCTTTGCATCGGAGAGCACACTCAGAGGAACCTTTGTCAGATATATATTCATCTTTAAGTTTGTTTAGCATATAATCAATATCATATTTACAGTTTTCTATTATTAGTTAAATTATTTTATTATAGTAAATAATTACCATTATATAATATAATAAATTAATTGAAGTATAATAAAAACATTAGTAGCTGTAATAACGAATTAATAAATATTTATATATAAATGTATAGTCCTGTTTATATTCAACAATAAAACGGTCTTTAAGTAATATACTTCCGAAGGAGTTATGCATCATAAGTTCAAGGTAATCCATCTGTGATAAATCAGTGATGCTTGAATATATTTCGAGATTGTCGGCTGACCCTTTCTTGAGATGAATCCCTAAGATCAGCGGCGGCACAATATATACTATTATGGTCGCAGATTCGACCAGAAATAATTTATCCTGCTCAGAATGTTCAATCATAGGAAATATATTTGCTTAAAATACGGTAGGTATAAATATCCATCTTGATAAAAATATGCATTTAAGTTGATTTGTGTGGAAAGGTTTTTAACAATAATACAAAACAATAAAACAAATACATATATCATTCTAAAGATCTACTTTTCTAATTACTGTACTGTTGTCTAAAAACTGCTCTTGTATTAGAAATGTTAATATGTTTCATGTAAATATATTTCTTAGCCTTCGTGTTTTGTATGTTGAGATTTAAGTATTGTTGCACCTGCATACATTTAATTCTAAATAATTATTTAAGCATGAATTTGTTTTCCTTCGTTGGTGTAGTTTAGTGAAAGAAGACATTAGGTAATATTTATCTCAGGGTTTTTAGGGTTTGTTTTATAATAAAAATTACGATGATTTTATAAAGTTAAATAATCGTGTTTCTTTTACAAAAGCTAAACGTTAACTCCCGAAATTTAATGCGAATACTCTCTTTTTGTATTCTATTCACATCTGTAAAACTAAAATATATACAAAACGGTCATACCACACACACCCAGGTCACTGGTTCATTTTACAGGACTCTCGGGATGCCATATGTTGGGGTTTGAAAATCATAATATTACGGCTCGACCTCCAGAGGTGCAGTATCAGGGGTTGGTGTGTTACAGTCTTCCCCCCTGGTTGCAAACTCGTTAGAGGAGGGGCCAGCAGAAGATGTGGTATTTTTACTGGGGAATCCTCGTCTCTGTCTTGACACTTAAGGCGTTGAAGCTTCAACGTCATTGAGGCTAACCTGTGTAACGCGGATACGTGGAACACACCAAGGGCTGTAGGGTTGTCCACTCAATAAAACTCATAACTCACAGGTGATACTACTTGCTTTATCCTATAGGGTCCATCTCTCTTCGGGTAAAATTTAGCTGTCTTACCTTTCGACCTGTTACCAGGAGCGGTTGTTTTGGCCCATACTGTATCTACTTTCTTAAATGTACTGGATTCCTTCAAACGTCTATCAGTATGTTTAAACTTCCTTTTTTACAATCAAACACGCACTTTTTCCGATTTAAATTACTAAAACCATGGCGAAAACGGTCCATGAGTCTTTGAAAATTTATTGGGGCTCTTTTTAGTCCAAAAGGCATTCGTAAGTATCGGTAAGTCTCAGAAAGTGTTACAAATGCATTTTTATCTTGGTCAGCTCCCTCGACACTAACTGGATGATACTCCTATCGTAAGTCTACGGTAGACATATAAAAAGTTCGCGGCGTGTAATAAATCGCCCATACGCGGCAACGGATAAAAATCACTATTAGTCACAGCGTTTAAACGTTGATAATCTGTGCAAAATATCTGCTGCTATCTTTTTTCGGTACTAATACAACCGGCGCGCTCACGCCGCGCTGGTTGTATAAGAGCCGAATCACATTAGTGCCGCGATCCCAAAATTCATCGTCCATAATCTACTAGCATCATTCCTTTATCTTGTCTCAAATTTTCACAATAATAATAGCCATGCTTTTTGTTTAAAAAGCAATGGCTGTCATTAATGTCAATGGCTTTTTCTTCAAAAAGCAATGGCTGTCGTGTGCTTTCATTTTATTATTGTGAACATCTAGAAATATCCTGAGGGAGCCTTGTAACTGGCTACCTACATAAGAGGGTTGGAAATCTTTGGATTCCAAGCCTTACTTCAAAGGACTTGTGAATCGATGTATCTCCATAGGTTTGGTTCTTCAGTGACCGTTGAAGGATAAGGATTCTTAATATGAGCAAATATAGCTCCAGAGGAATAAAAGCACTTTTGAGTTTATCGATTTATAATTAAATCTCTTAAGAGTAGAGAGGCCCAACGTGGCAGTAGCTTCCAATACAATATCAAAAATTCTTTCTTTATAACACGTAAAAGAAAACACTGGTATGAGAAAATGCCCGATTTCTGCGGAGAGAAATATTTAATACGTGAGTTGAGAGTTTTTAAATACTCGATGCCTCGATGGCGATGTGCGAACTTGAACTGATTAATCACTACTTGATGCGTGAACGTGAAGATTATTTCTATTTTATTTAGGTGTGAAAAATATTTAAGAGGGTCAGATGCCAGTCAGTCGGGTGTCGCGAACAAACTTGATGAAGTGACTATTTTAGTTATTCTACACTAAGAAAAGTCTATAGAATTACATTTTTATTTTATATTTTAAAACAATATGTTTATTTCTGGAACATATCTATTTGTAAACATTTAGAGCGAATTTGAACTAGTTGCTCCGACGGTAGCACTAACCATACTCGAATAACTTGCAATTACTTTCGAAGTCGTCGGTCAACCTTTGGACTGTTGATCACGTCATTTTCGACACTCATCCTTAGAATTACCGGGAACACGACAGTAATTACAATGAGGTCGTTTTTCCATATGATTGTCTACTGTGAGGGGCTTCATCCTTCTTCAAACCTTGGTTTCTCTAATACTTCTTCAATTTTTCTTGCTTCTGTAAGTAGCTCCGTAAAATTAGAAATTGCTTCTCGAGAAATCTTTTCTCTAATCGCTTTATGTAATAAACCATACACCATGTCTAGCTTTATTTTTTCTGTAAGGCTGCCTGGTTCTAGTTGTTCGAAAACAGCCCTACATCGGCAAACGAAGACGTCCAGTTTGACGAATTTGTATGCACAGTGCATCTTCTTAAACCGGACATTATTTGAATTGCCAAATCCTGGCTCAAACCCTCAATTACTGACTCCTCTGTTAATATAAATGGATATACAAGATATCGTAAAGATAGAAAGAATCGTGGATATCTGTGTATGTATTTATTTATCTAATATTATTACCACAACTGTCAAAATTAACATTGAACTATTAGATATTCCTGGAATAGATGCAATTCACTGTTACTAAAAATCGTTTGTGCCTTAATTTAGTATCTACATATCGTCCACCTGTTACACTACTTGCACACGATAACGTTTTCTTTATAAAACTTAAAGAACTATCATCTCTTGATAATCTTATCATTGCTGGAGATTTTAAGTTCCCAGAGATGACCTGGTCAATAACTTTATTATCTGACGCCGAAAACGCTCATAATTCATTTAAAAGCATTGTAGTAAATTGGAACCTAATACAACTCATCACAGAACCTACTATATACAGTTCAATTAAATACTATCCCGCAAAAATAATATTGTAACAGATGCTACTATCGAATTTTTTAATGTCAACCAAAGTTGACATTGAACTCTCTCAAATCGACTGGCATTTATTTTTTGGAGACCTCGTTATTGTGGACTGCATTTCTCGATATAGTCCACAATATCATTTCTACAAATACCACTTTCCGTAAGATTTATAAAAACAAACTTAAACCCTGGATAAATCGAACAGCAATAAAACAAATTAATCACAAACGAAATCTATTGCGGAAATTTAAACACACCGGGCCTCTCAGTGATTTCCAAAGCCACTGCAGATTGTCAAATAACTTACAAACGTCTCTAAAAACTCTAAGACAAAATTTTGAAGCAATTGTAATGAAATTGGTCACATTAAAAAAGTCTACAAATACATTCGTTCCTCATTGACGTCTAAAGTTTCCGTTCCTCTACTTCAAAATCCAACCAGATTTTATGCTCTTTTGACAAAGAATCTTCCGAAACTCTCTCTTTAGCATTTTCACAGGTTTTTACTAAAGAATCGAATGATGGCTATCTACCTGCTATTAACTGTAATCGTGTCGGCGCATCCTTACAGCAAGTTGAATTCACAGTGGATCATGTCAAACAATACTTTGCACAGCCGCTTCACCTGGTTTAGATGGTTTAACACCAAAACTGTTAAAAAGATGCGCAGACACGCTTGTAATACCCTTAACGTTAATTATGCCAACTTCTTTTATCCGGAACTCCTTACTCCCTAGTTGGAAATTAGCATCCGTCACCAGTATTTTTAAAAAAAGGCAACAAACATCGTCCGATTAGCTTACTGCCAGTAGTTGGCAAAGTTATGGAAGCCACTATTTCCGAGCAGGTGACCAAATTAAATCTCCAGCAACATGTTATTAAAACAGAACAATATGGATTTGTCTCTGGTCGCTCTTGTGTGCTAACTACTAGACGTCATCCCTTAACTGTTAGCAGCAGGTCCATATTGTTTATCTAAATTTCTCTACAGCCTTTGACCGTGTACCTAAGCGCAGACTTCTATATAAGCTAAAACATTTCGGAGTTCGCGGTACTTTACTTAGTTGGATAGATGATTTCCTGACAGATCGACATTACAAAGTTAGTGTTGGCGAATCTTCCTCACAGAAGAGGTTAGTGGAAAGTGGAGTGCTCCAGGGTTCTGTCCTTGGACCTCTGTTTTTACGGTTTATACCAGCGATGTTCCATGTTATATCTCAAGTAAAATATCGTTCTACGCTGATGACACAACAATATATGCCAATCCAATTACAAACCAGCTAACCCTCCAAATGGACTTGGACTCTATTTTACCTTAGTGTTCCCAGTGGTTACTATCCTTAAATGCGGAAAAATGTGTATTGCTTTGAATTGGTCCCAACAACCCACTTGTGCCGTACTTTATTAACGGGCAGCCATTAGATTCTGTATTCTCGTATAAGGACATTGGTGTTATCGTAAACAGCAGCCTAACTTGGTCCGACCTGATTACCTTTATGTCTAAATGTGCGAACTCCAGACTGTATCTTATTCCGAGGTGTTTTTCCAAAGAGTTTCAATGCAATTATTCTGTAAACTTTACACTCTTTACGTAAGACCCATTCTTGAATATGCTGGACCAACGTGGTATCCTGATTTGGTTCGAGACAAGACTTTGTAGGAAAACGTTCAAAGGAAAGCCACTTAAATTCCTTTGGGACCGAGAAGACCTTCTTATGCAGAAAGACATAGTATGGCTGACCTAAATCAACATGAACACCTCAGAGGTCATCAGTTTAAACTAAAGAAAGAAAACTTTGTTACAAGATCAAGACAGAATTTTCTACCAAATAGAGTTTTTCAGTGCTGGAATAACCTTAATGACAACATTGTCTCTGCTACCTCTAACAACTCGTTCAAAAACAGACTTGACCGTTTTATATTATAGTTAAAATATTGTTTTTCTTTTAAACCAAAAATTGTAATTTTGTTATTTTTTTTTTGTAATTTTGCAATTTACTAGTAGAATCCTAATGAAATTTCTTTGTTTTTGAGCATAATATGGACTTCTCCATCTGCCCTTGCTTATGTAAAATAATAATAATAATAAAATTACAAGCAAATTATTAGAATGCTGCACTGTAGCTGACTCATCAAATAGTGCGTATTGTGCTGCGACTACTGCGATCTCCAACCCCGAAGTGTAATACTATCACTATTATAGGGTTACGGTCAAACGTTTTATACACACGGTTAGACAGCTTTGTCAAAACTGTAACTACTAGACAGTTCGGTATCGCTTTCATTTAAGAGAACTGCAATTAAATCAAAAATCGACTGTTCGGGAAAATCCCGAGGACTTTTATAAAGTTATTGGAAGATATACAATAAGCCAATTGACTTCAATGTAAGCGATATAGAAAAGATGTTTTTCAGAGAATAAAATGGCTAGTTAATTTGTGTTTTATTATCTTCAAGATTTAGGACTAATGATATTTGTGTGAAAAACAGTTTTAAAAATTTTATTAAATAAAATAATTATTGTCTTTTTAATAATCTATACTGCCTGAAATACTATTAAGGTCGAAATGTAACTTTATTTAATAACCCTTGATAATAAATATCCGAAATATTAATTTTATGTAACCCTTAAGAGAGATTTTGTGTACGGCAATTCTCCTAATAAATGGACAAGGGTTAGGATGTTTCGGTTTCCCCAATTGACTGTGGTTTGGAGGAAGTGGGAATTTTAGAAATGCCCATTAACGCCATCAAAATAATTAAAAGGAGTAAAACATTAAGAATTTCTTTGTATAATAGCGGTGTATATTTTCATAAGTACATTAACCTCTTAATACAAAGTATTTTTAAAAGTAATAAGCGATTATCATTTATATACAGTGTGGAAACCACTTATGGAATAAAATTGTTTGTGTCCTTATTATAGAAAATAATAAAAAACTCTGGGACACGTTAACTTTTAAATTTAAATGTGCGCTTTTTAAACATAAATTTAAATGTACAGGGTGATCCACGCAAGTCTGGCATAGTCCATAATCCTTATTTTTAATGAAACACCCTGTATATTTTTATGTTTTTAAAAGCTCCTTAACAACCTGATTTCAACAAACTATATCATGTAGGGTCAATTATGAATAATACAAGGTGAAATTTTAAAATTAAGTATAATTTTCTTCAAGACAATTAATTCATCGAATGCCCGAGGTAATTGATTGGATTACATTAAAATAAATGCTTAAAATGTTCTCCACCTTGTTTTTGGCAATAACACAGTCTCCTATAAAACTCGTCCCGAACTTTGTTTAAAGTTTGAGGTGAAATATTCCGTATTTCTGTAGTTGTCCTTTCCTTGAGGTCTTCAATGCTAGTTGGTTGTGTTGCATATACTTTGTTTTTGAGATAACCCCACAGAAAAAAATCCAAAGCCGTAAGATCTGGCGACCTAGCTGGCCCAATAGTACCGCTTCATCTAATCCATTTATTGAAGAAGATTTCATTCAAGTAATTTCTTACCATTAAAGCATAATGGGGTGTTGCACTGTCCTGCTGAAACCAGACAGTTTCATGCGGTAAGGTCGGATCTATTGGATTGGAATACAAGTTAGCCAACTGAGGAAGAACATCGTCTCTTAGCATGCTTAAATATTTTTCTGCTGTCAAATTACCATCTACAACTATAGGACCAATAATATGATCTCCTATAATACCTGCCCAAACATTCAACTTTTGAGGATACTGAGTGTGTGTCTCACGCATCCAATGAGGATTCTCTGTTGACCAATATCTACGTTTTTGTCGGTTTACCTCTCTGTTGGTGTAAATGTTGATTCATCAGAAAAAAGTATTGTGCCAAGAGCTATTTCATTTGTGTTAATTTTATCCATCATTCTTTCGCAGAAATCCATTCTACGATCTGGATCGTCTTCTGTTAGCTCCTAGTCAATTTATATGGATGAAGTTTTTCTTCATGGAGACATCTTAGGACAGTTGTGTGACTCAAATTATTTTGACGTGCAATTTGACGTGAACTTGACGTTGGATTCTCTGCGACAATTAACAAAATATCCACTTTCACCTCATCTTCAATGAAGTTCGGTTTTCTTTTTAACGGTTTGACATGTCAAAGTTCTCTGAATTGTGCATAAATTTTAGACACAGTACCTTGTGCAATATTAGGCAACTGAGGATACATCTGATTAAATAAGTTTGCTACTTCAACTTGACTTTTACAATACTCCCCATAACCGATTATCATTAAAATCACAATTCGGTGAGTCTCAGTTAAATATTTCGTTTTTATTTCTCCAAGAAATTAGCTTTTAATTAGGAATTTATTATTTTAATGTAAAATGTCAACACACCAATAACTGATTGATACCAATCCGTATTATTTACCGATTTGGTTTAATTAGCAGACTATTTAGACAGTTTTTACCTATTCATGACAAAAAATGTTAACATGGTTACTAAACAGAAATTTTCCCCAATATACTGACACTTTGAGTAGAAGTGTATTGTCTGTATTTAGCTAATTTAAAATAATACCATAACACGTGATAAATTATTAATTTCAAAATTTCACCTTGTATTATTTATTATAGACCCTACATGATATAGTTCGTTGAAATCAGTTTGTTAAGAATCTTTTAAAAACATAAAAATATACAGGGTGTTTCATTAAAAATAAGGATTATGGACTATGCCAGACTTGCGTGGATCACCCTGTACATTTAAATTTATGTTTAAAAAGCGCACATTTAAATTTAAAAGTTAACGTATCCCAGAGTTTTTTTATTATTTTCTATAATAAGGACACAGACAATTTTATTCCATAAGTGGTTTCCACACTGTATAATCTATTATACACAGTGAGATATTTGCAGCTAAATTTGTGATTAGCCAAAGTTTTAAAATTGTATTTATTCTTGTCAATCACAAAATACTGGAGTAGATTGATTTTCTTTTATTCTTTCCTCCGTAGGCTTATTACATTCCTATTTATAGCATTCTTGAATTATGTATACAACATTCATCAAAATAAATATTACCAGAATTAAGACGGATATTGTTATAATTGAACGCCATTAAAATCGTCTTATTCTTCTTTAGATACCGTGTTTGTATTCAGACGTTGGCCGTCATCATGATTGCAATTTCCTGAAACCGTTCTCTATCGGCTGCTGCGCAAAATAGTTCTTCTACTGCGGTACAATTGTCTAATATTACGCAGCCATGAAAGTTTCTTTCGACCAATCCATCTCTTTCCTTCCACTTTTCCTTGTATTATAAGGCGAAGTAAATGGTATTTTGGTGCTCTATATATGGCCAAAGTATTCTATTTTTTTTCTCTCTTTATGACGTTTGTGAGCAAGAGTTCTGAATTCAATATTTTAAAAATATCTTCGTTGAAAGTGTGCAAAACACGTGATATTTTTAGGATCTGTCGATAGCACCACAATTCGAATGCTTCTAATTTGTTAAGCATTGTGGTTTATAATATCCATTTCACACAACTAGATCATATAATCATCATCCAGCCTCAAAAGTCCACTGCTGAATCGTGTTTAACCCCGTCTAGATAATAGGATAGATCACTCATAATATTTCAGGACCTAAAACTGGTTTCCAGGTCATAAAAGCCTTACGTGATATTTCAATCCTGGTTATTATCTCTTCATCAGAGTCTCAATTTATATTTAACCAGCTGCCGAAGTATTTAAAATGGTTTACGCGTTCTATCTCCTCTTTATTAAGCCAAAGCAAACCTTGATCTATATTATCAAAAAATCGTCTAGAAAATGCTTAAAAAAACTATTTATTTTTTTCTTAACGTTGCTTCTTCTATTGAAGGTTGGCAGAAGCCGACATGATTTTTGGTATTTTTAATTTCTTTTATCCTTAGCTAATACGGCTACGGATACGGAATGCCGCATCGGCAGTTATCTAAGAAATAGTAAGTTAGCGTAAAATATTTGTGGCATCAAGTTATGTATTCTTTTCTGAGTGTTTAGTGCATCCTAATGTCACTAAGAAAGTGTTAAAGATAAATCTGATACATTTTGTCACGTTTTTGGCGATTTAACGAAAAAAAAGCATCAAAAGAGCAGAAGAAAGCATATCACGCTTTCTTTCGTTTAAAGCTTAGTGATCAGGCTTCACATAAAGTGTGCTTTTAGTGTGTCGAACTACTGAGAAAATGGACAAAAGGTACACTTAGCTCTTTACCCATTGACACTCCTATGGTGATGACTTTTACTTGTGCTTTTGCAATGTCAATCTTTTTCATCAATTTTCGTACATAATTGCATAAAAAAGGTAGGTATTACTTAAAAAAATCATCAATTTTGTTTTGTTTTGTGTTTTTAACATTATTTTTTACAATTTCTGACTCAAGATTCTCTTGCGTTACCTTTATATATAAAAAATAATTCTAATTCTCTTAATTTAACGTAAGCATCATTTAAATTACTTACAGTTGTAGTAACTTCTAGTTAATCGTCACTCTCATTGTCGGAAACATTGGACACCTGTTCGTTTTCTTAAAAATCACTAACAAGTTTACTTTAGGATTTTCCGGTAATATCCGCTGCATCAATCTCTAAAAAATTTTCAACTACATGACTTTCGCAAAAGATTGATAATGACAAATTACATTCCAGGCTTTGTAGCTCCAGATTTTCTATCAATATCGTTTTTAAAAATCCGCACCTAATGAAACACTCGGATTCACTCCCCGCCTCTCGACGCGTTAGTGTCACTGAGCTGTTGGACGTGAATCCCTGTCCTGGCATTTGGTTTTCACCTCTGGCTGCGTTAAGTAGTTGAGTTACTGTGACCAAATGCCCATCTTGGTAGTTAGTATTCGCCTCTGGTTGCGTTGAGTAACTGAGTTACCGTTGCTAACTACCCATCTTCCTGTCTTTTGTTTTCTTTTTCTTTTTTGTTCTCCTGAAGAAGCTACATACAATTGTAGCGAAACGTCGAGATGAACCCACTTTTGGGTCACTCACAAATGACACGGTCCAAACCCGGAAGACGAATAAACTATAATTCTGACTCTGGCCGTGGAAGCCTACGATTTCATTTAATGAAACACTTTTTAGTTGGTTTAGTTGAAACATCTCTCCATACTGCCATAATCCAAACCAAATCCATAAGGCGTTAGCAATCGTTGTGGACATCTCCAGTTCAGCCGTTAATAAAGAACATCCTATAGATGATCAAATTCTTCTTATCAAAAACTTTGTATACAGGGATTTAAAGTTTTTAATTATTCCTTGGTCTAACGGTTGACAATGTGTAATATTAGGTAATAAAAATATTATCGATATGTTAGATAACTGAATATCCGGATGGGATGTTGCGTTGTCCAGGAATAAGAAATTGTTTCTTTTTTGACGTTGAATTTTTCTGTCAAATTTGTGCAGTCAATCTGTCATCATATCTGGTCATCCAGGCCTTCTTGTTATCGTACCAGTCGACTTGGAGTTTATCGACATAAAAATTTTTAAAACATGAAGGATTTTTATTTTTAACAATCACCAAAGCTTTTTTTTCCATTTAAAGTAGCACATAATAATACGGTCAGCCTTTCCTTAGCAGATTTACCCATAGTGCACTTTTAATTACGAAATGGTTTATACTTGGTAAGGCTCGATAATATAGACCAGTCCCGTCAGTGTTATAAATATTTAGGTAAATAGCAACAAAATAAATTTGGTCATTTTCTTTGCCACTCTGAACACATATGAAATGTTCGGTGACCTAAAAACTGTCAGTTTAGCAAAGGTTTATATTATGGAGAGGTGTCCAATAATAGAAGTTTTACTGTACTTTAATAATGACATTCCCAAAGAAAGTAACAATCTACAAGGAAACTGAATTTTCTGTAGTTGGATGTATTCCATAAATCACAAACTTTTTATTTAAAAAATCCTTTATAAAAGGTATATTTATATAAAGGACTTTTTCGGACTACATCACAGAATAAAGAATGTTTTCAGATTGACCATTCTGTCATCATCACTAGACATACATGTATCAACCCAATAAATATACGGAAAAACAGTCTTAAAGCGCTGTTAAATTAATTTTAAGTTACGTTGTTGCTGATATGATAAGATGTTTAAGCTTTTGTTGCCAAATTGTTGTTTGGGACTTGCCATAAAGTAAATTTCGTTTAAAAATCCACAACAAATCCGTTAAAAATTCAAATTATCCAACAAAATATTATCAGCAACAGTATAATTAGAAGCTAATTTAAAGGGTTTTTAGCGGTATATTTAGTGGCTTTACACATATATGCCTAGTAAAAACAGGGATGATGGAATAGTCATTCCGAAAACGTTCTGTGATGTAGTCCAGAAAGGGTTTTTTTTATATAAATATACCAAAATATATCTTTTATGAAGGATTTTTTTAATAAAAGTAACAGTAATATTAAGAAGAGCGAGATGCGGCCCTACAGTGTATTAAATTGTTTATAAACGTGGCAATGAAACAATTTTGTTATTATGACTGTTCTTGAATTTTCCAATGATTTTATATTATTTATTTATTCTATTAAAAAGTATTTTTTTGCTTTTTTAACTGAGAATATGGTATAATATGAATTAAGTTTATTTCGAGCTTTACACGTAATACAAATAAAATATCTACTTCAATTGTTGAAGAGTGTATATAATATGTCTAGATTTTTCCCACCTTTATCATCATCATCATCAGTAGCTCGACAACCCTTCCTGGGTCCTGGATTGTTCTAGGATTTTCCACCATTCTGTTCTGTTCCTTGCTTTGTTTTTCCAGTTGGTAATCTTAAGTATTTTCTGATCTTGTTCCACATGTTCCATGTATCTAAGTTTGGGTCTTCCCTTTGATCTTCTTCCTACTGGTGTTTGCCTCATAATATGTTTTGGTGTTTCAGTCTCCAACATTCGTTCAACATGACCCATTCAGTGCAGACGTCCGATCTTTATGGATGTAATTTTTCTTTACCCCTTATATATTTGTCTAAGGATTTTTCGTTCATATATATTTAGGGATTCTACAGTATTCACTACGTTCCTTCGCTCAACCGTTTCCATCTCTCTCTGTTGTTCCATTCTCCATCGTTTAGGCCTCTCTTACTCATGGCGTCGTCTACTTCGTTCCTCCAGGATTTTCGGGGTCGTCCTCTTTTCCTCCTTCCTATGGGGCTTCATTCGGTTATTCTCTTTATCCATCTGCTGTCGCTAGTTCTTCTTACATGTCCATACCACTTTAATCTTTTTTGTTCTACAGATGTTAGTATGTCTGTTTCTATTGATGTTCTTTGCTTTATTTCGTCATTACTTCTCCTATCGATTCTTGTTACTCTGCAGCATCTCCGCAGGCATTCCATCTCTGTTGCTACTATCTTACTGCTTATTTTTCGTTCAATTGTGCCTAATAGGTTTTCATCGCTTTTCGACAGTGTCCATGTCTCTGATCCATATACAATTACCGGTTTTATCAGTGTCTTGTATATTTTGCATTTGGTTTTTCGTGTGATGTTGTTAGATCTTAGATGTTTAATTAGTCCATTACATGTTTTATTAGCGATATGTATTCTTTTCTTAACTTCTTCACTGAAATTGTTATCTGCGGTAACTAGTGAACCTAGGTATGTAAAATTGTTCACGCTTTCGATGTTATAGTCTCCTATTGTCAGATTCTGTAGGTTTCTTTGGCCTGTCGATTTACTGGCCTTCATGTATTTGGTTTTTATTTTATTAATGTTTAGGCCACTGTTTTGTGCCGCTCTTTCTAGGGCATTAAATGCTTCTGTCATCTCTCTTTTACTTCTAGCTATGACATCAACATCATCTGCAAATGCCAATATTTGTACACTTTTTGTTATTATTGTTCCTCTGGTGTTGACTTTTGACTCCCTAATTATTTTCTCTAATGTGATGTTGAATAGAATACAGGATAGGGCATCTCCCTATTGTAGGCCCGTTGTCACATGAATTATATCTGTTAGTTCGTCATGAATTCGAATTTTGCTTTGTACTTTAAGTGTTTCTTTTATGATATCAATGAGTTGAGTTGGAATATTAAACTCTTTCAGTACATGGATCAGAAATTCTCGATTGATGCTATCGTAGACACTCTCAAAGTCAATGAAAAGATGATGTGTGTCTATATTAAATTCACTAGTCTTTTCCAAGATTTGCCTCAAGACGAAGATCTGATCTATTGTGGACTTCTGCCTGCGGAAACCACATTGATATCCCCCAACTATTTGTTCGCATATAGTCTCAATCGGTCATACACAATATTTGACAGTATTTTATATGCCACAGTCAGTAGCGTTATTGCCCGGTAGTTTTTACATTGAAGCTGATCTCCCTTTTTATGTAGTGGAATAATTACTCCGGTATTCCAGTCTTGTGGCAGTTGTTTATTATTCCATATGTTCACTATTAGTTCGTGTATCGCATTCAATAGGGAGTCTCCACCTTCCTTTATTAATTCTGCGCTAATATTAGTAGAATTTTCTGATTTCTGATGGTTTATTTAGTTCTTCCATTTCTTGGAGTTCTTTTTCTATGTGTTCTCTTTTCTTTCTGCGATGTATTTTCTTCTCTTCCCTCCTTAGCATTCTATATTCCTCTCGTGTTCTATGTCGTTATTGTAGTCGTTGATATGCATTATTTTTCCTCTCTGTTATGTTACGACACTCTTTATCGAACCACTGTCCTTCAGTTGATTTGGGCTTTTTTTGTAGACCCAGGGTCTCTTTGGCCGCGTCTTGTATGATGTTTTTACACGTTTCCCATTCTCTGTTTATATCCTCGTGCTTTTGTCTGTTTTCTAGCATTCCTTTTATACATTCTTTGTATTTTGACTTTTTGCTGTTGTCTGCTTTTTTTTATTTTATATTTTTCAATTTTGGATCCCTTTTTTGTTTTAATGTTTGAGATTCTGGCTCTTATTCTACTTTCCACTAGATAGGAATCCGAGTCTGCATTTGCCCCTCTTCTGCTGCATACGTTTATTACGTCTGAGTGATGTCTTGAGTCAATAATAACATGATCGATCATGTTTACTGTAACCCTATCTGGAGATCTCCACGTTCCCTTATGAATATTTTTTCGCTGGAAGCATGTGCTGGCAATGAATATTTATATATATGTATATATATATATATATATATATATATATATATATATATATATATATATATATATATACTATATTGGCTTTATAATTTAGAATAGACACTGTTCTATAAATAGACATGTTTGTATATTTTATCTGTCATATATGTATTATGACGGGCTACTGTATTTTGCTATTATTGTACAAACCTCACAAAACAAATAATAATAAACATAAGCACCAGATTATCAGCATATAATTTTTAATATTCGTAAAAAACATTACCACTTTATTTCCTACAGACAATTTTCGGTTATCTAACATTTTAACAAATGCAAATATAATATCAATTCGTGCAATATTTCATTAATAAACAAAACAGTAATAATAGGGCATGCACAACTTCTGAACTAACATGCCGCCGGAATGTATGTTTAGTGTTTATTTTTCTTTTTTGTAATCTGAAAACACTCGACCTTTGCGAAGAATGTCTCAAGGTAGTCTGGTCGTATAGCGATCAGTCGTTAACCCATCTTAACTTACACTATAAAAAATTCTAAACAATATATTAATATTTTATTTTTAATACATTTTTGGGAATCAACTAAATAAAAATTTACTTACATATTTATTTGTCTATAAATATCTGCGATTTGTATAATTCAAAAACACTTTTTTTACGTTATGTAGTGGACTTTATTAAATTCTTCACCTCAATACAACTAGGTAACTTAAATATAAAAGAATATTAAAGAAAGAAAAAATATTGTTCTCAAGCTATTTTCTTCTGGCAACCTAAAGCAATTACTATTTTAATTGGAATAATCCACAATTGAAGTTTAAAATAAATGTATTGGCGTTTCAATTCCTACTTCAGAAATAGTTCTCAAATTACAAACATTAATAAAATAAACAATTTGAAGCTCCAATAAACTTATTTTAAACTTCAATTGAGGCTTCCCATTCCCATTAAAATAGTAATTGCTTTTGAGAAAAACGTATTCAAAGTTTTTAGCAAAATTTGAATTTCTTTTTAGCCTAAAACTAATATAATTTTAAATCCTTGTTCAGTTTTTGACATTCTTACCTTGACCATCCATGAAATTTAATAATGGACATATTTACAGTCTAAACTTTTCTGAAAGTAAAATACCTTGGTATTACCATTGAGAGGAAGTTAACATGGAACTCCTAATTAAATGGTAGAGCTAAAAGAGCATATTATATTACCCATGAGCAGTGTCGACGAACTAAGGATCTACACTACTGTAATTAGGCCAATGCTAACTTAAGAAGCTATTGCTTGGGGTTAACCGTCGCAAGTGCGTATTGCCTATACACTGATGGCTCTAAAATGGAAGAACGCTGAGGATGCCGGATATACTCTAGATCACTAAACCTAAGAATAAAGTAAAACATAGGCAAAAATGCCAGCGTAGTTCAGACAGAACTGGCTAGTATCTTCATAGCCGCAAAAAAGATAACCCAAAAAGGTATAGGTGGGAAAACCATAATAATCTGCACGGATAGCAAAGAAGCGCTGCTAACCTTAAATAGACCACGTGTTACATCAGGGTTAGTAATCGACTGTCAACAGTCACTAACTCAAACTTCTGATGGTAAGAACATTATCCTAAGGTGGTTTAAAGGACACATAACAAATAAAGGCAACCACATTGCTAACTAACTAATCTGGCGGCAGATCTCTTAGGACCTGGCAATCTTTTTGGTTGGTCAACTGCAACAATTGCGGAAATTGTCAAATGTCACTTCCATACGCAAACCGTAAAAAATAGAAAATAGGGCAAAATATAGAGTTGCCAAGATAACACTAAGTAACCTTAAAAAGTCAGTATAAAAAAAACGTGGTAATGACCAGGAACGCCTAAGCTTGACAGTTGATTTTTGACCTAGTCAGACCACTGACTGGGGCTAGTAGACAGATCTCTATGTAGGAAGTGTAAACAAGAAGACGAAACTATAGAGCGTGTTCATTGTGAATGTCCGCAGTCATTATCAATAGCGAGTACGTGTTCGGCAAACTTTGGCCTACACCTGCCCTCATAAAGGAGATGTGTATAAATATCGGCGATTTGTATAATTCAAAAACACCTTTTGAAGTGAATACTCTCTCGATATTATATCCCGAAAATCCTATTTAGCGTTACTCTAAAAATCGAGACGCGTGTAGTAACTTTGCAGTATACCGTGATATACGTACATACAGGTATGAAAAAAAATTATCTGACTATAGGGCATTAAGCCAACGCAACGAACTGAAAAAAAATATTATACATACTTGTATGTCCGATAGAATAACATGTAACCACATGTCTGTGATAGACCCGTTAGCACTATGAGCAGTCTTGTCTGTACACTGTTGCCAAAAGGAAGTTTATCTTTTAGATGGTCTGAGGAAATATTTCAATGACGTGATTACAAAATTTAGAAGCAGGTTTATATTTTAGAATAAATCAACAGTTTCTTTAATCTTAATTTATGAATAATAACAATAAATTTTATAATTTTAATTAAAACTATGTTCCATTACATTTTTTTAAAGTCCACCACCTTCAGCCAAGCAGTAGCCTAATCTATTGTATAATTGCCTTCGGGTGTTTGACATCATTTCAGTATTATGCTTTGAAAGGCTTGAATAATTTTTTGACGTAATTAGACTAAATTTCCAATACGTTTATACTCACGTCGGTAAATTTATTGCTTCACATAACCCCATACGAAACAGTCCAAAGGTTAGGAGAGCGAGGTGGCATTTTCATGGCATCTTTTGTACTAATAACTCTATCTGGAAACGTAATGTTTGAAAAATCTAACACCTTTTGTGCATTGTGAGCTGGACAGCCATCTTGCTGCAACCAAATTTCTTTCATATTAATAGGTTGTGCTCGAAATGTTGGAACTATGTGATTTCTCAGGAGATCTAGGTATTTACGAAGGATACAAAGTGCCCCCAATGAAAAAAGGGCTAATTATTACGTTGTCATCTAAAATACCAGTCCAGATGTTGACTTTTTGACAATATTGTGTACCGATTAAATCGTCGGTACTACTTCCAGAAGAATCTTCTTCTTCTTGAGGTGCCATCTCCACTACAGAGGTTGGCAATCATCATAGCTGTTTTAATTTTTGAGGCAGTAGCTCTAAATAGTTGTTTTGAGCTGCATCCAAACTATTCTCTTAGGTTCTTGAGCCATGAAATTCGTCTTCTTCCGATGCTTCTTCTGCCATCTGTCTTTCCTTGCATTATGAGTCGCAGGATGCCATACTTCTCGCCCCGCATCACATGTCCGAGATACTGTAGCTTTCATTCTTTAATTGCAAGTTTAACTTTCTTCTCTTTTCTTATTCTTCTCAGTACTTCATTGTTCGTAAGTTTATCTACCCAGGAAACCCTCATAATTCTTCTATAGGTCCACATTTCAAAGGCGTTAAGTCGTCTCATTATGTCTAGATTTAACGTCCATGATTCCACTCCATAGTATAGTACACTGTATACGTAACATTTTATTAGGCGTACTTTAGGAGCTAATGTTAAATCTTTACCACATACGACCTTGTTCATTTTTATAAAATTAGAAGAATGCCATTTAATAATTTGGTTACCATTTGCCTAACTTGAAATATCAATTTATTTATTCTTTTTTTTGCAAATAAAACTGGAATTGATAATGACCTATAATTGAGAAAAATAAACGTATATTTGACGTTTTCGTTATTAAAACTGAAAGTCACTTTGACGAAACTAAAATCCAATATAATGGGTGGTAAAAACAAGCTCATATGTTGGTACTAATATCAGACTATATTCGGTCTCTCTATGTTATCAGAACAACCTCATACAATTTTTAGATCACAACTGTATAAGTATATATATGTATATATATATATATATATATATATATACATATATATATATATATATATATATATATATATATATATATATATGTCGTTCATTGTAAAAGTGGTGTAACTCCATCAAATTGAATTTGTAGATATTTTGACATTTGCAAATTGATGTACAGGAAAAAAAATAAAAGTCGTTATTGAGTTATTTACATTATTTATTGTTCACTACAAGACCAAGTTCCTAATCATAAGTATAAAACGAAAAAAATATATTGAATTCTGTGATAAAAATAGGAAAAAAAACATTTTTTTGGAGTTACTTCACTGTTATTGTGAGCTAATCGTACATAATTTCATCATCAGATGAACGTTCACTAGAATTACCGCTGTTTGACCGCGTTGGTATATCGGTAGGAAGATTTTTATAATACGAGTGATAAATCGGTGGAATATACGGTAAGAGGTCTTTCATATTTTCTTTTTTGCGCTGGTTATGGGACGTTTTGAGGTATACAGTGGCATTTGTATAATATTGTTTACCTGAACCTCAGGTCCTTGCTTCTTTTTAGTTAAATCTACAACGTAAAATGGGGTGTCAGGATTAAGGGTTTCTTTAAATTTAAACTGTAATGGATGATTTCTTTCAAATCTTATCCATCTAATATTAAGCCAGCTGAACTCATAACCACATGTCGTTTTCTTTCTATTTGTAATGGAATTTTCCAAGGTAACTGTACTAAAAAAAATCCCATTTTTTCATTTTCTTCACGCAAAAATGTGGCTGTTTGCGTTTTGCGTTTTTCATGATGTCTATCCATTGATCTGCACTGAAAATTTGTTGTTGATGACGACTAGCGGTTTCAATGACTCCAAATTCCCCATCATTGGGTAAAAACGAATGTCCTGACACTAAAAATTTATGGTCTATTGTGTTTATACTGAGAATAGGTTCTTGTACAAGCTTTAAAAGAGAAAGGGCCATCTTGATGTTTCTGTTCTGTCCGGTACAAGAATCAGAGTACATTATGACATGGTTTTGTGTAGCTGCATGAGTTTTTAAAAGCTTTACAAGACATGATGAAATGTCTTGAGAGCCCCTTCCGCCTTCAATTTCATCCCAGACAAACATGTAGCCTACATCGTCATTGAAACAATGTATACCGAAGTTATAAACATAAAGATTTCTTTTATAGTATGCTACAGAAGTACTAAGTTTGGGGAAGGTTAAGGCTTTCTGTAGATCAAAAGTTAGAATGTATGCTTCATTAGTTCTTTTTGAATCATTTTTCAGACTTTCTCTTGCTGCTTCTGCCTTTCGTTGGTGAACTTCTCTTTGTATTTCAAATCCCTTCCTAGCATTTTCATCGCCAGCTCCCTGTATCTTTAAATTAAGGTCATCACAAGTTTTGCAAGTGTCTTGGTGTGGCATTTTAAAATGTAAATTAAATTTTGTGTTGAAAACTTTATTATAATATTTTAATTTCTTAGGTTCTGTCATATTAATATCACATTTTTCTTTGTAAAGATCATACATTTTTCGTATTGTTAGTCCTGGATTGAAATACTTTCTACAGGGGTTATTTTTCCTCGTGTAATGGCTTTGATAGGAAGGAAAACTTTCGATGTGAGCTACAATGTCAGAATCATCAAGTTTTCTGGAACTTGTTGTGCCTCGTTTATCAGTACATTGGAACACATCATCCTTTGAAAGGCAACGATACAGTCTGCCATCACTGATTTGAAATGTTTTTAAAACATATTTCTTACACACAGATCGGGTTTCATTACTTGACTTAACAAAATATTTGAAATGAAAATATTTTCCTGCTCGTGAACTATTTAGTGGACGTTTTCTTTTGACTGCTGATTTTTGTACCAATGCATACAGATATGAATTTTGAAGATCATAATTTTTTAAATTCCAAAAAGAGTCAAATATTTCTTTTCTTTCATCCTCTGTCAACAGCGTTAAACATTTCTTCGGACATCCACAATCAATATTTTCAAATTTTTTCTGATTTTTTATTATACCTCTTTTAGTTAAATACTCTTTACCGCTATTTCTTAACATTTTTCTTTTGTTGAATGCCCAATTTTCTTTATTGAGTGATCTTTTTCTAGCCTTAGCTGGTACAGGGTCTGCTTGAAGATTTTGCTGGTCATTATTATCATTTATATTTTCGTCATGACTTGAATCTGTACCTAAAACAAGGAGACAACACATTTAAAAGGTTGAGCAAGTATAGTGAGTTATAAAACTCAAAAAATTAACAAAATAGTTCCGTATTAGGCAATCCAGACCACGTGACCTCTGGTTGGCAAACAAAGGTTATTTTTGTGATTTTCCTAATAACTATACGTTATTTATCCTGTATGAATATTATTCGCTTCATTTTTGGAACTTTTATTGTATGTGGTTCAATAATATGCTTAAACCAAATGCTAAGGAAATTATTATTAGAAGCACCAGATGTTGGACAAAAACAAGCAAAATAATATTTGTTTATTGTTGCTTTTTAAACAATGAATAAAACATATCTTTAAAACACTAAAAAACATTAACAAAAACAAGTAGATAAAGTTACGGACAGTTTTGTTGGTTTTGTGTGCCAACCAAATACAATGTTTAACAGGTCAATGGATTGCCTAATTCTTATTAATAACTTATATTTTAAGGTTATAAAAATAACTAAATGAACAACAACGAAACTTACCGGAAGTACTATTATTTTCTTCATTTGAAGGGTGATATTCGGAATCAGAATTACTAAAATCATCTGTATCCATCATAATATGCTATTATAATTCGTTTTGAAACAGTAAACATAAATTAATCAACGAAATGATACAATATGTAACATAACCTCTTGCAATTTTGCCACAATAAAAGTGAAGTATCTCCGGACTTACTTCATTATTATTGCGACTTGGGATTTACTTCACTTTTATAATGACATATTTACAGTTTAAGCTCTCGAACAAAACTAGTAACCCCATCTACATGTTGAAGGAGTAAGTTTTGGAGATGATTCGCTTTTATATTGAAAGATTATACTAAACGTGGTTGAATGATACAATAAAACAGTAAATAACAAAATATGGAGTTACACCACTTTTACAATAAACGACACATATATATATATATATATATATATATATATATATATATATATATATATACAAACAACACAGTTTATTAGGGTTACAGTCAGAAAATTGGCCGGGATGTTGATGAAACACTCTTATGATTTTTGTCTAGCTTTCGGAATGGTTTTATTCCTTTTTCAAGACACTGTAATAGGAAAAAAAAATGTAAATATTTATAAAATATCACAAATCTTCAGTGGAACTTACTAGTCGTTGAGAGTATTTGTAAAAGCATCGACACTCAACATTAATAACACACATATACAATATAAAATAGTGGACAAAATACATTTTAAAATTCTTTAAAATTTTTTTGGCAAAGGAAAAGAACCATTCAATAAGTGTTTTGTTGGAAATGTGTTCCATAAAATCTAGTACATCTTGCATCAATAAAAAGTCAGACATAGATAAACTGAGCAACATTTATTGTTACTTACTGGAAAAACATCCAAAATAAAATTAATATCTACCTGTACCCACACAAATTACACTTGTATGCATAACATGTTGCAAAATATAATTTTACATAATAGATTTTTTATAACAACTAGAGAACGACTGGGCTAATAAAAATATTAAAAATAAATTTAAATAATTTTAAATACAATTAAATAAAAAAAAACATAAAATTAATTAGAAAAAAATAAAATTAAATAAAAAATTATATAAATAAAAGAAACTATAAAATTAAATAAAACTGAATACAATTAAATAAAACTAAATCAAGTCAATCCAAGTTTAATCAAATTATATGAAATAAAATAGTGTTCTGAAGCTATTTTCCTATGGCATGTTAATGCAATTACTATTTTCGTTAGAAATAAGCCACAATATAAATTTTAAATAAGTTTTACGTAGTAAAAAAATAAAGTTTCACTCTTTACCTAGTAGTTCAACCCCTTGTACCTTTTTTAGTGACGTCACTCAAACAGGTAGTTGTTTAGTGACCTCAAAATATAAATAAACTTATTTTAAACGTACATTGTGGCTTATTTCCAACGAAAACAGTAATTAAAATTAAATAGAATTAAATAAAATTAAATAAAATTCAATAAAATTAACTAAAATTATGAAAAATAACATAAAATTATAAAAACTTTTTGAAAAGTTATAAAATTAAATACAATTTTATTATTAAATTAATTTATTTAAAAAAACTGTGGTCTTGATGTGCTGTTTCGCTATATTTGCCTAAAAACTGTCAGGTATAATTCAGGTAAGTGTTCGTAATCACGAACTCCACTGCTACAAATTCACCTAATCAGTCTCCTCGCGTATTTCTTTCTCCAAGTCTAAATTGTTCTATGAATTCTTCCGATTGTCCTCTACCAATATTAGGATTTAGATCTTGTTGGATAATTTATCAGAATATACTTCACTTATGTCAGCTCTAGGGACATATATCTGGATAATGCTAGTTGTAATTAGGTAGGTTTTAGGCTGAAGCAGGAGCATTCTTTCCTAAATGAGTACAAAGTTTTTAACATGTCTGGCAGTTTCTTCACTTACCTACTCCATGTTCGTGTCTTCTGTTGGATTAACCTAAATATCATATGTGATGATCACTAATTTTACATTGTCCAGACTTCGTCAATCTAATTTCACTTATTTTCATTATGTCTATTGATAGTCTATACATCTCCTTGATTGCATTATGAGTCTTAGCTGCCTCGTTAATTAAAGAGAATGTTTTAATATTTCATTTAATTTATTAACAAATCTAAATGTATTATTTATTATATATATTTAACAAATCTAAATGTCTATTTCAACATTAAATCGTAAGAATGTACCTACGTTAACTGATTATGTTAGTTTATATGCTCAGTTAGATACATACCGATTGTACTTACTTTTTGATATCAATGACAAGCAATCAAGCATCCTTTATTGAGTGATTCCACAAAAGTATGTATTAATATTTAAAAAGCGCTATTGTCCGTTTCCCTTCTCTAAAATTATACCTAAAACTTTTCTGAAAAGAAATGACGCACAAAACCAAAATAAAACAAAAGTAAAATGAACCAAACGAGTTTTTTCTCAAGTTTATTGCGGTTGCCAATTTCGCCGACTTTTCATCCTTTTCGCAGAGATTTCCCTCTCCCTCTGACACTCGCATAGAAAATTATTTTCAAGCTAACAAAGAGAAACGAAAACATGGTCCAACTGAATGGAGATTGTGTACTCACTTTTATTTATTCAGTTTATAAGTACTCTTGCCCTACTTTTTCACCTGGAAAGAGTTGTTCTGTCCTCAGACTCTCTAGTAGTGTTTGTAGGTGGCGCGGAAAAATTCTGTCAACTGTAACAATAGTAATTAAAGTATACTGCACTTATAACTAATGCAAGAAATTTACATAGTGTATTACAGAAAAATAGTTTTGGGTTATAGTCAAAAGTTAAATATATTTTTCAATTTATTATATAATATATATATATATATATATATATATATATATATATACATATATATATATATATATATATATATATATATATATATATATATATATATATATATATATGTATATATATATATATACATATATTGTTATGAAATTAAAGCTCCTAAACAGTTTTTTTTTTTTGAATAGTATGAACATAAAACAAAATGACAATATTGAATATACCACATATATATTTAACTCAAACAATTGTATTATTGTTGTTAATTTAATAGTTGAAACTAGATTCAACAATAAGAAAGAAACTAAAAGCAAAAATAAGCAGAATTCACAGACATGTAACAAACCAATAAGGACTATATTGTATCACCAGATTTAATTAATGTTTTCAAAATAATTTTATTATTATTATAATTAAAACCAGTTGGTTTATTATAAACAAATTTAGCATAATAGAAATAAGATTCTTTTAATAAGTGAGTTATTATAGCCACTGAGTTATAGTTGGTTGATAAACACTTTTCAATAAAAAAAAAATATATAAAAAAAAATTAAACCAAAAACAATTGTTGATCATGAAATTGATTATGATTTAAACTTAAGTTATTGTTCGTTATATATATATTATATTATTTATGTAAGAGATACTTACAGAATAAGCCAATATAGCCACAACATAAAGATACAAAAAGCAAATATCAAACCACTTCGGATCGAGTGGAAATAAAAACCATAAATTTGTATTTATTAATTAATTACAATTTTTATTATAATCCAAATTCTAATATATACAAGTCAATAGAATCTTCAACAGTCCTAAAACAGATAAAATATTTAAGTCATTTATTCACAAAGTAAGAAGTTTCAATTTGTTAGTAAACATACAGTTAACATGGATAGAGCTCAGAAAATAAAACGTGTTAGGAGGTGAAATAGGATATATCTCATAAATAAGAGTTCAGAATGATATAATCTTTAATGGACAGGTAATCTGAAGACAATTCTCAGTGATTCAATATCAAAAATGCTTTCAGATAGCTTTAAAATTAAATAAAAGCAAAATAAAAGCAACTAATTCATGTTAAAATTGGTGTATGTCAAATTTGTTAGTAAAAATTTTAATATTTAAATTATCATTTGTTGTAGAAATTATATGTCAAAAGAATGCTTAAATTCTCTAGTATTTGTTTCAATTCATTTCAAAAGTCAATATAGTTCTCAAGATTTAACAATTTATGAAAATTTAAAATATTTTTTATTTTAATCATAAATGTCAAAAATATACAAAAATCCTGTCAGATCTTAAAAAACATTGTCAAAATGCTTGGAGATCTGGTAAGCAATGAAAAAAAAAAAGATAGAAAATCAATAGTTACGAAGGGGCAGAAAATTTTTGATTATTTTTCAGCAGTCACAATTTTTCAAAAGTATTTTAAAAAACCTTAAAAAAGTCCTGAATTATAACAAAGTATATTCAAATTACCTTGCCGATAAGAAACCATCGTTTCTGATTAAATTTTAGCAAAGCCTGCAGATTAACAGTATATTTTCCGATAAGGGAATTGTTAGCAGTCATCATAAAGAGGTCCACAGCTACCAGAAAGGTGAGTTTTTACACTCATTTGAATTCTCGCTGAATAAAGAGACCGTTTGGTGTTTATTTTTGACTGAAGATCATTTAAAATTCATTTTGGGTACTTATAAATATTTCTCAACCATTGGAGAGATAATTCTGATAGTTTTGCGGCCCTAATCCATTAGAAGACGTCACTGAAAGATGCAATCTTTGTTATTGAAGATTTCCATAAAATTTTTAGAGAAGGGATTATCTGAAAGACGAAAGTGAACTTTAATAAAGTTAAACGCAAGTTTTGAAATTTCTTTAGAAATAATCTTACCTTTTTTTTTAAACAACCTATATCATTCTAAATCATCTTTGTGTTAAAAAACAAAATAATTTGAAGTCAAGTTCACAAAAATTTTATTATCGCTTTTGTAATATTAACCAAATATAATTCACCGTTTCTTTTGCTTACTAAAATCATTAAACAAAACAGTTAAACTAAAAAAATTGAAGGATTATAAACCTTTGTTTTCGCTCTAAAAAGATAGTAAGTGAGGTTATAAATACTTTGACAAACAAACACGTATTAGATCTTAGATCAAGTATTTCTTGTTGCAACTTCACAAAACACTAATTTCATATACTTACTTCAATATTGTATTACGTCATAAATCTAAATCCATTCATATTAGTATTAAACGGTTAAGTATTGGCTTATTTATTGGAAGAATCTTAAATAATTTTTTTTATATATTATACAAGATATCGTTGTGTAATATTTAATTGATCACTTGTGAATAATTGCACAGTACATTAAAAATAAAACTTCTTGTGTGGTGATTTTTGCTTTATATAATTTTATATAGCTTTATCAAGCAGTACAGGTCACAGAACTCGCTTGAGTTAAGAGTCTGCATGTTCTAAGACAAATAAGTAAAAAAAAATTTAAATTCAAAATACAGATTTAGAGAATACAAGGTGAGTAGAATAAATGTTTGTCAAATTTTTTTTTTATTTTCAGGCGTTCAATAATTTTTATTAAAAGCATTTCTAAATTTAACAATATTACAAATTAATCAACTTAAAAAAAATTATTTTTATCTTCATAAAGCTAGCCGGTAAATAAGAGCAACTTGTAGTTTTCTTGCATCGAATTCACATATCATAACAATTTGGCGAGCCCAACGTGTGGCTGTGTATTTGGACGGTGACAGGTAGTGCATTATAACAAAGTATTAACCAGTGGTGTACCTTAAACATTTAATAACATAATATACAGGGTGTTAAGAGTATAATTTGTGTAGATAATAAGTTTATTGAGTGAATTGAAATTAAATAAAAATAAACATGGACAAAAGAAAGACTAGATCACATAAGAACGTAGAAGAAGAACAGGAAGTGACAGACAGAACCGAAGAACAAATTAAAGAGACTGAAGAAGTACAGGAGACAATGGAGGAGAAAAGACAGCCAGAAGAAGCACAAATGGAAAGGCAAATGGCAAGTGGAGACCAAGCTCAGCCCGTAAAGAAGGATGAATTGGACTTTCACAAGATGATGGCAATTTTGTTACAGGAAATAAAAAAAAAACTGAGCAAAATATAAACCAGAAAGCAGAAGAAAATAAACAACATATGACAAAAGAACTTGAAGATACAAAAAAAGAAATAAAACGGGAAATAACACAAAATTTTGATGACAAAATACAACAGATGGCACAACAGGTTGAGGATAAGTTGGGAAAGAAGATAGAAGAAGTAAAAGAAGAGTTAACCCTAGAAATGGCCAAGATGGAAGAGCAGTGCAAAGAACAAATGGAAGTGTTATCGGCACAGCTGGAAAAGAATAATGAAACTCAAAATAAAAAGATTGAATTAATGGAACAAAATTTGAAGCTAGAACAACAAAATAACCAAAAAAAGTTCGAAGATATTGACGAACAAATGGGAGTGTTGGCAGTACAGCTGGAGCATCATATTGAGCAGAAGGAAGAGATATTTCGACGAGACATTAATGAACAGTGGAAGAAAAAAGAAGATGAAATAGATGAAAATATGAATAAGACCAAAGAGATAATGGAGAAAGAAATTGGGAGAGTACAAGAGTCTCTTAAAGAAGTGACACAGAAGGAATTGGATGCAAGGCCGGTTGTACAAACGGTCGAAAGAGATTGTAAAATCTATTTTAGTGGAAGAATAAAACAGCAGCATCCAGTACCTTTCATGAAATTCCTTAGGCACAGATATGCATCTTACAGAAATTTCGAAGACTTTAAAGAATTCATCAGAAACCAGATGACGGATGAGGCGTTACTATGGTTTTCGAACAAAGAAAATGAGTTGGTGGATCTGGAAGACTTTGCGACCAAATTCAGTGAATATTTCTGGGGTCAAGCACAACAGCGTTCAATCAAAAACGAGCTGTTAAGTGGCAAATACAACCCAAATCGTAGCATGTCATACCACCGGTACGCCATGCAAATTTACAGCACAGCTCAATACTTAGACTGTGGTTTTAACGAAGAATACATTGTGGGTTGTATCGTGCAACACTTTGATCGGACATTGGAAGATATCATGATGTTATACAACTTTAAAGAAATAGACAAACTGTGCCAATTTTTGATGATGCATGAGCAACGAAAACCCATGTATCAAAACAATGACCAAGCAAATAATAATAATAATAACAACTTCAATGGGAGCAATAACTACAGCAGAAACAATAATCAGAACGGCAATAATTTCAATAATCATCGTAATTTTAACAATAACTATAGACAAAATAATGGTAACAACAACTATAATAACTCGAACTTTAGGAATAATAATAATAACTACCGCAACCAAAATAATCAGAACTTTAATCGCCAAAACTATAATCGTAACAATCAAACTAACAACAATAACTATGGAAATAATGGACGGTATCAAAACGGTAATTACAATAATCAAAACAACGGAAATTTTAACAGAAATAATTACAATAATAACAACAGAAACTTTAACTCCAATGGCAATATGAATCATGCATTTTCAAACAGTGCCATTCAACAGAATCAGACAAACAATTCACAACAACAGTCAAATCAAAACTACACAAACAATCGAAACCATAACACTAGAAGTCTAGAAGATATAAATAGAAATAACCAAAAAAGACAAGTGAATTTTCTAAGTCACCATCAATCATACACCGACGTCAGTCAACAAGAGTCACCAATTGAAACACTCAACACATCATCACCATCACAACCCTTTGACACACAATACACAACAGATTCACAATCACCAAATTTTCAATAAAGCACCTGCTAAATGCGGCCGTATGTCACTATGAGCATCCAAGGGAGTTCATAACATTTGGGGAAGAAAAGAAAAATCAAAAGTTGCAAGGGTTAATTTTAATTCAGGGTAAATTCTTTCAAAAACAAGTTAAAATTTTAATAGACACGGGTTCTGAAGTTTCACTAATTGACAATAAAGTTATTAATGAATTAAATTTTCAAAAATATTGTTATTCAATTCCAAAGGTTAATCTAGTGGGTGCAAACAACAAAAAACTATATGAAGCAAAGAAGGGAATAGTGGGAAAAGTATTATTTGATACAACCGAATATAGTATGCAATTCATAATAGTAGAAAACATGAGACATGATATTTTGATTGGGACAGACGAAATGGACAGAAATGGAATGGTCATCGATTATGTAAACAAAACTTTACAAATTCAAGAAGAAGTACTGAAATTTGGAAATACAGAAGACGAGGAATCAAAACAAGAGGAATTAAAGATAAAGGAAATTAACAATATTCAAAATCATACAAACTACAATTTTATAAATAATGAACCAGAAGAAAGTAAAATGGAATTGGAAGAAAATTTAGTATGTGCAGAAGAATGGAAAGAAGATGTAGGAAGATTGTTGCAAAAATATGATGGTTTGATAAAATCCGAAAACCGAGTGGCTGAAAAGTACATGCATAAAATTGAGGTAAAAGGAATAGAAAATTTTAAATCGAAGACATATCCAATTCCTTATAAATACCGGAAAGAAGTTTCAAAGGAGATAGAGAAGATGTTACAAAACGGAATAATTGAAAACAGCAATTCAAAGTACATAAACCCTATAGTGGTAGTGAAGAAGAGCAATGGTGAGTTAAGATTATGCCTCGATGCCAGGAACATTAACAAATATTCAACACCACAATATGAAGCACCACAAAGTGTAGATGCAATCTTTGGAAAAATAACTAAATCAAATTATTTTACAAAAATTGACCTGAAGCATAGCTTTTGGTTGATACCATTGCATAAAGATAGTAGGGATTTTACAGCCTTTTCGATAGATGGGGTAATATATAGATTTAAAGTAGTTCCATACGGTTTGCAAAGTGCATGTTCAGCTCTTGTACGTGCTTTACATCAAATTTTGGATCAATACGAAGACTTTATTATACACTACATTGACGATATTCTCATTTATTCTCACACATCACACGAACATTTAACACACATAAATATTTTGTTGAATGCATTGAATGAAGCAGGATTAAAAATTAACTCAAACAAATGCCAGTTTTATCAACAAGAGGTCACGTATTTAGGATATAAATTAGACAGAAGTGGTATTTCTATGGACGAAGAAAGAATTGAGAAAATAATGAACTATCCAGCACCGAAAAATTTGAAAAATTTACGAGGATTTATAGGCCTAATCAACTACTTTAAACGATTAATTCCAGACTTGAGTGAGAAAGAATTACCATTAATTCAACTATTGAAGAAGGATCAAAAATGGAAATGGAAAGAAGAACAAAACCAGGCCTTTCAAAATTTAAAGGACATATTTCGGACTAATCTAAGAATTTATCACCCCAGGTACGATTTGCCATTCATTCTACAGACAGATGCTTCCATGCACAAATTTGCAGGAGTGTTGTTACAAGTCCAGGACAATGAAGAAGTTCCTATTTCATTTGTGTCACGTGTAACCAGAAATTACGAGAAGAGGTATAGTGTCACCGAATTGGAATTTGCTAGCATACTATTTTGTGTAACAAAATTTCGGTATTATTTATTAGGATCAAAATTTTATATTGAAACTGACCATTTATCGTTAATAAATATCATGAATAACAAATTGCTTAATAATAGAATACATCGTGGGACTTTACTACTTCAAGAATATAACTTCGAAATTAGACATATAAAAGGAAGAGATAATGTCATTGCAGATGCCTTGACAAGGAACGAAGAGGAAGGAACAAGAGAAGAGAGAAAAATTCAAATCGGATTAAATATATTAAAAGAACAGGAGGGAATGTACTCAAAACAAGCCATTAGAGAAGATCAGCAAAATTTAACACAGAAAGAAAAGGAAAGATGTATACTGAAAGATCAAATTTACATTAAAAGAATTAGAGAGCAAGAGTTATATTACATCAGCAAAAATTTAGCCGAAGAAATACTGAAGGATTTACATGAAAAGAATGGACACGCGGGTAGTAAGAAAATATGGTTAATGTTTCGAGAAAACTATATCACCAAGAAGGATACAAGCATAATCAAAAACTTGACTAGAAAATGTCATACTTGTCAAAGACAAAAATCGAAGAATTTTTCAAATTGGAATACTCCCAAAAATATAATAGCACAAGAGCCCTTAGATATAATAGCTATAGATTTTTTGAGTGACTTGATACAAACGGAAAGAAATGGACATAAACATATCATGGTAATCGTAGATTTATTTTCAAAATTCATCAAACTTTATTCCAGTAAAAATACAAAAGTCAACACTATCATAAATAATTTAAACAATTATTTTGAAGAAATAGGAAAACCTAAACAATGCATACTGGATAATGCCACATATTTCCAAAACGACCGATTCAAAAATTTTATGACAAGAAATGGAACCAAATTAAGTTTTACAAGCATCAGACATCCTCAATCAAATCCTTCGGAAAGATATATTCAAGAAGTGATAAAATTTTTAAGAATATCAATAGAAAACAAACACACTGTATGGGATCAACATTTATTAAGGATAGAACAATACATAAATCAGTTACCAAACACTGTGACTAATGAGATACCACGATTTCTAATGAAAAGGATAAGACCAGAAAGACCTTGGATTATAGAAATAGAACCTGAATATGACCAAATTTGTCAAGATGTAAAACTAAGAATCATCAAGAATGGAGAGAAATATTTGAAAAGACAAAACAAAAGGAAGATGAGAACAAACCAAAAATTTCAAAAAGGAGAACTAGTATTAATTAGAGCACATAGGGTAAGCAATTATAGAGATAACATTTGTAACAAACTTTTACCACCATTGGAGGGACCTTATGAAGTTGAAACAGAAGATGGAGAAAATAGTTATTTATTGAAATATCCTGAGAGTGGGTATCTTAGAGGAGTTTTTAACATAAAAGACATTTACAAATATGAACAATAAGTGAAGAAATAAGAAGACATTATTAATTTTAAGTTATATTTATAAAATGAAACAATTTTTTTTAAGTAAAGGACATGAATGGGATACAGAAGATGGAATAATAATAATAATAATGCTGCTATTTATGAAAAATGATGAAATATGAATTATTGCGGATATTATGATTATGAATATGATATATAATATAATATGAATTATGATGAATTATGAAAGATTATAATGATATAATTATGCAGTATAATAATAAAACTTGGAATGGAATTACAGAAGAAGGATTGGAGAGGAAAAATTTGAAACGAAGATGGCAGAACTCTAAGAAACCAAGGAAGAAAAACAACTATAAAATGGATTCAAAAGTAGAATATAAACTCAACCCTCAACGAAAACTTATTAAAAATAACCGAATGATAATAAAGTCACATTCAAACTAGCTTACACTCTAACCACAAAATGCAGCTCACACGTGCTTAAATAAAACTTAAACTCTATATTTTTTTGTATATATTCAAAATAAAACATGCATTAATAAAACAAACTAAAGCAACTTAAGCTTACACATGCAAAATTAAAAGAACAAAACTAATTATTATTTTTTTTCAAAGAGAGCATTCAAACTATCTGCAGCATAATTGTATACCATATATATGCAACTGAATCAAAAATTTAATTGTTTTTAACCATCACACATTCATAAAATCACTGAAACATACACTTGTGTCGACGTTCAGAGAAACAATCACACAACTTGCAAAAAACCAGTCAAAGAAAAATGAATATTTGATATTTGCCAAAAAAATTGTCAAATATGAAATATTAATTTTTGGAGAATTGTTATGAAATTAAAGCTCCTAAACAGTTTTTTTTTTTTGAATAGTATGAACATAAAACAAAATGACAATATTGAATATACCACATATATATTTAACTCAAACAATTGTATTATTGTTGTTAATTTAATAGTTGAAACTAGATTCAACAATAAGAAAGAAACTAAAAGCAAAAATAAGCAGAATTCACAGACATGTAACAAACCAATAAGGACTATATTGTATCACCAGATTTAATTAATGTTTTCAAAATAATTTTATTATTATTATAATTAAAACCAGTTGGTTTATTATAAACAAATTTAGCATAATAGAAATAAGATTCTTTTAATACGTGAGTTATTATAGCCACTGAGTTATAGTTGGTTGATAAACACTTTTCAATAAAAAAAAAAAATATATAAAAAAAAATTAAACCAAAAACAATTGTTGATCATGAAATTGATTATGATTTAAACTTAAGTTATTGTTCGTTATATATATATTATATTATTTATGTAAGAGATACTTACAGAATAAGCCAATATAGCCACAACATAAAGATACAAAAAGCAAATATCAAACCACTTCGGATCGAGTGGAAATAAAAACCATAAATTTGTATTTATTAATTAATTACAATTTTTATTATAATCCAAATTCTAATATATACAAGTCAATAGAATCTTCAACAGTCCTAAAACAGATAAAATATTTAAGTCATTTATTCACAAAGTAAGAAGTTTCAATTTGTTAGTAAACATACAGTTAACATGGATAGAGCTCAGAAAATAAAACGTGTTAGGAGGTGAAATAGGATATATCTCATAAATAAGAGTTCAGAATGATATAATCTTTAATGGACAGGTAATCTGAAGACAATTCTCAGTGATTCAATATCAAAAATGCTTTCAGATAGCTTTAAAATTAAATAAAAGCAAAATAAAAGCAACTAATTCATGTTAAAATTGGTGTATGTCAAATTTGTTAGTAAAAATTTTAATATTTAAATTATCATTTGTTGTAGAAATTATATGTCAAAAGAATGCTTAAATTCTCTAGTATTTGTTTCAATTCATTTCAAAAGTCAATATAGTTCTCAAGATTTAACAATTTATGAAAATTTAAAATATTTTTTATTTTAATCATAAATGTCAAAAATATACAAAAATCCTGTCAGATCTTAAAAAACATTGTCAAAATGCTTGGAGATCTGGTAAGCAATGAAAAAAAAAAGATAGAAAATCAATAGTTACGAAGGGGCAGAAAATTTTTGATTATTTTTCAGCAGTCACAATTTTTCAAAAGTATTTTAAAAAACCTTAAAAAAGTCCTGAATTATAACAAAGTATATTCAAATTACCTTGCCGATAAGAAACCATCGTTTCTGATTAAATTTTAGCAAAGCCTGCAGATTAACAGTATATTTTCCGATAAGGGAATTGTTAGCAGTCATCATAAAGAGGTCCACAGCTACCAGAAAGGTGAGTTTTTACACTCATTTGAATTCTCGCTGAATAAAGAGACCGTTTGGTGTTTATTTTTGACTGAAGATCATTTAAAATTCATTTTGGGTACTTATAAATATTTCTCAACCATTGGAGAGATAATTCTGATAGTAGTTTTGCGGCCCTAATCCATTAGAAGACGTCACTGAAAGATGCAATCTTTGTTATTGAAGATTTCCATAAAATTTTTAGAGAAGGGATTATCTGAAAGACGAAAGTGAACTTTAATAAAGTTAAACGCAAGTTTTGAAATTTCTTTAGAAATAATCTTACCTTTTTTTTTAAACAACCTATATCATTCTAAATCATCTTTGTGTTAAAAAACAAAATAATTTGAAGTCAAGTTCACAAAAATTTTATTATCGCTTTTGTAATATTAACCAAATATAATTCACCGTTTCTTTTGCTTACTAAAATCATTAAACAAAACAGTTAAACTAAAAAAATTGAAGGATTATAAACCTTTGTTTTCGCTCTAAAAAGATAGTAAGTGAGGTTATAAATACTTTGACAAACAAACACGTATTAGATCTTAGATCAAGTATTTCTTGTTGCAACTTCACAAAACACTAATTTCATATACTTACTTCAATATTGTATTACGTCATAAATCTAAATCCATTCATATTAGTATTAAACGGTTAAGTATTGGCTTATTTATTGGAAGAATCTTAAATAATTTTTTTTATATATTATACAAGATATCGTTGTGTAATATTTAATTGATCACTTGTGAATAATTGCACAGTACATTAAAAATAAAACTTCTTGTGTGGTGATTTTTGCTTTATATAATTTTATATAGCTTTATCAAGCAGTACAGGTCACAGAACTCGCTTGAGTTAAGAGTCTGCATGTTCTAAGACAAATAAGTAAAAAAAAATTTAAATTCAAAATACAGATTTAGAGAATACAAGGTGAGTAGAATAAATGTTTGTCAAATTTTTTTTTTATTTTCAGGCGTTCAATAATTTTTATTAAAAGCATTTCTAAATTTAACAATATTACAAATTAATCAACTTAAAAAAAATTATTTTTATCTTCATAAAGCTAGCCGGTAAATAAGAGCAACTTGTAGTTTTCTTGCATCGAATTCACATATCATAACAATATGTATATATGTATATATAGATATGTATAAAAAAATTTTATTCTTTGAAAATGAATAATTTGGTCAATTAATTTGGGAATATAAGTAAAGCGCTTTGAGCTGAGAGTCCTATCGTTTATTTCTTTTTTCAAGACATTCTTTTAGAGTAAATTGGATACTTTACTTTTAACTATTAAAATAGACAAAGTATCCTAAATTTTTTCCGATGGTAAAGCCAAGATTAAATTGTCTACAAATCTCTTTATAAAGTAATTGGAAAATCAATTTTCCCTATTATAACACTAATTATGAAAGAGAGGTAAACGATTGCTTAACTTTCTTAGATTTGTTAGTTTAGTAAGATTCGAATAATGTCCTTGGCACTCAATGATACGGGAAACCTTTATACATAAATATTATTTTATATATAATAAATAGTATTTAATATATCCATTATCTTTATCAACATCCGTATATAATAAAAATTAGCCTAGTCTTAGGTCTTAACAGAATATGTAAACTATTACATGGGGAGTTTGAAAGTTGTGACCTCACCAAGAGACATTTGACTAGAAAATGGATATCCCAGGTGTTTAATAAATTAATTAATTTTTAGCAGTTCTTAGAGTGCCTGTCCGTTCCGAACGTTGGCGATCATTCTGGCTATGATGACTTTTTTGGTTGCTATACAGAATAGCTGTGTAGAGGTCTTTTTATACCATGCTCTCAGTTTAGCAAGCCAGGATATTCGTCTTTATCCTGGGGCCATTTTTCCTTCAATTTTACCTTTTAAAATGCATTGGAGTAGCTCGTATCTGTTTTGATTTCTCATTATATGTCCTAAGTACTGGCAGCTTACGGCCCTTTGTCTGTCCATGGTATCTTCAGGATCCTTCTGTATAACCATAACTCAAAAGTCTGATAGAGTAGAAAAGTTTTGATAGAGTTTTCATCTTTAACGTCCACGTTTCTACTCCGTAAAGATGCACTAAGCATACGTGACGTTTAAGGAGCCTTATTTTTTCTTTAGTTTTAGATTTAGACAAACAGTTTAAAAAGTCTGTGTTCTAGTGTAGTGTTATGTAAAATTTATGATTCAATTTCATGTTTATTACATTCTGCGCTTGCTGGATAGCCCAAATTTGACGAAATGCCCCTGATGATGCTGTAGAAAGCGAAAGTACTTGGGCAAGATTTGATTATTACAATTGTGCTTGATATTTGCCTTTAGTTTTTTAAAGTTCATTTTTATTCGAGCATTCAACCTTATATCAAAATAATTTGTAGCCACGAGCAGTAAGTTTTTTGTATTAGTATTATCTAAATGTAAACATTCACATATATCATACATTTTTAGAATGTCTTCCTGTTAGAAAAAGGAAATAAAATTTCTGAAAGTTCGACTAAGCTTATTGAGTTAAGCTCAAATCAATTGACTGCATTCCCCAAGAATAAAAGAAATTACATACAATATATACGAGTACAAATACATATATAAAGAGTTCGCCACTCAAAATAGTCAACACTGATATCTTGGCAATATTCATTGTTGGATTTTATAAAAATGTTAAAACTGGTCGATTTTTATTCCAAAGTTGATAAGTTTTAACGATATAGATATTTGTCATTTTTTAACTACGTCCCTTCCACTACCGCAAACCTATAATTTTAAATAGGGAACATATGTATCATGTGTGGAAAATCATGAGGTATATACTTTGCTAAAGACTTCAGGCATCTCTGCTTTTTTTCCACATTAACCGTGATCTTGTAATAAAGTATCAGTGTATTAAAAGTGTTACGCCTCTTAATAAATAAACGTAATACCTATATTTTGTTAGTGTCAATTACAATTTCTTTTTTTCATCTCAAAAACTTTATTATTAAAACTTAATTTGCACCAAATCCGTTCCATGCCGATAACTCACTGGTGCAGTGTTATATGACGTTTGCTAGACACTCTCGCGCGTTCAGAGTGCGTGCAAACTATGTATCAAAAAAAGTAACCGGTTCTCGGTTAAGTCTACCCAGAACAGATCGGTCGTTAAGGTTTTAACAAAAAAACATTATTAAATGTAACGTAAATAAAAAAAAAAAGTTTAAATTCATTAATTCATAATGCAACACAGTTTACTGACTAGCTTAATAATTGAATTACATAACCAAAATAATATACAAAAACGTCCATAAAATTATAAAGTCTTTGTTCTAAATTGCGATATTTTGAAGTATTTTAGCGGTTACTAGACTACGTTTATGCATAATTTGTCAACTTAGTTTAGCATCAATAATATTATAAATTTTGATTTTCAACTAACCCCATAAAACGAAGTCCAGGGGAGTTAAATCGGGGAATCTTGCTGGCTATTTAATAAATCCTTTTTATTTAAACCATTGCCTAGGAAATATTTGATTATGGCATCGTCTTGCTTTTATGCTGTATTGTGAAGGTATGTTGTCTTATTTGGAAATTTTCCTATTTATTGCCTGTCAGGACGTGTTTGAGAGATATGATCATTTTCTATCATGTCTGTCAAAATAAGAATAACTGTCTTCTCTAATAATTCTAGATTTATATTTACGTTTTCTTTTATTATTCTACCATATTTATTAAAACCCAAATAAATTTACGCTATTGGTATAATTGGATTACCTGGGTATCCATATACTAATTTTTATCTAAAATTCTGCTGTCACTTAAAATTATCTAATACATTAGATGTATATTAATATATTTATTCTTACTGAAGATGTTTTGAGTGAAATAAAATGATAGAATTACATAGAATGGCCTTTATAATCTCAAGTCACTTATTAGAGGCCGACAGCCTGTGTCCTGTTCGGTAAATTTGTTTCTGTATAATTAGATATAGTAGAAGGAAGGGACACACTTAAAATATTATGACCACAGAGATAAACCACAAAAATTACATGTCTCAAATCTGTTTGCAAATCTCCATCTTAAATTCTCAGATATATCGAGAAATACAACGGAATTAAACTCTACAACACAATAATAATCTCATTCCTAACATATTGTTCAGAGACCTAAACTCTAACTAACAAAACGTAATGAAAACATGTTAGAATGTTTTGAAAGAAACGTACTAAGGTGGACCCAATATCGTAAAATATATTAAGATAGGACGTCTGAGCTGGGTAGAGCATATAATTGCGGATGATACAAAATACCCCAACTGGAAAAACACACTTAATAGACCCATTGGTCAGAGAAGAAGAGGAAGATCCAGAACAAAGTTCCTTAATAACATCGATGAACACATGAGAAATATGAGAATATGTGCTTAGCGTAAAAGCAATATCTTAATTTTGACAGATTCGATGTAAATATCAGGATCGAATTGTTTTCTAATGTCCTTTTATCTGATTCTTCTCGATCGAAGATGGTAAATAAATGGTTGAAGTGTGTAGTAAAAATTATAGTTTTATTGGCAGCTACTGAAAATTACACTCTAGTTGTTGATTCGATAACTTTCTACAATAGACTGTCCTCAAATGAGCTCAAATCCCTAATTTATAATTTCACAAATAATGTATACCTCAGCACAGAGGTTAATGCTTCTATCACACTGACAAACTTTGAACTATGAGCTTACAATACAATTCAATTTAGGCCGTTATTGCAACACTTAGGAAGTTTGGTTAGAAAATATATTATTCGGCAATTTATTAAGTCTGCAAATTACTCGATATGTTTACAATGTGTCAATTATAGAGGGTGAAACCATAAAAGGTCAAGAAGTTAAGAATAATGTGAGATTACAAATAAAGGGATGATTTGTGATTAAACAAATTATATAACAATAATCATAACACTAATTTACTCGGTTTTTGAATTATTATCTCACCCGAGCAGTGCTACCTATAACTTGAATATTTAGAATTTATGATTTAGCTAAACTATCTAATTCAAATCTACGCTTATTAAGTGAAACTGATCTAGTAGGAGCTTTTTCTAAAGTTTAACTTAAATTTGGTTGTGATACCGTATGTCTTCGAGGCGCTGGATGAAGTTGGACGCAAGAACCTTAATGCCTTTGTTTTCTGGCTCTCTTGGACTTTCGAATATATCTGGCTACCTTTCACATCATAACAATCACCATAACAATGAATATGGTGACTAGGCCCATGGTTAAATGAGGAATCCACTGATGGTTAGCAATGGATTTCCACGTGTGTTCGGATATATCTTGGTCAAACTGCTCTGCCTCAAGTACAATATTTGGCAACTCATCTTCCCGAATATCTATATAATCTCTGGGAATGTTGTTCTGCTTTATGATTGGCCTCTGCAAAAGCTCTTTAATGGGACTGACGGGAGTCTTTAAATAACTTCCAATTGCTGTTTCCAATCCATTACTGGATGTCAGTAATGTTATGTTTCAGGTCTGAGCAAAGCATTTTGGTTACAGCTTAATACAACTCGTTTGATTGATAATATGTTCAGATCAAGAACCATCGCACATTATAGCTAAATTTATAGTGTATGCTAAAGTGACTAGCCAGAGGTTTGGTGTACTTATTTTCAACCAACTGGCTTCCTTTATAGTGTACTCTATTATATTGCAGGTGGTGTTGGTAGTTCCATCATATAATTCATTTAAGATACAGTTTGGCTGGGTATTTATATTAATGATTTTCATTGGTGAACATGACAACTCTCCTTTGTTTAATTCTATACACCTTCCTTTATCTTTATATGTCACTTTAAAATAGTATCGTAAGTTGTCGTAATCTACAACAAGTAGAAAAACAAAAATTTAAAAAATTAAATTTTTTTTTTTACTTTAAAACCCTTTTTTAATAAGCACTTTAAACCAGTTACACTTACAAATCATATAAATAGTACATAAGTAAAGTGACTCAGATTTAACTCAGTATACAAAACAGGACACATACCGAAACAATGGTTACTCTCCACCTTTTGTGCTATCCCTAAAAATACAAACGCTAAAGATTGCAGTGAATACAGAATAATATCACTAATAAGTCACATTCTCAAATTATTCCTGAAAATAATACATGGTCGCATAAATAAACAACTGGAAGAAGGAATAGATGATAGTCAGTTTGGGTTCAGAAACGGACTAGGAACCAAAGAAGCGTTATTTGCTTTTAATGTGTTAGCTCAAAGATGCATGGATATGAATGTTGATGCGCATGTTTGTTACGTTGATTTTGAAAAAGCATTTGACAAAGTAAGACATAAAAAATTAGTACAAATTCTAAAGACAAAAAACAAAGACCATAGGGACTTACGAATAATAACAAACCTCTACTGGAATCAAAGAGCATAAATCGTAATAGATAACGAACCCAGTCCAGAAATTGAAATCAGGAGGGGAGTTAGGCAGGGATGTATTATGTCCCCATTACTATTTAATGTATATAGTGAGGCTATTTTTGAAGAAGCATTACTATCTCAAAATGAAGGAATATTAATTAACGGATGATCTATTACCAACATGAGATATGCAGATGACACCGTAATTATGGCAAGCTCCGCTGAACAACTCCAATTACTGATAAACAAAACAAACAGTTTCTGTATAAAATATGGACTAAAAATTAATATAAAAAAGACCAAATACATGATAATAACAAAGAAAACAAATATACCAACAAACATACATTTGGGAAATGTACCGATAGAAAGGGTTGATAAATACAAATACTTAGGAACCTGGATTTCAGACAATAATGATCAAACAACCGAAATAAGAGCAAGGATAGAAATAGCAAGAAACGCGTTTGTAAAAATAAAAACAATTCTCTGCAACAAAGACCTTAGATTAGAACTGAGAGTAAGAGCACTGAGATGCTACGTGTTTTCGAAACTGCAATATGGGCTTGAAAGCTGGACATTAAAGCAAGAACACATAAATAAGTTACAGTCCTTTGAAATGTGGTGTTACAGGAGGATGCTTAGAATAGCATGGACACAGAAGAAAACTAACACGGAAGTATTGCGACAAACGGGCAAAGAATGCGAAATAATAAACACAATAAAAATAAGAAAGTTACAATATCTGGGACACGTAATGAGGGGACAGGGATATGAACTGCTAAGGATAATAATACAGGGAAAGATAAGAGGAGGAAGGAGTATAGGAAGAAGGAGAGTGTCATGGTTGAAGAATTTAAGGGACTGGTTTAAATGCAGTTCTATAGAACTCTTCAGAGCAGCAGTAGATAGAGTAAAGATAGTGATACCTCCGATCGGGAGACGACACTTAAAGAAGAAGAAGAAGAAGTAAAGTGAATTAAAGCGGTAACAAATTATTTTAATTAGGGGGTGATTTTCACGTTACTTTTATCAACAAAAGGATCATTTTTATTTTGAGTGTAACTCGCTTACTGGTGATCCTAGAAACTAAAAAAATTTAACCTTCTTTTAAACACTTTTAAAAAGTTTTAATAAGTTTCTCAGAAAAGTGCTTCGTTTTTGGTTATTTCTAATATTCGATTTGGAATTTGACAAATAAGAACCTACTTTTTATGAGCTACTTTTCTGCTTCTACTGTATGTACAGACCTTATAAATACACTATTTCTGTTTTGTATTTTTATAAGCTACATTTTTGCTAAAAAATATTATTTTTTCGGTAAATACTTACTTTTTAAGTTATTCGCAAAAAACCTTCTGAAAACGTGCTTTTTATTTTGAAAAATGCCATTTTCACTCTCAGTTAACTCAAAAAGTATTAACTTTATAAGAAAACTCTATGGAATAAAAGTTACTTAAAATTTGTAAATTTATCTTTTTCCGGACTTATTTTAAACGTATGTTTTTTCCAAGCAAAAGTAACTCTGGGTTTAAGTCCAAAAGTGAAGTAGAAGGTAAGAGGAGTCTAAGTTCAAATTTCCATCAAATCTGTCGTAACGAGGAAAATTATACTCCAAAATTGTCATTTACTGGAGTAATATAATTAAAAGTTATATATTAATTTAATTTTTGAATAAACTTTCTTAACTTGAAAGTAACATCACACGAATTGTCTTAGAATATAAGAAGAATGGACCCACAATACTTCACATAACCTGTTAATCAGATTAACTGGATGGTAACTTTGTCACCAATATATGTATATTTATATATAGTTCTCGGCAATCAACAGCTTCGCTTTTGTTCACTCTTGGAACAGTTAGCTTGCTTTTATTTTTTAACTTTTGGCTATTTCCATTTCAAAAGAATAGGTAAAAAAGAGTCAATATATATTTTTTGAATATAATAATAATAGTCTCCCGTTTTATACCGCTGTCGCGGCTTTGGGAGTATAGCAGGGTAGTCTGCTATATCTAGGGCCTACGGTATACAAGGAAGGTAACATGGCCAGTGCTACGCTTCAACCGTCTATTATTACCCCTGGTTTTACCCAAGGTACTCATTTTTATTCAGGCTGAGTCGACCTGGGGCCTATAGACATTTTTAAAATGTCTAGATGTTCTTGCCGGCGGTGGGATTCGAACCCCGGACCACCGGCTTGCGAGTCAAGCATCCTACCGCTTGCGCTACGCAGGCCCTTATTACTTAAAAAAATCTAGCAAATGAAAGAAATTACAAAAACTTATAAAAATGGTTAAAACTCAATGCCTATTACAGGTTTCATTAAAATATTGGAGTTACCATAATTTCCAAATTTAATTTCGTCAGTTTTTCTATCGAGCCGTGTGAATAAAAATACGAAATATGATTTTTTGTAATCACAATAAATTAATATCATTTATTATATTGTTTCTGTTTTAGTTTAAATACCAGCACCGCAACATTGTATAAGCCACCGTTGCTACACAGATGTCCTAAAAAGTATTTTTATTAATCCTTTGACGTAAAAGGTTATTTTGTTGGTGGAAAATAAAACTTGCACTATATATAACAATAATCTTTCAAGAAATGTTCTTTTGCTTGAAAGAAAAATGCATCCGTCTACTTCTATTTTAGAAAACCGTATCCGGAAAAGCGTAAAGCAGAGTATAAATGTCGGCTGTAATAAATTTACAAGATTTTACGCAGAAATATATTGTGTCAGAAAATAGGAAATGTATCTAAAATTATTTTCTGTTTGTGTAAAATACACTCATGGACAAAAATATCAAATATTTTGAAATTTTCAAATTTTTGTTTTTTCAAAATAAATTCTGGCCAATCAAGTCGTTTATTGCAAAATAGAGTTTATTTTATCAATGTTTAATGAACAATTTTAAGTTTTTATGCGGAGAAAATTGTGAAAAAAATAAAAGTTTAATATTAGGTAAATAAGGTTATTTTACTCTAAACTTAAATGACAATTAAAATTGCTTAAACAACTGGTTTAAACTGCAAGTTAATTTTGGACATGTCCTTGGGAAATTGCATTCCACTCATCCTGTGCAGCAAGAAGAAAGTTGATCTGTCGTATTTGGAACGGGACTTCTTTGTCGTATACTGCGTTTTAGGTGATCCTACATGTGCTCTATTTGATTTAAATCCGGGCTAGACGGTGGCCAATCCAATCTTCAAACGGTGGTCAAACAAAACTAACGGTCTGGGCGAGACCGCAGCTAGCGAATCGTTCTCCAACTCTTCTGTAGACGTAGTATTGACCATCTGGCTTCCATTATAGGATTCTGATCTCATCAGTGAAAAGAACGTTTTTCCAGTTGTCGATATTCCACTAAATATGTATTCTTGCAAATTTCAAACGAAGAGCTTTATGGTTTTAAGAAGATGTGGACCTTTGGCGGGGCGTCTGGGCTTTAAGTTTGCTTCTTTTGATTTTCGTCTAACTGTTTGTGAACTCACAATAACTTGCCTAACATTTAATAGCTGATTTCTTAGGTGCATCGATGTCAATGAACGATTTCGTGTAGAATTAAGAACCAAAAAACGGTCATCAATTGCGGTTGTGCACCTTGGGCGTCCTTGACCAGGCCTTCGTACAAAATTTCCTGTTTTGTGGTATCTTTTTAGAGTATTTGAAGCTATAGATTCAGTTCTGCTGAGACGTCGTGCGATACCTTTTTGTGCATATCCTTGCTCGTACAAAATTACGATATGTGCTACTTGGACTACATCGCAGTGCCGAATTGGTGGGATACTTCTTTTAAACTTAGTTAAATCAAAAGAATATTTAATTAAACTTAATAAATTAAACTAAAAATAACCGAATTTTTCCTTTACGTGAAGAAGGTTTTTTATAATAAAATGTACGAATAACACTAACCACTCAATAAACGTCAAAATAAACGTCAAAATATTTCAAACCAGTTGAGTACATCAGCCTACTATATGAGTATTATCAGTATTCTAAAATTATTTTGAAATAATAATGACTACAAAAAAAATTGGAAAATTCCAAAATATTCGATATTTTTGTCCATGAGTGTAATAGTTTCCAAGCTTGCTACATTATCTAATAGAAATAGTTTTATATACGTGATAGATTTGACCTTTATTTATGGAAGTTTATTTTATCCAGCATTAAAACACTTTTTAGTTTTATATTTGTGAAAATGTTAAAATGTGGAAATCACTGCAGATTTTTTGGCAGAGTGTCCTTCTCAAGTGAGCTATGTTTGCTATGCGGGTAACGCTTTATAATCTTTAACTAAATAAGTTCAGGAAGGGAGAACTATTTGTCTCAATTTGGTCATTTAGAATTATATCTGTATTTTTTAATTTGAGAATTTTCACAGTTTCTAATAATGATAGCTTAAGGCCTTTATTTTAAATGTAAGGAATTTGAAATTGGTTATTAAAAGAATGATTGTGATCCAGAAGGTGAAGAGCGCAAGTAGAATCTGTTTTTCCATTATTCAAAGTTTTTACCAGTTTGACCGATGTAAGTTTTTGGGCATTCGTCACCTTTAAATTTGTATACACTACTGTGTAAGTGCTTTTTCTTTTGGCTCTTGTTGTTCTTGGCTATTTTTGATGATATCTTGCCTGTATATGTCATCGCTCTGTTCGGCTCGCGTAGATAAGAATAAGGCCGAGGCAAGAAGGCCCTGCCTGTCGTAAGTGGCGACTAATGGGTAGAAATCGAGAGGTGGAGAGCCGTCGCTTGAGGTGTCGGGTTTGTAGAAACGCACTCGAGACGTTTAGGCGTCACGGTCACCGATCTACATTCCTAGTATCCGAGACGAGACTCTCGGGGACCACTCTACTTTCATTCCAAGAGAACCCGGCGAGGTTGAACGAGCTGGGCCCGTACACACCTCTTTTGGCTTTACACCACCAATCGTGGTGTCGGTGTCCCGGCACGTACCCGCCTGGAGATTTAAGAGTGGTAGAGGAGAGATCCTCAGCGGCGACCTGTCTACGTGCGAGGTGGAAATTCCTCTGCCTGCGTCACCTGTCCGCCGATGGGAGGGAATAACGGATGGGTGAGGTAATCGCAACACAGGTACTACGGGGGAGGTGGAGCCCCACGATGCGTATGCGTATGCGTATGTGTCGTGCCATCTTCATTTTGGTGTCGGACTCGTAGGAGCAGTGGAGGCGCTAACGGTCGTATGCCGAAAGGCCAGGTAGACCGGGGTCTTGTCAAATTATGCTTTATACCCTCCGGTCCTCCTGACCGGAGGGGAAAAAGCATAGCAATGTATATGTCATCGAGAAAAAAGTACTGGGCTTTTACTCTGTTGGTGGGGAGACTAATTTTAGGGCTTTCTTATGCAGTTTTTGTTTTAAAATTTTGTTTATTTTCTGTTCGTTGTAGCCATTGTTTACTGCTATGTGTCTAATGATATTCAACTCTATCTCAAAGTTGCTTTTTTACTTGGAATTTCTATTAATCTGTGTAACATGCTATAATAGATAGTTTGTTTCTAGATGATCTATAAAAATATCTGGTAGTAATGGGCTTAGAGGATCACCCATGATAGGTCCTGCACTGTTATTTGTAGAGTGAAGTGGGGTATCTGTGGACGGAATATTTTTTAAGAATAAAGTTTTATTTTGAAGTTACCTATAAAGTTAGTTGGATTTTAACCTACTTTCTCTTTTGTTTGTAGATATGTATTAGTAATCTGTCAGTATGTTCTCTTCAATAGAAGTTAAAAAATTAATTGAGAAATAAGAGTAGTGACATTCTTCTTTCGCATGTAAGGGTCCACAGTTACCCGTTAATTTAGGGTAACTATGGATCCTGACGGGGAGACTGTGGTCTGCTTGGTAAACTTCACTTTGTAGTTACTATAATGAAAGGTGTTGTCGGTCAGATAGCCAAGCGGGTCAGGCGGCCGACTCTCATTCGCTTTACTGTCGAATGGTTAAGTGGATATGCGTTCAAGCCCTGGCTCGGTATACAGAAGAATAACAAAGGCTAACGCAGCAGTTTAAAATTATAAAACGAATCTGCGGCTTAGACTAGAATATGCTGGTGTCTGATCGGCCTATGGTGGAGCAGTACGGCAAGAGATAAGGGCTTGCGGCTTGGTGATACTCCTCTGTAGATCCCTACCGGAAGGACATGGCGCCCAATATGTATATATATATATATATATATATATATATATATATATATATATATAGTTGCATTGGGTTTTTCGATTAACCTTGGGTAAGCCTTTACGTGTCAAGTTTGAAGCTACCATACATTTCAATTCTTATAAAAAACTTTTTTTGCACATAGTAACAAAAAACACCAATATGTTACTAGCAAAGTTTTTTAATATTCTAACTCTACAATTCTAAGTTACGGTAAGATCAATAATGTTTTAATAGATAATATATGGTAGCTAATTATAATTTATTCTCTTTCAGCCCTGAAGAAGCCAAATTAATTCTCTTTGGCGAAAACGTTCGGCGAAACAATTGATACACATTAGAGTATTTCTTGCAGATTTCCCCAATATTTAAGAGTTTACTATATATATATATATATATATATATATATATATATATATATATATATGAAAGGTGTAACCGTGGTTTAAAATAAAAGCAAAATTTAAGATGCAGGACTAAAATTTTTTATTAAAAATCATGAAATAACAAACAGCTTGGCAATATTTATCAATTTTCTTAAATCCTCACAAAAAGTAACGACGTTTTCATCTTCTGATTTTGCGTCGTTCAGTATTCCTTATATCTTATCATAAGCGAACAAGAGAAGCTCGTTTTCTTCACGAAACTTGAAGGTATTTCCCACGCATCATTTGATTATCACGTCTCTTTTCACTTCAATAATTTGACATATTAGTCCAATCGAAAGAGTAACTGCTCGTTAATTTCTTCGCACCACAATATATTTTCCTGGTATTATATTATCGTCAGTGGGTTCTTGAATGTAAGGTTTCGCACCTTCTTCGATATTGTCATTTGGAGCTTCATATGAGTCATCACTCTCTCCATATTCGACTTCTTCGAAATTTTTTTCGTCACTACTTTATTTTAATTGTTTCTTGAATGTATTCGTCGAAGCTTCTATCTTGGTTTTTGATAACTGTAGGTGTTCTAAATAGATTTTAGATGTGATCACCTTGGCAACATCTATTATTTTCCTCTTCCTTTGTTCTAGCTTCGGAGAAGGTTTCACTGTTGCCAGTAGAACGTTCTCCCATGATACAATGGAAGTTCATGCAATGCAATTCTGGCTTTCTGTAGTAGAGCTACAAGAGGTTGTATATAAGATCGTAGTCTGCTTATCCATAAAACTTTGCTCGTCAATGATAGTGTCAGATATGTTTTTCCCTTTATAGTATAGTTTTAACTTTTCGGGATCAAACTTTTCTTTGTTAATGGAATCTTGATTTAGAGGAAAAATACCTGTTTTTCTCAAGCCATTTACAGCATTACATCAAGCAGCTTTTCCCAAACGGTTAAAAAAGTCGCATTTTGTTAGCTGTTTTCCTAAATTATTGCGCTGACAATCTGTTTAAGCATCTCCTGAAGACTTGAGTCTCTTAAAGACAGACATATTCAAAGGCTGCAATATTGCAGAACTATGTAGCGGTAATTTAAGAAGAGTCACCTATTATCCCATAGACAACGCAATTAGTTCGAGTGAAATGTGCGATAAATAACCATCGTAAATCAAGGGCAGGCCTTTCAACGCAATTTAAAAAAAAAACAATTTTTTAACCATAGAAAAAATACTTGTCCAGTCATCCTGTCATTTACGGATACGTAGTAAGATGTCTCTGGATACTGATCTGTACCAAACATACTCTGCCATAACCTTTTGCCCTTCTGGAGGATCATAGGTGGCAATATGGATCCCTTGGCATTAGCACAAGCCTAAACTGTTGTTGTTTTCCGTCCTGAGGCTGCAGTTTGCCTTTGTGCTATTTCTCCGATTCCAGTTACAACCTTAGTATAGCTGAGGTCATAAATAAAAGTCGTTTCATCTGCATTCCATATCCTAGTAGGGTATTGTTCAAGTTGTAAATCATTCATAATAGTTTCCAATTGAAAGAAATCGTAAACAACAAATGGGCCTTTGTTGTCTTACACGTGATGCTTCAATTATCTCAGGTGTCTTAATGGAAAGTCGGTTGCGTTTTAAAAAATTTAATCTTCACCAGGCTTTCCCTCTCTAAAAGGCGTTTGCATATTATTTTGCTGAACATATAACTGTACAGTGTTGAGTATTTATTTGCGAGATAGTTCAAGCCCCCACTTACTCATAGTTTTTATCTGAGAAGCCAAAATATCTTCATCTTCTTTAGAAAGGGCAGTTCTACCACCTCCAGTCACACCAGAATCTCATTGTTTTAAAAATTAAAATCTAGTAGGTACCTAATTTTGTTATTACCTTGTACATGCCCTGCCGTTAGTCTACCTTTCCACCCATTCACTTTTAGTCCGAGTATCGATTTTGGTACGCCATGCTCCATTGCAGCCTTCTTTAGTAAAGATTCTCCCGATTGGACATCTCTTATAGCCAGTTTTAGTGCTTCTCTTGAAAACCTACTTCCGACACCACGATTAATAGTCTTTTTAATATATTTTACTGGCATTTTTGCACCCAAAGAATAAGTTATAAACAAACTCACCTAGAAAATTTTGGAACCACAGTTCCCCCGTATCACCGTCCACAGTTGCACCGATCACGTGTCATGCCAGGTTAACTGTGGACTACTTTTTAATTAAAAACTATTCTTCTCGTAGTCCGGTTACTCAGCACTAGATGGCTCCTCAAGTTTACTTTCAGAAGTATTTATTAAAAATTAGCACAGCTTCTGTACTGAACCAAGTTTTTCAAATTTATCTCAACTACTACGCAATTTACTTAAATCAAAAATGGATCAAAACATGACTTAGGTCAGAGTTTCAGTTGCTACCTGAATTTTTGTTACGGTAGCTGATGTCTCAAGAATTTATCACTAGTTACTACCAGAGAGATTAAACAAGTATGCACTGTACTTTTAAATTAAATTAATTTTATATAATTTAATTTAAATAAATTTTAAATTAAATTATATTTTATATATTATAAAAAATGTAAATTAAAAAAACATTAATGGGTGCCACAGTTTTCTCAAACCACAGTTACCCCATTTCACCCTATATATTTGGTTATTAAACTCAAAGTAGTCCTGATTATTATGTAATTTTCAAGAAGATCTAAAATTCTAGATGTAATGATTGGATTTGTGATATTATGATCTAAAAAATGTTTTACTAAAACTACTACTACTACTAAGGATTTCCACAGTTTTCACTGTCTTCCTTCACTCAACCGTTTTCTCCAATTTTCCCTGTCATTCCAGTCTTCATCTCACAGGGTTCTTTTCTCCATAGCCTCGTCGATTTCATCTCTGAATGACCTTCGGGGTCTTCCTCTCTTTCTTCTTCCAATCGGGCTCCATTCTGTGATTTTGTTTATCCAGCGTCCTCTGTCCGCTCTTCTGACGTGGCCGTACCAGGATAGTCTCTTCTCCTCTATATAGTCGATTATGTCTGATTGCACTCCCATTCTCCGCTTAATCTCTGCGTTTTCAATTCTGTCTCTTTTTGTAAGTCTACAGCTTCTCCTCAGGAACTCCATTTCTACTGCTCTTATTCTACCTCTATTTCTCTTGTTTATTGTCCAGTTTTCGGACCCATAAGTCAGGATACTTCTTGTCAGGGTGTTATATATTCTCTTTTTTTGTCTTTATCGTAATGTTCTTATCCCACAACACTGAGTTTAGTTGTCTTATACAGTTTCTTGTTTGTCTCAGTCTGTTGTTTATATCTTCTTCTGTTGTTCCCTGGTTCGATATTATGGTTCCTAAATACTTGAATTTATCTGTTATATTTATTTGTCTTCCCTCGTCTATCTCTAGGTTTCTCATATCCTTGTTTTCTGTTGATAGGTATTCGGTTTTCTCTAAGTTTATTTCCATTCCGTTGTTTTTATATTCTTCTTCTAGTTTTCTGAGCATAAAGCTGAGATCTTCTTCATCTTGTGCGATGAATACTTGATCGTCGGCAAAACTTAAGGTGTATAGGTATTCGTCTCTTACTGGTATGCCCATTCCTTCGCACTTTCTCCTCCATGGTTTGAGTGTCTTTTCCAAGAATATTTTAAACAGAGTAGGGGACGTAGCACAGCCTTGTGTTTTACTAAAACAAAAGTTTATATAGAAGCAATACTAGGAAAATATATATACTACAAAAACAAAAAAACAACAATCAGAAAATTGGACTGCTACACTAGTGAAAGATATCCTCCTGGACAAAAAAGCTAAGCCAGATGCGAAAGCTGAGAAGCAAGCAAGGAGAGAGCAGAATGGTAATCTTGAAGTAAAAAAATTAAAACGAAAAGTTAATGTTTCTAACAATATTAAACTAAAGACAAAAAGAGGTATTGAAGATGAAGATGATTCTGAATCATTCATAGAAATGAATTTGTCGTATAGAAGCGATTCGGATTTCTGTGAAATCGAACAATATCACAATCCTTCTGTAGCTAATAAAGCATGCATCGTATGCGATGATTTTGGACCAAAAAGGAACTTTGGTATCACTGCATTGGGTGTGGAGTATGGGCACATGCAGCTTGTAGTTGTTGGAAGAGCTGAAGGTTTTCAATGCGATGAGCGCAACTAAAAAAAATTACGAAAGCAGAAGTGTCAAAAGGACGTTTATTTTAATGCAATATTCAAAAAACCTTTTAAATGTGTAAGATTGTTTTTAATTTTATTAAAAATTTCTTTAATTATTTTTATTTTTTTTATTTTTCAGCTCAAATAACATGCATGATATTGCCGCGCTAGCTAAGCGATATTAACTCACCGGGTGGAGTAATTCCGCAAAAAGAACGTGTTGCGTATTTGTCCAACATTTCATTAATATGCATTTTATATATATCTTCATTTATTAATCAATTTCTTACAAATAGAACCTTTAACGTAAGAGAAAATGGCAAAATCTCTAGGACTTTCAAACAAACTGATGGCGTTCCCCAAGGGTCGGTATTGAGTCCAACACTCTTTATTCTTGTTTTAAACGATATATGTAATAAAATTGAGCTTCTGGTCAAGTTTGCACTCTACGCAGATGATTTAATAATCTTCTGCCGAGGCAAAGACACTGTTGCCACTTGCAAACTACTTCAGAATGCTACTGACCAATTGCTTGAATGGACTTCAGTAAGTGGATTTAATTTTTCTGTTAAAAAAAAATCATTAAGTTTTCTCGCAGGACAGCCAGTACTATAATTCCTAAAATTGCCATAAATGGTACTTGTCTACCTGCAATAAAGAGTATGCGAATTTTAGGACTCACATTCGACAGTAAACTTACTTGGAAATGTCATTTAAAAGATCTCAAAACTAAGTGCATGACAAATCTTAACTTATTAAAAACTCTGTCTAATCATCATTGGGGTGCAGACGAAGACTCCTTGTTTCGTTCTAAAATAGACTACTGCAGTTTCATTTATATGTCAGCTAGCCCATCAGATTTAAAACTTCTTAATTCTGTACACAACACTGCACTCCGAATATGCCTTTGAGCCTTCAGGTCGAGCCCTGCAGAGTGTTTATACAGAGAAGCTAATGAACTTACCCTCTGGCTACGTCGCCGGCAACTCCTTTTAAAATATTCATCTCGAATCTCAGCTAATACCGAAAATCCAGCTTATAAATTATTAAGTAATGAACTTTTAAACTCTCCTTCTCCTGTTAAACTTCAGTCTATGCCACAGTATCTCTCACCACATCTGAATAATATCTGAATAATATCTATCTTTCAGTCACAACTCCAATATTAATATCACCTAAACCTCCCTGGAATAAATTGATAGCAGATTTTAATCTCTCGTTAGCTAATTATGATAAGCATCAGACAAATCCACAATTTCTAAGGCAAACCTTTAAAGAATTAATTGCTAACAACAGATTTGACCAAATTTTATACACAGATGCTTCTAAGAGCCCTATAGCTGTTGGATGTGCTGTAACTTCAAACACAGATCTAATCAGATCTTGTAATCTTCCACTCTTCTGCTGCATACACACTGCTGAATTATTCTCTATTCTTCAAGCTACAAACTTACTATATCCAAAATATAAAAAAGTAGTAATATTTACAGACTCTTTAGCGTCTATCTATTCCCTCAAAAGTATGTACACGGTACATCCTTTGGTTCAAGCTATTCAAAACTCTTTCGATAGTTTAATCTCAATTAGAGTACCCATAACCATGATCTGGATTCCTTCTCATGTAGGAATCCCAGGTAACGAACTAGCCGACCTCTTTGCAAAACAAGCCTCGGCTTCTAATATGGAAAACATACAACTTCATACAGATTTACAGTCGCATTTAAAAAATATCGTCCAAATGTCTTGGCAAGATCACTGGAATAAAATCCCTTCCAAGATTCGTGACATCCATCCCAGCGTCATAAAGCTTGAGTTTCCTTGCATGACACGAAAAAACAAAATCTTAATTCGCCGACTTAGAATCGGCCATACGAGACTAACTCATAAACATTTAATGACTTCCCAAGATCCACCTACATGCACACACTGTGGTAATATTCTATCTGTTAAACATATTCTCGACTGTCCCCACTTTAACAACGAAAGAAAAAATAATCTTTTGAGTCGAAACCTACAAAATATTCTCAGTTCGCCATATAAATTCCAAAACCTTACTAATTATTTCTATGAAACCCAACATATTTGTGCAAATTTTACCAATTTGTCAACTGTTTACCGTGTAAAATGTAAATTTATTATATGTTTTGCTTAGTTGCGCAATATTACACCTCCTCTCTCTACTAAAGTATTATTATTAATTTACTCAAGCCTTTTGTTTGACACGTGAAATTCAACTTCAACAATTTATTTTCAATTTGTAACCTCCAGTGTAAATTGAGCTGCTCTTCACTTTTTAGAATTCACAGTGATTTTTTTTGCTTTGAGATAAGCTCTTTCTTTCTGGCAACAACCGTATCAGCTAACCCTAAAGCGATGAAACAAGAATTCCCTTTAAAAATAAAAACGAATTTTTATTCGTTTCGTATATCTATTCAACAAAGGCGTGTAGAAAAAATCAATTCTGTCTCGTTTGTAGTATCCTTCAAAGTATTTGTGAAACGGATCTAGATGGATTGGTACAAATAAGGAGCAGCCCAAAATTGATTAGGCTTAATTCTCCGATATGAGTTTTATATTCGTATATAATTTCCCTTGAAGTGAATATGGACTAATAATAGGAAGCTTGTATTATGTTATCAAAACTTAATAATATTATTTGTATCAGCCTTTTATAATTTAAGCTACTTTTGTTCAATGGTTCGCAGGTAAAGTTTTTTAATTAAAAATACTTTACAAACTAATCCGTAATTAACATAATAAGTATACAATAGATATGTATATAGATATAACTTCATTTTATATGTAAATGATCATTGGGTTCTGTTAAGGGATCATAGTATTTATAAGGAATGAAGCCTTGTAAAAACTATGATTTAATAACAATTAATTGTATTTCATATTTTTATATTTCATAATAATATTTACTTACCCTTTTATGTTGAAACATTAATTTTTCTGTTGAAATTTGATTCCATTTAAATATATTTACTTAAGTAAACGAACTAAATTTTACAATACTCACAATTGTTTTAATCAAAAGCTTTATATTCGGGGCTAATTTCATAGCGGTCATAAATGCATGCAGTCACCATGTAAGCAACACGCAGGAACTCTAATTTTTTGAAGTATATGGCTCTCCAGAATCAGATCTGCGAAGGCGAGATTTGGAAGTTCAGAAAGCAGTCCTGATAGAACTTACCATTCGATCTATTAAGTATTATAAGTAGATACGTATACTTTTTCCATCGTCAATTTGCCAAGCGTCGGCTTTTGAGATTCTTTGATGCCAATGCCGACCATTGGCGTGGAAATTAAGAAAAGGGATCAGTTATCAAACGCATATTTCAAGAAAAATCATATAATTTTTATTAATTTTTACATAATTATATTCAGGAAAATTTCTCAATTTTTGGGCAGAAATTGTTTAAACAATTTTTTAAACAAATTCAAAATATTACCTTTTGTGCTCCAAAAAATATTTTTTAGGTTTTTGGGTGACTCTAAATAAGATCTATGTCATTTTTCTCAAAAGTTAATAGTTTTGGAGATATAGGCGATTTAAAATCCGAAAAATGCGATACCTAATATGCATTTTCAAGGCTTGAAAAATATGTAAAAGAGTATTTTTGAGATTCAAGAGTATCTAAACTAAAGTATCAACATTGATTTTGGTGAGAAATCGGAGCAATATTTTCCGTAGCAGAAAAAGGTGATCTTTTGAATTTGAATTGTTTCCGGCAAAAATGTCCGGCACCCTTCAACCTTCGATTTGTTTAAACGGGGCATTTTTTAATAGGACTCTTCAAAGGACAGAATCAGTTTTTTTTTTTCAAATGGGAGCGGGCTCACAACATCGAATAAATAACAAATTAATTCTTTCAAATTAAAGCTTGTTAATTTTAGTGATTTATAAGAATATTGGACTTATTATTTAGTTTTTACATAAACCATAATATTTTTTTACAATTATCTGTTAATAATGGCTCATTCTGTCAAATTTTAAAAGATTGTTTATCCAGCAATTAAGATAGTCAACTGAAATTTAATTTTTAAACACGGCCTACTGTTAATGCACAAACAGGGTGAATCTTCAATATTTTGCTTCGAGTTAGAGATATCTGAAAAAGTTATTTGGAAAAGATGTTCCAAATATTATTATAACCCCACCTAACAAAGTTTTATGTCAAAATTCGCACTTTTACTTTTTTCATTAATTGAAGAGCTTATTTCCAAAGTGTCTTAAATCCAAAATTTCGATTTTTTTAATTTTCTTTTTTTAAACTTTATAGATTTCTTCAAGTCTAGAATAAAGTTATATGTACCAAAACAACTTCTTATTTACCATTTAAAAGTGCATATGAAAATTGTAAAATTGTATAATTTATATGTTAAATTTGTATGAAAATCTGTAATTTCATGGATTTCATTATACGGATGTAAGACACTTTGGAAACAAGCTCTTCAATTGTAGTCAGGATTCTAAAACGGACAGTTGGCTGTCCCGAGATGCATCTTTAGACAGCCAATTGTAGATTTAGGATCGAGATTACAAATAATACTGAAAAACTAAAATTGCGAATTTTGTCATGAAATTTGGTATGTGCGGTTACAATAAGTGGAACAACTTTTCCAAATAAGTTTTTCCGATTTCTCTAACGCGAAGCAAAATATCGAAAATTTACCCTGTTTGTGGATTCGCAGTAAGCCGCGTTTAAAATTTAAATTTCAGATGACTATCTTAAAAAAATGTGCACTATCAACATGTATGACTGTGCAAAATGTCAAATCTGTATGTATTTTAGTAGCTAATATATAGAGGTGTCTTCATCTTAAATGCGACACACTGTATAATAATGAATACTAGTGTTCAAGATGCATCGCGATAGCTGTAAAAAAATTAATTAGCAGGACTGAAAAGAATCGTCAGAGTCTTCTGAAGTCGAATCGTTCCCAGGTTGGATAACTATTGGTGCTATTGCCGGTAAAACAGGATATTCGTTTTCTATTTTTACAACATGAGCTTCGCAATTTTTCCACACATCGCTATTAATGCCACTAATTATTTCTCGAATATTCTCAATGGCCATTGCGCTTAATGTTGGTGACTGATTATATTTTGGCAATCGTTTTTTTACTGTACCCCAAACCATTTCAATTGGATTAAAAATGTAATAGTATGAGGGTAATCGCAAAAGAGTATGGCCGTGCCTGCTGCAAATGGTGTCAATAACGTATTCGTTTTTAAAATTCCGACTTTTGATCATTCTAATGAATTCTTTCTTTACTGGAATCTTTTTAGGAAAAGTGTTGTTTTTAAGTTGCATAAATTTTAAAATTTCGTCCTTTTTCGTGTTATTATTAGGTATTTTATTTAATATGCGGGAATGATCCGACGCATTATCCATAACAATCACTGAATTCGGCGGAATATATAATTATATTCAGGGAAATCTCTTAATTTTTCACGAATCAGTTTTAAAGTAGGCACTCTATTTTCTTTGTAAAAATTGTAAACTGTTCGCTGAATAACGTCTTTTGCAGCAGTGTCAATCCTACCCAATTTTTTATTTGGTCGCTTTCGTTTTAAGGAATGATCTGTAACTGTGCCTAATTTAATAATTGTATATATCGTCTTATACCCGATTTTTTTAATACATGAATTCTCGAAACAATTGCATTATCAATTGTAAACTGTTCGCTGAATAACGTCTTTTGCAGCAGTGTCACTCCTACCCAATTTTTATTTGGTCGCTTTCGTTTTAAGGAATGATCTGTAACTGTGCCTAATTTAATAATTGTATATATCGTCTTATACCCGATTTTTTTAATACATGAATTCTCGAAACAATTGCATTATCAATTGTAAACTGTTTGCTGAATAACGTCTTTTGCAGCAGTGTCAATCCTACCCAATTTTTTATTTGGTCGCTTTCGTTTTAAGGAATGATCTGTAACTGTGCCTAATTTAATAATTGTATATATCGTCTTATACCCGATTTTTTAATACATGAATTCTCGAAACAATTGAATTATCAGCCATCCCAATATTTTCTTTTTTCAAACACTCATACATATTTAAAACTATTCTTTGGGATTGTACGTGCAAATCTTTATTTTTTAATTTGGAGCTGTCATTAACATAATTGTCATTATTTATTGATAACACAGAAGTTGATGCATCTTAAAAAATGCCATCCTAGAAAAATATAATATTACTTATAACTTAAATTACTTATACCTTATAATAAGCCTCTGCAAAAGGAAATATTTTAGGGTGTCACATAGCCAGACAAACAGGTGTTCATTAGAATTTACGGCTTTGCGCCTTCGCTGTTGCCATAATGCATGAGTTTAAAATTAGTGAATATAACCTTAATACCATTATTAATATATCTGCAATTTTTCATGTTTCCAGGTAAGGTATAAAATCAATGAAATTTGGAAAAAAATAATAAAATTCTTGAAACCGTTTTTGAGAACTTGGATTCTTAAAAGTTGTCTGATTTCTTAAAAGTCGATCATTATATCTATAAAAGTATTACCGCTAAATTCACCAACAGGTCAACGTCGAACGTTCAAATTCTCTCCAGACTACAATGTTGCCAATATTCGAAAATTACTTAGAATATAAGTAATATATACAAAGTTCACGGTTGCTTTAATTCATTAGTGAAGAGTCCATGGAAATATTAGTACCTAGTTAATTAATTTATATATATATTTTTTGAGAGTGTCGTTCGTTGACTAGCAATTGAATAATAACAAATAGAGAATAGAGAATATTTTTTAAATATAACCTTAGGAATTTTAGGAAATATGTCTGACAACCTTGATTTGAAAGGCGGTCTCTTTGATACCAGAATGAGACATGTTTATGTTGGAAAATTATTAGTGGATGTACTATACTAGAGGATTGTTTTGTGGTAATAAAGTTAAGTTAAAATCTTAGTAAATGACAATGAGGGTGTGTGAGTAAATGAAACTAAACTTTAGTTCTTTGAGTTTGGGAGACAAGGTAAACATTAAACAAAATGAACGAACTATACCGATACTAAATTTAAGACAAGTGCAACCTGGCTATAAGAATTGTGCGAAGTTTACGCGAAAGTTTGACTCAAGTTTTTACATCGATCTAAGGAGCCTCTTGGTTCAAGTACACAGGGGTGCAAAATTAACCGGACACTCAGATTTTTCCTAAAAACTGGCGTTTAAAAAAGTTTAAGATGTTCCCAATTGAGCATTCAATAATAAACAAAATTCAAAATTAAAATTTATTACAACTCAAGAATGTTATACAGAATAAACAACAAAAATTTCCACGGGCCCTAATTAAGGCTCCCATTCGATCAGGTATAGTTCGGATTAAGGCAGCAAAGTCTGGTTGAGGGATTTGCACCCATTCATTACAAACTGCTTACCCCAAATCATTCATGGTTTCAAACTCACCATCGTTAGGTGAAACACATCGTCCCAGAATATCCCATGTATGCTATATTGGATTTAAGTCTGCAGTCCTTGGGAGCCATAGTAACAAACGAATCCCAACTTAATCCAAGTAATCTCGTGTTACTCTTGCTATGTGCGGACGAGCATTATCTTGCATCAGACGAAAGTTTTCTTCAACCAATGGGGCAAATGTCACTACATGATCTTCCAAACATTGCCGAATATACCGTTGAGTATTCAAATTGCCACCTTGAATTGTAACAATTATAACAAGTTCTGTATGACCCTCTAGGGAAATGCCTGCTCACACGATTGTACCACCTTTACCAAATTGTACTCTCGGAGTAAAACAATATTGCTGGTAACGTTCACCAGCTCTTCTTTATATCCTAAGCCGCCCATCTGATGAGTATCTGTTAAATCTTGATTCATTCTTGAAAAGCACAGCACTCCAATCGTCAACACCCCAATTAAGACATTCGCGAGCGAAGTGTAAACGTTGCCTCCGATAGTGGTCCCGTGACAGGTATTCTGGACCTTAATCGATATTCATTTAAGCGTCTCCAAACGGTATAAATGATCGCGTAACACTTGTAACCTAAGAATCGATCTTCAACTTGACTTGTGGTTCTTCGTCTACCTTAACCTGACCTCTTGGTTTATTGTCCTGTTTCGCGAAATCTTTGTATTGTATCAATCACTGTACTTCGAGAAATTCCTAAAGCATATAATTTTTTAATGCAAGTTTTAAACAGGAGACAATACAAAAACCTACAGCCAAACTTATATTCAGGTACAGTACCACAATAAACTTAAATTAATACTAAGCCACTATTTCACATTGAAAACAAAACGTATGTGTAAAAGTGTTGTTATTCGCACAAAACATTTAAACAGGCTCAAATAAGAAAAAAACGTTATCGCTAATAAGACATACATAATAAAATAAAATTCAAACAAATTAAACAAGTTTTGATCTAAACACCAATAAAAAATAAAAAAGTCTGAGTGTCCGGTTAATTTTGCACCCCAGTGTATATTCGCTGTTGGCTATTGATTTCCGAATTTGATAATATTAGTGTTAAATTGTCTAAAGTTTGTATTTACGATGACTAATGACTAGAGATGTAATACTTATCCTTAAGTAAAGTGTTTTTTGTTCTTACGTTTTGCATCATTATCTTCTTCTTTTTAGTCTTCTATCGTCTATTTTTAAACATAGGCCTGTCTCAACTCCTTTCATCGATCTCTACCCTAAGCAACATACTTCTAAATAATTGATGGATTCGACCGTTACTTGATGGAAATTCATTTTATGTAACAATAAAACACTGAAAACTTTGTTTTCAAAACTTCCACAAAATTTATTTTAAATTCTTATCACTACAGCTGTTTCGGCTAATTGCCTTTCTCAAGTGATCTGTTTCTGGCATGGGTTTACACTTTATAGTCTCTAATGAAATAGGTGCCTATTTCATTAGAGACTATAAAGTGTAAATGCATACCAAAATTAGATCACTTGAGAAAGGCACTCTGCCGAAACAGCTGTAGTGATAAGAATTTAAAATAAATTTTGTGGAAGTTTTGAAAACAAAGTTTTCAGTGTTTTATTGTAACATACTTCTAATTTGTTCTGACTATTTTTATTATCATCTATTCATCTTATCTGTAGTCATCCTCTTTGTCATTTACCTTTGTGAAGTATTCAATATTTTTTTTTTCGTTCTAACGTTGGTTTTTTGTCTAACAGTGTGTTCTGCAAAGGTTCACTTGAGTTTGGTAATTTATAGTGTGATATCCTTAACCCTGTATTGGTGTGGTGGAGTGTGATACACCCCACGCATGAAAAAAATGGAATTTCTCTCAAAAACAGCATCTTACCGCCCTCTATTGTTCAGTAGCTGTTACTATAACATCACTCTATCAAGTAGCATTGTTATTTTCATAATTTGTTTAATACCCACTTACATAGATGTCAGAATATACCGCAGAGGTATGTCACACCCCACCACACCTCTGGCGTCAGTTGGTTAATCATTGTTGCCTGGACAGTTTTTCCGAACTTCACGTGATTTTTTTGTTTTTTACTCTGGTTGTTGTGCTCGAAATTTGTTATGAATATGTGTAGTTATGAACAAGAGCCAGAAAGGTTTGCTAAGATTCTGGGAAGAGGTACAAAGTGATGAAGATGAGGCTATTCCTGATTCCGAAGACGACGTGCAGCTCGACAATGTTAGTGAAAGTTCTCATGACACAGACACAGAACAAGATGGCGACGAAGATGAAAGTAAACAAGAGAATAGAGATGATGTGATTACATTTGCTAGATATCATCGGGGCAGAGATAAAGTGACCAAATGGGTTAAAAAGGTAGAACTACGATCGGTTCGCACTAGAGCCGAAAATATAATTGCCTGGCGTAAACGACACGCTAAAGAAGCTAAAACTGCAATTGACTGTTGGAAGCTTTTCATGGATGACATACTCATTGCTGATATTGTAAAACATACTAATGAGAAAATCAATGCAGTAAGTGAACGTTATAACGATGATCACCAATACGTAGTAAAAGGGACCTACGACCTAAAATCAAGGCTGTATTTGGATTACTTTATTTAGCAGGAATTCATCGATCGTCCCGGCGAAACCTTGAAGATTTCTGGGCAAATGACGGCACAGAAATGCCAATATTCAAGAAAACTCTGGTTCTAAAACGCTTTCAATTTCTGATAAGGTGCTTGCGGTTTGACAGTAGAGCTACATGCGTGTTTTCGAAAGAGTAATTGACAATTTTCAGTCTGCCTATACATCTGGCATGTATCTCAATTTTTATGAAAAATTGAAGGCATTTCGCGGCATGTGCCCTTTTCGGCAATACATTCTAAATAAACCGGCTCGTTGTGGAATCAAAATCTTTGCTTTAGTCGATTTAAGATGTTATTATACAACAAACTTGTAAATTTATTGTAGTGCTCAACCGGATGGTCCTTTCAAACTGAGTACGAAGCCCAGATGTAGTTTTACGATTGATTTCGCCAGTGTCTGGCAGCAAACGAAATATCACATTCGATAGTTGGTTCACTAATTATCCATTAATGCAACATTTTCTTGAAGAACACCAATTAACATCTGTTGGTACTGTCCGAAAGAACAAGAAGCAAATTCCTTCCACAATGGTCAATACAAAAAATCGAGAACAGTATTCTACACCATCCTGTTGAAACGATAAATTTTTATTAAAATTTCCAAGATAATTTGTACTGGGGAATAAATTAACTAAAGTAGGTACGAGATACCCACTTAAAAACTGAAGGTATACTGAACGGTTAAAATTACCAATAATTTTATTTCTTACAATGCCAACCCATACGTTTACCTTTTGCGGGTATTGTGTATGATGTTCCCGCATCCAGTTGGAGTTTTCTTTTGCCCAGTATCTACAATTCTGCCGGTTGACCTCGCCATTTAATTTGAACGTAGCCCCATCAGAAAAAAATAATATTTTGAACCAAGAGAGGGTTTCGGTGGCTGTTATCCATCATTATTTTGCAAAATTGTATTCTTTTATCTGCATCATCCCCATTTAATTCCTGTACAACTGTGCATTTTACTTACTTTACTTACTTTTACGTACTTTGTGTACCGTTTTTTTTACAAAAATCGAGATCATCACTAACCTTACGAACAGAAGTGTGCGCATCTTCTTCAAAAGCAAGTTAGTAGAACATCTAATGTTGTAATATCATTTACAAAGGGACGAACTGATTTACGTACATTTTCAACCGTACCAGTTTCTCGAAATTTCTTTGCAATCTTACTTACTGTTGATTTTGTGATGGGTATTTCTGGATATTTATCGTTAAATGAATTACACACTTTCATCTGAGTTCGCGATTTGTCTCCATACCCAATCATCATGAGTATTTCAATTCTTTGCTTTACACTCAAATTCATTTCTAGTAAAAATTAATTCTAAGCAATAATACAGAACATTCACGAGTTAATACAATTATTATTGAACGTTACTAAAAATAATTACAGTTTACAAAAAAACTAGAAGTAGGCTACTTTTTTGCAATTGATAATAAATAATTTATTTTCTAAGGGTATATCTTTCAAATTATATCCATTAGACCCGAGTATTATACTTTTTTGAAATCAGCTCATTTTTATCGATTTAAAAATGCCCTAAAATAGAGGGTGTTACATTAAAAAAAAAAGAGCCGATGACGTCATCACTGTAATGTGTATCACTTTATATAATGAAATTTTATTGTAAAATGTAGAACATTAAATTTGAAAATCGACGTATTTTAGATTTTTTTAAAAAGGCTTTTTATTTAGGAAATATCGAATTTATTCCATACTTTACGGACACACTGTATAATTTTAACTCAGTTAAAACGATCTCTTGCTTTGTGATATGTATATTGGTATTGTTATATTTTTGATATGTAAGATTTTTCAAACTTTCTGATATTGATTTTATATTATAAGTAATTTCAAGATTTGAATACTAACTGTGATATTGTATATTGTGATATTGTATATTGTAAACTGTTAATGAGGTAATCCCGCGTATTAAAAAAATAAAATAAATAAAAAATATCAAATATGCAATTCATAATTATTAATTCAACCATATTTAAAGGGTTTTTATCCGTATATTTAATGGTTTCAAACATGTAAAGTATTAAACCACATTTTTGTTATAACCTTGGTTAAAATTTTAAACTCAAATTTTGAAACGCACGTAATTTAAGAAAATTACAGTTGGTTTCAATACAAAGTTACAACTAGTAGTTTCTAGTCACTTTTAACATAAAATAAACAAAGAAACAGCATTTACCAGTTTTAAACTTCACATTGCGTTTCTTATATTACGTTCGACAATTTACCACCCGGTATAAAATTATTTAAATTATTAAAGGGGCAACTTTTCTCTCCTCAAGGTCAAGGTCATACAAAATCCTAAGGTCTACCTCAAATCCCTTAATAACTCATAACTTTTGCATAACCTTCATCGGATAATCACCCGACCTTTTAAGGAAAGATTCCCGACTAATTGCTCTAACAACTTCACAGAAATTCGTCACAATTTTAGCGGAATTAGGTCTCTGAAGAGCGTCACACCAGAGATTTTTTGATATTTATGCGAGAATTGAGTGTTTCATTTTATATATGATAAGTATTCATCAAATGCTACTGTATGTTAATCAAACTGAAACACCCAGTAAAACATAAGGAATTTTAACGCAATTTTGGCCAATAATTTATTGTACTGAAAGTTAATACAAATTTCGATCATAGCATGTCGAAAAATTTCACTTTTTACGTTATTTCTTAAAAACATTTAATGTTGCTTTGATTCTATATTTATGACTTCTTAAAAATAATTTAGTTTTATTGTATGACTCGCCAAATTGGTGTTTACTATGATGCCATCCGAAATAGGATAGGGCAATTTTAATCAATTAAATGAATTTGTTAGTACGCAGTAAGCCTGCAGAAAATAGGAATATCGCTTACGGAAGATTGCCAGTAGATTTATATAGTAGACATGGAAGAACTAAAGAGTGCGAAGAATGACTCTTATGAGTAAATGCTCTTATAGATCGATTTTCTATTTCTAGGTTAGTCGCAACATCCATTGCTGGCTGGTATAGAACAACAATCCCACTTAAGTTCAGTGACGAATCTTGATTTTGCTTATAGGCTCACGATAAACCAATATTAGTTTGTTGAAAAAATTGTAAACTACAGAAAATTGAATTGAAACTACATGAAAATGAGGTAAAATTTTATATAGAAGAAACTGCACAAAGGTATTCCTTAAAAAAACGGAAATGCGTAGGACTACATTTAAAATATTCTGGAACTACTTGCTGTAACTATCACATATATCTAGCCACCAGAAAAACGTGTTTTAATGACCGCTTTTTCTTGCTAATTATATATTTAAATCTATCACTTATTGTACATCTATCAATCTGTAATCTATCAATTATTGCGGAATCAGAAGATGATCTTTAGAGACAGCTCTTTCAGTTCTTTCAAATAAGCCGCCATCTAAATATGACCATTTCTATCAACAAAACTAAATGTATGACAATAGCAAAAGATCCGCTCAGATGTAAGTTGAGAAAAACCCCATAGAACAGGTGATGCAATTAAGATATCTCGGCATAGATATATCAAGCACACACGACCCAGTAAAGAACCTAAGGAGTCAGATCAACAAAGCATTTGCATTGTCGGGATGTCTGCGGGAGATAGTCTGGTCAAATCCGTATATGCGCCCAGATAGTAAAATTAGAATCATACAAGACTTGCATACGACCGATCATGACATATGGCATAGAAGTGCGCGAAGATACCAACAAAACGAAACAGATGCTAAGGGCTGCCGAAATGAAAACCCTAAGAACAATAGTCAGCAAAACAAGAAGAGACAGGGTGAGAAATTCATACGTCAGAGAGCAGTGCAAAATTCAAGATATTGTAAGATGGGGGAGGCAGCGTAAGAGGATGTGGTACAGTCATGTAAGGCGAATGGATGAGAATAGTCTCCCAAAAATTGCCCTAGAAAATAACCCGCCCAATTCATGACCTCCCGGAAGACCACCTAAAAGATGGAGGGATAGTTGGCAATCTACCTCCCAGGAAATTAACCAGAGGCAGCTTCAGAATTAAACAGATCGAAAGATTTTCAAGAAGTAGAAGAAGAAGACATATTGTACACGTATGACAAGTAAAATATAGAACAAAGGGTAAATGATCTTCATGACCTAAAAAAAGGTGCATTGCCTAAAACATAAAGTTTAAATTGTTTATGACTGACAAACGCAGAAAGGTGTGAGGCAAACGCACTGTTGTTTAACACTTATGTCGAAAATACACTTTATTTTAGTTTGCATAAAAGAACGAAAAGGGTATTAAAATAAATAGTATTTTTGTTAATAATTTAAGATTAACTGACGATACGGCTATAATAGCGAACAATATATTGGAGTTACAATAGTGAATGAATATTTTTAATAGTTAAAAATAAATAGTCTTTAATGTCCGAGTAGCTGAAAGCATCATCATTATCCAACCTTCATTTATCACGTCCACTGCTGGACATAGGCCTTCCTTACACTCCTCCATTCTTTGCGATTTTGTACCCTTTTGTGCCAATTTTTGGTAATACTCCTGATGTCGTCAGCCCAACGTGTAGGTGATCTTCCTTTACAACGTTTGTCTGCTCTTGGCCTTCAATGTGTAATTTTGACCGTCCATCGTGAGTCATAAATTTTCGCTACATGGCCTGCCCAATTTCATTTTAGTTCCGCTATGCGTTTCAAAACATCAGTAATACTCGTCCTTCTTCGCAGATCTTCGTTTCTTATTCGGTCCCGCAACGTCACGCCCAGCATAGACCGTTCATTTCGTCTCTGAGCCACTCTCAATTTCGAAGCCGTAGTCTTGGTCAAAGTCATAGTTTCCGCCCCATAGGTCATGACCGGTAATACGCATGGTCAAATACTTTTCTTTTGAGGCTAATTGGTACGTATATTGGCCCTAAGTGTGTCTCGCAGTTTTCCAAAGGTGTTCCGCGCTAAAGTTATTCGTCTTTGGATTTTGCATGTTTGGTTATCCCTGCTGATTCTTATTTTATGATTCAAATACGTATATTTCTTCACCAGTTCTACGACTTTGTTTTGAATAGTTAAATGGTTATTGGGGAATATATTTGTCATAAACTTAGTGTTGGTCAAGTTCATTCTGAGGCCCACCTTCGAACATGCAAAGTGTAATTCATTTAACATATCTGTGGTTTCTCCTAAATTATCTGTATTAAGGACAATGTCATCTGCGAAACGGAGATGGTTAAGTTTTTCGCCGTCTATTATTACTCCTCTGTGGTTCCAATTAACTATCTTAAAAGCATGCTCCAATGCCGTTATGAATAAATTTGGTGACAATGTATCTCCTTGCCTTATCCTACATATTATTTTTATTGGTCGGGTTTGATCGTGTATCTTAACAGTCAAAGTGACATTTTTGTAAATATTGTAAATAAGTTCACTATACCTATGGTCAATCCTGCTGTCATTCATTGCTTCTATAGGGCTGTCTATTTCGATCGTGTCGAATGCTTTATGAAAATCTCTGAAAGTGGTTTGTTGTATTCTATAGATTTTTCAATGATTTATTATATGTATTTAATGTATGGAGGTGATTATTCGTACCATAATTTGATTGGAATCCTGCCTGCTCTCTCGGTTGGTAGAAATCTAATTTTTTCTCCAATCTTGATGTCACTAACCTAGTGAAAAACTTGTATATGTGGTTCAACAGGCTAATAGGTCTATAACTGGCTAGGTCCGTTCTATCTCCTTTTTTATGTAAAAGGATGGTTATAGCATTGTTCCATTCTTTGGGCACCTCTCTTTGCTGCAAACATGGATTAAACAGTTTCCTTAATTGATTTAATAGCATATCTCCTCCATTTACGATAGCTTCTATTACAATTCCGTCCTCTCCTGGGGCTTTGTTATTTTTCATTTTTCTTAACGCTTGTCGAATCTCACCTACCTTTGTTTTTGGCATTAGTTCGGAACCTTGATTCATGATCTTCTTTGAAATGGCTGTTTGTATTCCTGTTCATTGTCCATTTCCCATTCTTTAGGTTTCTACGTAGAACCTTTAAGCTGTTATTTTCTTGTATAGTGCGTTCAATGTTGTCGGTTTTAAATTTCCTTGAATCTCTTCTGATTGCCTTCGAAACAGTTTTATTCATTTCTCTTGTGTGGCTGTCTGCATTCTTATCGCTTCTCATTTGTCTTCTTTGATCCAGGAGCGTTTCAGTATATGGACTTATTTTACTATCTTTGAATTTTTTTTTTGGGACAGTGCACTCGGTGATTTTCTTGTAAGGCGTTTATGATGCAAGATCGTTCTCGGACGTTTCATGCAGTAGTAGCTTATTATTTATATATTCCTGATATTGCTTGATATCTAATGGGGGTGTTCAGATACCATGAGATTTATTTTTAATCATTATGTTTCTTTCTCTATTTGTGTTGATTTGAACTTTCGCTCGCATCATTCTGTGGTCACTACTTATGGTGAACTTGTTGAGTACTGTTACATCTTTAATTCTTTGTTTTTTGTCACTTATTACGTAGTCGATTTCGTTCCTTGTTCTACCATTTGAACTTTCCCAGGTCCATCTTCTGTGCATTTTTTTGTAAAAGAAGCTGTTCATGTTGAATAAACTATTCTGGAGTAGGAATCCTAGTAGTGTTTCTCCTTGGTCATTTCTTCCTGGGCAACCGAATTTTCTCAAGGATGTTTCTAGCTCTGATTTATAGAAGATAAAATAATTCGATTTTTTTGTTTGTATGGTCTGTTGTTGGAACGTATACTTGGATAATTTTGACATGATATCTACTGTTCAACTTCAGAATAAGATATGCCACTCTAGATAATATACTTTGGATGTTTATTATCTTGTTCGCGTTGTTTTTATTGCTAAAGAAACCGATACCTCCAACTGATGTAGTTTGAGGGACAGTCTGATATAATATATGCCCTGATTTTAGTATTTTTAAAGTTTCACCTCTCTAACTTCGCTAATACCTATGACATCCCATTTAATTTTATTCATTTCAGTTTCCATTACTGTGAATCTCTCTTCGGACTTATGGAGTTTTTGGGTTTCTGTATAGTAAGCTTTTTGCCCCCCGCTCAGAATCCTTGGGACATACTGATAAATCAGTGTGAGATTTTGGACGCATTCTACTCCCCTACGGCAAATCTGTATTTGTTTTAAAATCTGGCGTCGCGGTTTTAAGAGGTATATTGGCATTAAAACACCAAGCGTGCCAGACGGATTGGTAAGTGTTCCAAGTATCACAGCCGGTTAAATTAACTTTGTGGTACCGTACTTGTCAGAAATTGTATTCCTCAGCCACGGGCCACTAATTTCACAGCTGCTGACCTGTGTTATGTCCTTAGTTGATCCACGGGTATTTATTTGGCTAAGAATTATTCGTATCTGTCCTGCATATCTACAGGAACTTCCCTATCAGCCATTGAAACGCGCCGTGTCGGGTTGAGGACTCCACCGCTTAGTCTGTCTTGCACAGAGTACTGAAGAACCCATACTAAGTTCAGAGTCCCCCCTTTATGCAAGCTAAGACCAACACGGTACTAGTAGTATTATTTAAATATCATGTAAAACTGTCCTTTAAAAAATCTTTGATTTCTTAACGGATGAATCCAATAACGATGCTTTCGTCGTTTATTTCTTGCCCGATGCAAAAAAGGATCACACAAGTTTCGGTGTCATCCATTGGAAAACTGATGTAATTCAGCGATTTATAAATCGCAGTGGAGGTACCCTCTAGATTTTCTACGACAGCGATTTTTTGGTCGCCGCTACTAAAAATCGCAAGTGGAGGGCTAGCCTTAACACTCAGAAAACAAAATACAACTCGATGCTTTAAACAACTGACGCTTACTAACTATTGCGTAAACAACTGCAGATGCCGTCTAGTTGACGGTATTGGAAGTGTCGCCATTAAAATGAAATAAATATTATATTATACCAAAATATTTTCTTTCGATGTACCAAGTATTTTAAAGAAATGATTTTAATGCAATTTACTTCTTCTTCCTTCTTGCATGTAGGCTTTAAAGCCTGTTTCTTGTTCAATATTAGCCTCCTAAATTGTTTAAATGATCGTACCATCTTTTTCTTGGTCTGCCAATAGTTCTTCGTCCATTTAGTGACTTATCTCGTGCTATTCGTACTATCCTATCCTCTGCCATTATACTAAGGTGTTTTGTCACCCATCCATCTATCTCTTCTATATTACATGCTCTTCTTATGTTTTTGCTTCTCTCCCTATCCAACAGACTTTTCACTGATATTCGCCGTAGTATTTTCATTTCTGTTGTTTCTAGTAGTCGTCTCGTTTTAGATGTGTCAGGTCTTTTCTCCGCTGTGTTTATTAAGATAGGTCTAATTGCTGCTTTATAGATTCTTGTTTTTGTATCTTGTCTTAGGTGTTTGTTCTTTCAGATTGTGTCATTAAAAGATCCCGGCGCTTTACTTACTTTTAAGCTTTGTTTGTCGTACGGCCGTAGCGTCCTACTGGTTTTCAGGGGTTTCTGGACGATCTACAACCGCCGCTCTCGAAGAGCATCTCAAGTTTCGAGAGTCCATCTTCGTATTTAAGGAGTTTATTGAGATACCGGCCGTTACGGGCAAGAAGTTTCGCCGAGCCTTTGTGGTAGGTGAGGGGACACTGGCAATCAGAATTTTTTAACAGTTCGAGCTTTCTTACAGACAAAATATTCTTACACTGACTTATATGTATTAGAATTTTGATGCGTGGTGTATATTTCAAGTTCCACAAAGATGTCGGCCTTCTCGCTTCGTGTAGCCGCGTTCCCTCTCCTCGAGAGAGGTACAAGAATGCCGGCAATGTCGACCCTTCCTGCTGCCAGTCGCTTCGTATAGCTACCTTTTTGTTAACAGTAATTCCTATAGTTACTATTTACATAAGGTTTCGGAGGCGAAGTGTTATTGCAGCTCAACCTGATCGGAAAAGCAATTACAAGTCCCCGTCGGGGCTTTTATTCGCTCTTTACCATGACAGGCCCAAATAACGCTGTGGTCAGTTCGACACGATTTGAAATAGTTATAAGACCAATTTTTTTTTTTATCTCAGAAAGTCGTGTTCTACTGTACGGCAAGGTCTTACGGGGATAGTAGTGTATGACGACTGGATCCCGTTCGGAAGATGTGCTGCTCTTTTATACACATCGTGTTTGAGAATTTTCAGCACACTTCCGCCGAGAGGCCAATGACAGCCCAGTTAATAACGAGCGCTGTGGTTGGCCGGCCAAAGTAACAATCTTTGTCGTGATTGGTTACCTTGGCGACATGTTGTCGTACTTCTTCTTTAACATCTCCCTAACTAGTTATATCTATTCCCATGCTTTATTATTTTTTCAATCATAAATTTTGATTTTACATCCTAGTGGGTATTTAGATATTGTCATACATTTGGTTTTTTCTGCTGATATTATCATATTTTATTTCTTGGCTTTTGTATTGAAGATGTGTGTTAATCTTTGGAGCTCGTCTGCTGTCTCGGCGAATAATGCGGCGTCGTCTGCATAACATAATATTTAGATTTCTTTGTTTCCCATTCTGTAGCCATGACCTTTACGTACTGCTTGTATTATTTGGTTCATTATTATATTAAAAAGAAGTGGGCTTAACGAGTCACCCTGTCTGACTCCACTTTGCACTGGTATACACTGTGTTAGTTTTCCATTTACTTTTGCCTGTATTCGATTATGGAAGTAGATGTTTTCGATGATTTGTATAATATTGATTGGTATGTTTCTTTTATACAGTAGGTGGTAGTAATGCAATTTACGAAATATTAATTAGGCTTTTATTTGCTTTATTACAAAATATCTCACAATTTTTTTTTTAATTTTGTAAAACATCTTAACGTGATGGGTCAGACCAAATTCACATTCAAAATCAAAGTACCCGATTTAGCTAAGGACACTTATTAAATAAATTATATACCAAAAATCATGTCCGCCTGTAAGCAGTGTCTGACTGCTGAGTTAACAAACCAATTTTTGTTATTACCCGTAGATTATATAAGATAATTCATAAATATATAACATTTTATCTGGTAAAAATATTGTCTTTTATATCTCCTGTTTTTGCAAGTACAAAATTTAAACCGTATATTTCTTTGAGAAAACTGACCTTCACATAATCTCTAAAACGGACGTTTACAATGAAATATGAGCTTCCTTCTACTTGTCTTTCACTGACCCCAGTGCCTCCTTCAAACAGGTTTTAACCGAAATAAAGCATCTTTATCGACTCTTTGTTGTCGACTTTTGCTCATTATTCCGTACTTTGATATTTTCCTACACTCGCCAACTTTTTTATTTGTGCTGATCTTTTTTCTCAGCCCGAGACACGTTAACAAGCGGATTATAGATGAGCTTAAAAGGAAATTGGTCGGAGAAAAGTAGTATTTTTGCTTGACTAGCTTGTTCCACTTCATTTTTAAGATAAATCCGATTATCTCCCGGTAAGAAGTTCCCTTTGAACTCCTTTAATTAATATTTCTGCCTTAGATATCTACTTTGAAATTATTTTTGAGCGGATGTTCTTTCAGTCAGCTATTTATAACTTATTGAAAACGTATAAACGATGATAAGTCTTTCTAAGCCGTATAATTTACTTTATATTACAGGTGAATTGACACATTTAGAAAATACCTTATAATTTTTATTATCTTTCCGTATTTTTATCCCTTTAGTTTATTAAAAACCTTCGAATTAAATAGCATTATGTTAGTTTAAACGTTTGTAGATAATATTAATCAAAGTTTAACCCTTATCCGGGCAAAGTGGGTCCAACGGACCCGAGACACCAATTCTTTTATCATAAACTGATTAAAAATGTTTATTCAATTTTATGCATTACTGAATTTGTTTAGAAGTATGTTTCCTTCAACATAGTCATGAGCTATTCAAAATATTCATGATCATTTTTGCAATTATTGCGTCGAAAGAATTTTGTCACGTAAAGGGGCAACAGGGACCCGTCGGACTCTATTTGTATTTATACCTAAAGTCTAAATCCTTGTTATAGAAGATAATCTGGCAGTCAGGTAATGTTTTTGTGGATTATTCAAACTACTTTCATGATTCCGGAAATCCAATAATAAAATCGAAACGTGTAACAAACAATGTAAACATCTCTTTGATGTGAACATCAAAGAGATGCTTACAATATGTGTTATATCTATTCTAAGTAAATTTAAAAAAATGATAATCATTGTTGGAATGCAATAATATTGTTGGGTAGGCAGCTATACATATTTTGAAATAAATAATGCATCTGCTATCAGTCGTTTGATACCGAGGTTAGTGTCGACATCTAAGCTCCTAAAATTATATTTAATTACAGTAAAAGTAGATAGTGCGAATAAAATGTCCCGAAAACCATAATCAGCTACAGAATTGCAATATATTGCTAACAATTTATGGGATTCCGATAATAAAAAATTTCCTGAAGTAGGTGGCATTGAAAATGACTCTGAAATTAAAGATCATCTTTCAGAAGCAAGCGAAGAGGATGATCAGCAAGTAGTATTGAGTGATAATAAAGAAGAATGTGTAACTACAAGTTCCCAGATTTCAGGGTATGTAATTTTTGAAACTAAGGATGGACTTATCTGGAAGAGTCAACCACAACCGACAGGACGTATGCGATTTAACGATATAATAAAAAGCAAAGTGTACAAAGTAATGTTAGCTTCTGGTCAAAGTGTAGATGATCCTGTTGATTTCTTTTGTTTGTTTGTGGACGAAAATATTGTGAACGAAATAGTGAAGTGTACAAATAAAGAAGCCAAAACAGTCCTGGGAATAGAGAACTGGAAATATTGCGACTCCACAGAGCTGTATACCTTTGTTGGACTACTACTAACTGCAAGGCACCTGAGTGCCAACGTTCATAACGTAGATTTACTTTGGAGTAAGTTTTATGGACCTACTATATTTAAAGCTACCATGGGGTTAAAACAATTAAAAAATTTGCTAAGATTTGTTCGATTTAACGATACTCTAAGACAGCTGGGTTAAGAATGACCCATTCGCGCTTTAAGGTATTTTCGTAAAGAACAAAAAATTAGTTATTATAGTAGATACATATATAGTTTTGTGTATTTGATACACAAATGGTGGGGTTGGATTTATCGTACACAAACGACATGTACCAAACATATTAAAAATAGAAAGTGTAATCTTAAGAGTTATCACTCTAATCTTAAAGTTAAATTCGAGATATAAATTAAAATTGATACAAGTGTATTTACCAACGACAAGCCACACAGATGAAGAGATTGAAATGTTCTTTGAGGATATTAGAACAGCCCTGAAAAGTACTAAGACGTTTTATACTCTGATAACAGGAGATTTTAATGCTAAGCTGGGAAATAAAGAAGGCCAAAGTGAAACTGCACTAGGAAACTACGGCTATGGAAAAAGAAATGAAAGAGGGACCACGCTTGTAGATTTTTTACACCAAGAAAATCTTTTTTCTATGAACTTATTCTTTCAAAAGTCCAGACGGTTTCACAAAGAACAAAATAGATTTTGTCACTGCTAATAAAAAAGAAATTGTACAAGATGTATCTGTTTTAAACAGATTTACAATTGGAAGCGATCACAGATTGATTCGAGCAAAAATTCTGTTCAATTTAAAGAATGAACGAACAAATATGATAAAATCAGACAATCGTAAATGGACCCCTCCCGAAAATACAGACCACTTTCGTGACATCATTGACCATAACCTTCATCAAATCAACGACGAAACACAGGTCGAAGTTTTAAACGAAAGTATCGTAAAAGCCCCTAAAGAAGCGGAGAAGTTGTGCTGTCCTAAAATGAAGAAAGAACATGAGAAAATAAGTCTCAACACTAAAAATCTGATCGAAGAAAGAAGGACGCTAAAGGACAGGTTTAACACAAACTACGCAGAATTTAGTCAACTCAGTAAAACAATAAACAAAGAAATCCGAAAAGACATACGGCAACATAACATGAGAGAGGTGATAAGGGTGATAGAGAAAAATAAAAGTCTGAAAGTTCTAAGACACAACATGTCTACAGGAAAAAAGAACATACATAAGTTAAGAAATAAACAAGACGTCATTGTGACTGATAAGGAAGAAATAGTGAAAACAGTGGAAGACTTCTACAGAAAACTCTATGAAACAAGTGAATCCGATGAAAGACGCCCCTTACCAAAGATAGAGAATCAAGGCTCAGAACTAATGCCGAACATAACTGTTGACAAAATTAAAAATGCACTTCGGGTGATGAAGATCAATAAATCCCCAGGTGAAGACAGGGTAATGACCAAAAGCCTAAAACTAGGAGGAAATAAGCTCTTACTGACACTTGCTAAACTGTTCAATAAATGTCTATGCGAAGCGATAACACCGACGCAGTGGAACAACGCGGAAATCATCTTACTTCATAAGAAGGGAGATATCAGTGAGATTAGAAACTACCGCCCCATTAGCTTGTTGTCACAAGTATATAAGCTATTTACAAGAGTTATTACCAACAGGCTAGGAAGTAAGTTGGATTTCTATCAGCCAAGAGAGCAAGCAGGTTTTAGAGCAGGATATGGCACGAATGATCATTTACAAGTAATTACGAATGTCATGATAGTTGTTGACTACGAAAAAGCTTTCGACACAATAAGTCATCAAAAGATGTTAAAAGCCTTAACAGAGTGCCGTATAGATCATCGCTATATAAACATGATAAAATACATCTATTAAAATGGGACAGCAAGTTTGAAACTGGCAGATAAAAAGACCAACGTATTTAAAATAAAACGAGTAGTGCGACAGGGAGACACAATTTCGCCAAAATTGTTTACAACATTATTAGAGCATATGTTTAAGAACGCAAATCTGAGTGAAAAAGGAATTAGTGTCAATGGAGAAATGCTTAGTCATTTGAGGTTTGCTGACGATATTGTCCTTTTTGCTGACAGAAACGATGATGCAGTATCGCAACTGGAGAAACTATACCTAGCCTCCCTACAAGTAGGATTAAAAATCAACCACACAAAAACACAAATCATGACAAATCTTGTGTTAAGCGAAAATATTTCAGTAAATGGCATGCATATTGAAGAAACCACCTCATATAAGTTCTTAGGACATGAGATACGCATAGGAAGAGATAATCAAACGTGCGAACTAAGCCGCCGCATAGGACTCACTTGGCTGGCATTCGGCAAGCTAAGCTATGTTCTTAAATCAAAACTGCCTATGTGTCTTAAAAGAAAAGGCTTTAATCAGTCCGTGTTGCCAGTACTTACATATAGTGCAGAGACATTAGCACTAACCAAGAAAGTAAGAAATCAAATTTATGTTACCCAAAGAGCCATGGAACGATCGATGTTAGGCATTTCTCGTAGAGATTGGATCACGAACAAGGAAATAAGACGGAGAACAGGAGTGACAGATGCCATAGGAAGAATTATGACCCTTAAGTGGAACTGGGCAGAGCACATAGCTGGAATGTCGGATAACAGATGGACACAGCAAATAATACAGTGGAGACCGAGACAAGAAGCACATCGAAGCAGAGGTCGTCCACCAACAACATGGTCTGATGACATAAAACGGATCGACAAAAATTGGATGCAAACAGCACAAAACAGAAATACATGGAAAAGACTGAGGGAGACCTATATCCAGCAGTGGATAGATCCTGGTTAAATTATGATGATGACGATTGTTTTGTGTATGTAATGTACCAGATAATTCACAAAATGTCATAAAAAATTAAGCCTACAGCAAATATAGAATATTTACTGCACAGAGATGAATTTCTAAATGAGTCAAAATTGGAACGGTCGCGCTTCTAGTGTTAAGATATACAATGAAGTTTGAAACCTATCCTAACTGCCTGAGGATCCAAGAAGACCTTACTTTCCTATATCTCCTTAAAATATATTTTAGATGAATAACGATAAATGTTTTATAATAGTTGTCTTTTAGCACAACTTAACATATTGTTGTGTTTGACTATCACATGTATACAAGCCTTCTCTCAAGAGTGGCTAAAATAAGAGATTTGAGGAAATTACTTGGCAGTTCTTGTCACTCACATCAACAGTTTGTCAAATAAAGCATACGGCAATATAAGATTTATCACAAGGAACTCTCGAGATGTTTCGGTACTCACATATAAAATAATACATTTTCTTTTCATCCGTAGAATCCTATCTTATGCTTTTACAGTATGGTCACCATACTATTTTATACATATTTAAACCTTTGAAAAAATTCAAAATCGGTTTTTTCGAATATGTGCCTATAGATTAAACTTAAAGAACATGCTTTTGGTGAAAGTAAAGTAAAGCTAAATACCAGTTCCCTAGAAGACTACAGAACTAAACGTGATCTAGTTTTACTCTATAAACTACTTTATCATATTACTGGTTTTTCTGATTTATTAAGTCTTATCAACTTTAGACGTAGTACTTTAATTCTTAGTGGCATGCCTTTGTTTTCTATAAAACACTATCCCAAAAACTATGACAAATTATTACCTATTAACAGAGTTTAGGTACTGGGAAATGACAAATTTTTCACAAAAAATTGATAAAAAACAACTAATATTTTTTATTTTGAAAACGATTTCCGAAGGGGAAATTGAAATAGATTTCTAAGTAAACCTAAGGTTTAACTCAATTTATCAGTAGAGTTTAACAACTGTTTTCAGCAAGTTAATTCTATGGTAATTGGTATAATTTTTATTTGCTTTTTGGGAAAAAGAGATGGTAGTTCAGGTCTTGTACTGGTTTGTTACATACTTGACATTTAGAACTTTTTGAAATACACTTGTGTGCCGCAATTTTCAGGAAATTTTGTTTTAATTTCATTAAATTTATTTTATTTTATCTTACTGTGCTTTAAATCTACTGCAACTGTCTCTATTTATTATTTATTGAATGAGTGACTACATCTACAATGCCAGCAAAGGCCAACAATAGTTTTAATCCTTGATTCCCAAATTTGTAATGTTCCTAAGACGACATTTTACTTATTCCATATTGTAAGGCCAAATTGAATAGCAACGGTAATAAACGGTCTTCTTGTCTAAGTCCTGATGTTATTCTAAATTATGTCGATATTGTATTTCCTATGTTACCTGTGCAAATGAGTCTGTCGTACACCCTTGAGTTAGCTCCACCAATTCTCTTGGTATTCTTATTTCCAGCATTGCTAGCTATAGTCTACTTCTTTTTATCGAATCATATGCTAACTTAAAAGTTATGGTGAACATCTTGGTTAAATTCCCAGATCTACTGCTGATGTTCCAGCACAAAAGTAGCATTGGGAGTCGCCTGGAATATCTTCTTAATATGTAGTGACCCCCTTTAGCAAGGTAATTGATAAAACTTTATATGATGTGTCAATAAGCGATTTGCCTCTATATTTTCGAATTATTCTTCACCCCCTTCTTATTTAAAGATATTATAACGCTTCCAATCCCTAGGCATTTTCTGTTATTGCTATACTTTTAGAATAATATCATACAATTTTTAATGTAAAACATCTTCTTCTTTCTCCTTTCTATATCAATTCTCCATTTATACCATGATTTCCTGGCGATTTGTTATCTTTAGAAGATGCTATCGCATTCTGTACTTCTTGAAGTAGTCGTAATGGTATTTCCTAATCTGCAGAATGAAATTTAATATCTTCTTCCTCCATCTCACTTTCAATATTTGGTAAATTTTGAAAGTATTCTTTTCCTCGTTCGACGATTTCTGTTTCTATCATTATTAGTTCACGTGATTTGGTCACCATAGTTTATGCTACTTCAACAGTTCCACCTTGCCTGACTATCTTCACTTCCTTAAAGAATTTTCTGAGTTGATTCCTCTCGCCACTTATGTTCATTTCTCATATTTGATAATCTATATAGCTCCTCTTTTTAGTTGTGAGTAGTCGCCTTTTTTGTGCACTTGTTGCACAATAATGGGAATTTATTGCTTATGCTTACTTAATAATCCAGTTCTATATTTGGTGTTTAAAGAGATTCTGTGTCTCAACTTTCTTTTTGTTCTTTTTGCTTCAGCTTTTGTACTAATATTTGTGCATTAAACTTAGATTTAACCAGAAAATGATCACTATCGATGTCTGCTCGTCTCATACTTCACAAATTATTAATTTCACTACACTGTCTTGCATCAATAGAAAAATAATCTATAGCAGCAGGTCGAAAACATATTATATGTGGTTGGGAGGAAGAGAAATGGTTGGGGACATAGAATTGCTTAAAGAAAAATTGGGACAAGTAGGAGAATTTTAATACCTTGACTTCCAAATAAAAAAAATGGGACACTATAGAAATTGCCCACAGGATACAGGTTGGTTAATTTAAAGAAAAGTAAATAAGCGAGGTTCTTTGTGATAGTGGGGCCTTTAAAGAAGATTCAGAAAAAAAAAAGATGGAGGTAGTTGAAAAGAATATGTTACGGTGGATGCTGGCTAAGACTAGAAGTGACTCAAAAACGACTTAATTAGGGGGTCTGGGCTGACTATTGTCTCAAAAAAGATTGATGAATAACGACTGCAATGGTTGAGTCATATCAGACGTAGAGATGAGAACTGTGTGGGATGAACGATAGAGCTGATAGAAGTTGATGGAAGAGGATATAGAGGAAAATCAAGGAGAAAATGGAAGAAGTGTGTGTCAGAGGAGGACTTAAGAGAGAAATATTTAGATAAAAAGTAACCGGTGAACAGAAATGAGTGGCGATGAAAGAGTAAGGAACAGCGACCTCTGAAAAAGACAAGGCTGAGGAAGAAGAAGAAGAAAAAGAAGTATCCTTCTTTGAGTGTCTATCTGGTAGTCCTTAAATTTATGTAGTGTTTTATATATTTTATTATTAAGTAATTTGTAAAATTCTTGTATATTCTCCTATTATTGAATTTTTAGATTACAGATTTTAAGAGTATCTATTTGAGACTCTGTTAATAACTGTTGTATTATATAAACTACAATCGATTATGGTTTAAGTTCATATAAATACAATTATTAACTTAAACATGATACAAGAAACCAGTGTCAAAACCTCGTCAATTTTTTTAAAGTTATACAAATTTATTTTTTTAGTTGTTTTTGTTTTTTAATAAAAGTGTTTTGTTTCAGATAAGCTGCCTAAAAATAGTAAGTATTATGTAGTTTATTATTTTAATTTTTTTTTATATGCATTTGCCACTATTTTGGCATATGCAGATGATGTTGACCTAGCTGCCCGCACAACACGCAAGCTAGAAGTAATGTATACCACCTTGTCAAACGCCTAAAAAAATATGGGCCTGCAAGTAAATGAGAAGAAAACTAAGATAATGGGATCAACACCCAACAATAGAGCCAGAAACATCGGCCACCAATTCACGGTTGATAACTCTACCTTTGAAGTGGTGGACAAATTCACATAATTAGTCTCCCTGATCACCAAGGAGAACGTCATGACGGAAGAAATCGGGCGAATAATAATCCTAGCAAACAAATGCTATTTTGGACTAAGTAGACATTTGAGAAGCAAAACTTAAGCCAAATAACAAAAATAACCATATACAAAACCCTTATACAACCAGTATTGAGATATGGGTCGGAGACACGGACCATTTCCAAGGCAGATGAAAATCTCCTGCTTATATTTGAATGAAGGATCCTAAGAAGAATATTCGGTGACATCTGTGAAAATGGTATTTTTCTTCCTCCTATGTTTAATATTATCTATATATATATATATATATATATATATATATATATATATATTCTGGGAAGTATTCATTTGACTCTCGACCTATAAACATCGATACGAATTAGGCGAAAGTTTATAGTGGTGATTAAAAACGGGCTCCGGCCGCGTTTTTATCGTCATTATCGTTCAAGTGGATATACTATTTATAAACTATTTAAAAATTAAAATATACAGTTTTAACAATTAAAATGAGTGCTCCACCAGATTTATCGGTGAGTGTTCCTTTTTATACCGCTACTGTTATTGGTCAAATAATAAATACTCAATATCAGCAACAGCAAATTCAACCAGAATGCCCAAATGTCCTTTTTCCACAAAATTTACAACCAAATTCAGCACAAATTTTAAATAACCCACCAACAACAATATATTATGGTCCTAACCAAGTACTATCACAATCTTCCTCAAACTGTCAATACAATCCTAAAATAAATCCCACATTATCTTCACCTCAAAATGGAGCTTACGATTCGATTGAGATGACACGTACATTACAAAGCGAAGAATCTTCAGGGGAAATCAGCGACATTGAGTCATCGGACATCCACGAATGGCAAACTATACAACATAGTAACAAAAAATGCAAAATTAATCCTCCGACACCAACAGAAAACGACGACACAGTAGTAACTAGCAATAAATTTCAGATTCTACAAAATGAAAACGAAAACGACAACAATAACAGTTCAGAAAATACCAACGAAACTCCAGCAACCTCTAAACCCCCACCAATTTTTATATATGGTGTTACTGAATACAATAAAATGGTTAATAGCCTATCGGAAGTAACACAAACAGAGACATTCTATTGTACAGCATTAAAGAACAACACAATAAAAATAAATTCCCGTGACTCAGAAACATACCGAAAACTGGTAAGACATTTAAACAGCAAAAAAATTGTGCATCATACGTACCAAATGAAAGAGGATAGAGCATACAAAGTTGTAATTCGTAATCTACATCATACAGTGCCCATTAATATAATAAAAAGCGAAATAGAAAAACATGGGCATTTAGTACGCAATATTGTAAATATAAAACACAGAGTAAGTAAGGACCCTCTAATGATGTTCTACGTCGATATAGAACCTAATCGAAATAATAAAAAAATATATGAAATTCAATTTATAAACAATGCGAAAATAGTTATTGAGCCACCGTATAAAAAGAATAACATTGTCCAGTGTACCAGATGCCAATTGTATGGACACTCTAAGACATACTGTAATAGACCTTATCACTGTGTCAAATGTGGAGGCAACCATATGTCAGCTGATTGTAAAAAACCTAGAGACACACCCGCCATATGTGCTCTCTGCAATGGAGCACACACCGCAAATTACAAAGGATGCATGGTATATAAAGAGTTAATTAGCAGTAGAAACAGAGCAAGAGGAGTATCATCGCACACTCCAGCGAACAATCAACTACAATATATCAGAAATACAGTACAGAATAATCCGCACTTAAACAATCAAAATCACGCGACTTACACACAAGCAATGGGTGAAACAAATGTAAATAATGTCCATAAAAATACGAACTCATACAACCAGAATCATGCAACTTACGCTCAAATAACAAGTGGAACACATGTAAGTAATACAAACAGTGACATTGGAGAGATGATGAAGAGTTTCCTTAACGAATTCAAAGCTATGTTTTCACAACTAATTAATCAAAATAGCGTGATCTTAAACATGCTTTCCACAGTAATAAATAAAATTAGTAATGGAACTTAAGTCACTACGAATTGCACAATGGAATGCCAACGGCCTAGGCAACCATAACACAGAAGTTACTAACTTTCTTAAACATAACAAAATTGATGTTCTACTCATATCGGAAACCCATTTCACTGACAGAACGATGTTCAAGATCCCTCATTATTCTATTTACAACACCAACCATCCTGATGGAACAGCACACGGTGGCGCTGCTATTATTGTACGTAACACTATACCACACTATGAGGAAATAATGTATCAGACGGAAAAATACAAGCTGCAGTAATCTGTATCAGTTCTCAACCATGGTCTTTTGACATTGCGGCAATGTACAGCCCTCCAAGGCATAATATCACCACAGCAGAATATGAAGACTTCTTCAAACATCTATCAAACAAATTCGTAATTGGAGGTGACTGGAATGCCAAGCATACAGACTGGGGATCAAGACTATGTACGACAAAGGGAAAAAATCTCAGACAAGCCATAGCTAACACAAACAGCTCTTACTTATCTACAGGGCAACCCACCTACTGGCCATCAGATCCAAACAAAATCCCAGATCTACTCGACTTCTTTATCCTCCATAACATGGCCTTAAATTATTTTGACATACGAGCATCCTGGGATCTGTCCACCGACCATACTCCC